>NC_035794.1:3485641-3785641 GCF_001653235.2 Pochonia chlamydosporia 170 | reverse complement strand
ATCTTCCCAATTCCACTGCCTCGGGCTCAAAATCCCAACCATGAAGTTCAGCACACGTCGGAATGTCACCACTTCTCAAATCCCGAAACAATCCAGCGCCATGACTTTGAATATTAAATTTTGTGCCACCATGCTCTGGGGCAGGTCTCCGACATCAAGAGCTTATAAACAGATATCGCATATTATGCACCGACTTAGTACTTGTGGCAAGAGTCGTGGATGCGCTTGCCCTGTAGAAATTTGTCAGTATATCATGATTCGTGTATGAGATTTTGTGAAATTGTTACCTTCTGGCAAGTGGTAGGGCAGCGGTAGATGGCCTTGCAGTTGGGGTGCTTGCGTCTGAGGATCTCGATGTCAAGATCAACATCAAGATCGAGGTCAAGGCGAAGGAGTCCGAGGACATTGACATCGAGATCGAGATCGATATCGAGATCGACGTTCAAAAGGCTGTCGGTGCAGTAATGGTGCCACTTGCCTTCGTGGTGTCCGGCGGCGGTGGGAGCGGCAATGGCAGCGGAGGCCAGGGCGAGGATGGCGGCAATGGAGAACTGCATGTTTGCGGTTGGGATGGGAGGATTGTAAAAACAGGTGAGGTGAGTGGTGTTGAGCTGAAGAAGTGGTGATTGGAGTTGTCTGTGTGCTGATGATGATAGAAAAGATTCTTGGATTTGGATGGGATGAAAGCATCCTTTTATACTTGAAAAGGAGGCCATTACCGACCTTTCATCCTCAAGGCCACCGGCTCTCCTTCTTGCCCAGCCCAGCCCAGCCCGGCCAGGCCCAAATCTCCGATATACCTGCATTTCTTTTTCTTCTATCCAGCCCACAAGCGCCGTCCGCTGACCATCGTGGTCGACTTTCAAGACAGGGCTTACGGCTGATGGACGATGTGGATGACATGGTGACAAGCCATGCAACTCCAGCATTTCCGCTTGGACGTTGGGTCCTGGCCGTGCCAGCACATCAGAAATTATCCCACAGCCTTTCCGATATGCGCATACATGCTTCGTACTCACCAAGAGTCTCAGCCAACTTGGAGTTAATCCCAGCTTAGGCCGTGCATTCACAGACAACTTCCTCCAGGCCCCCCCTGTTCAACACCATGTGCGATGATTTGTATGGACGGAACTGTAGCCACGCCGAGATCATTGGAGGAAACGTTCATGCAGCAAGTAGTGCGGGCTGTTGGTTTACCAGTGAAAACTGTGTTCTGTATGTCTAGCTAGTTATTTTTATCTTTTCTTACCACCACCAATTGAGCCAATAACTGTTTTGCAAAACTTGTTTCTTTCAGGGTCGTAATTTCGCACGTACATGTAAGCGCAAGCGAGGGGTTGGCGGGTTGGACAAGAAGAGTTGAAGAAAAAAGAAAACATAGGCGCGGTCCAAATCGCGATGATTATTCCCACTGGGGTTTAGTGAGACATGCTAGAAACCTAGCCTCTGAGATTACCTATGGATCACAACTATGTCCAACGCTTGGCACCGAGGGCCCGGCTACAAGCGACGCCGACGCCTGGCAAGTCGGCGACCATTGCTCGAGCTAAGGCTGAGATACGTAGTACCAGACACGGAAAATTTGCTGATGCTCTGCGTTGGGACTGTTCCGGATCGCCCGCATCCCGGCTCAGAGTTTCGTTGTCCGCCCGTTCACTCCATAGTTTGTGTTACAACCCAACGTGGGCCAGAATACGTAGACTCAGTCCAATACCATTTTGCCGGGTCCGGTGAGTGTTGCTAGTCCCAATTGCCGTTTTCCCACCCCCTAAGGTCGTCATATTTGGTCATGAACTAACTAGAGCCAGGGGGTTTTACAACCGCTACCCAGTGAAGTTTGGCGAGCGGACGAACCCTCCTTTCCACTTTGACGGCAACCAAAAACCTTGGCTAGTTCGGCTTGTCCACTTGTAGTTGTGGCGGTATATGTCTTCGGCGAAATTTGGCAATGAAATCTCCTACTTTACGGGTTCCTACTGTTTGATTGAGTCTGGGGCGTCGGGTCACAGTTGTCCAATTCGCTCCTTTCAGCTCCATCCTTCAGCCCTGCATCAGTTGGGACAGCTCAGCCTGCAAGCCCAGACTGGGATGTGAAGCCACGAGCCGCCAGCTCAAGGGGATTTACACAAGCAGCAACTGAGACAGGCATAGTCCCAGAGCTTCCGGCTGAAAAACCTCCTACTGCAACCCGCCCGAATGGGTTGTGGCGGGACCAGCCACCCAAGCCGCCCGGCAAATGTCCACCGCCGGGAGTTGGCGATCTCTGGGCAACAAACTTACGGCCAAGCCAAAAGGAGACGCCATGTCTTACTCGCAGGCCAACTGTCAGTTGTGTCCGGCCCGATGGCGCGGTGGGCTACGATCGAAAAAGCCGCCCAGGCTGGTTCTCCTGGCGGCCGAAACCTCGTAAACGAACGGGTCATGACTGACATAGTCCAATTAGGCATCTTGGGCGTTTTGTTGGCGCGGGCGATCATTGAGCCGTGGCTTCAGGCAGTGATGCGTGGTCATGAAAACAAACGGATGGTGGCTAACCGCGACTCACGATGATTTCCTGGCAAATTACAAGTTTGAGAGATTTTCCAGCCCAAGGACCGAATAGGTACAGCCAGGGGAAGGCGGGCATCAATGCGGACGCGGACCAGACCCGATCGAAGTTGTATCGTCCCCCGAGATTCCGCTATTGACGCAAGTCAACAAAACGTCCTGCTAAAGCTCAGGAAACTACCGTCTAGCGTATGTCGATCACTCGAAATTCGACGTCCTCTCTGCCGACAGCCCATCCCTTTGCTGACACGGCGCCGGGCATCAGCTCTTCCAAAGACCATCTGTGGCAAAAAAGTTTGTTGATGCAGCAAGCCCAAGGTACGCCCCACGTAAGTTCGTTCACACCAAGGACAATGAAGGCTCCAGTCTCCATTTCGGCCATCTGGGGCATAATAGTTTGAGTTGTCGGACAATAAGACGGTTTCTCATAAGCTTAAACAACTGTTGAATTTGTATCACATAGCTTCGAAAACCGTAACTGTCTCACACAAGCACCACGTTGATCCATGAAGATCATTTCACATTTGTCGTCACGACTTCTTTTGCATATCATGATGTTCGTAACTGTCGAACCGTTCAACTGGTTCCTGCGGGCGTTGTGCACCTCTTCGATGTGGCATCAAGCCCCGTGTATGCAGAGGAGCGCCATTTCGTCCACTTGCCTGCCCAACTGGGTCAACGAGGCAAAGACGGACAAAAGTTTCCGTTTACAGAATCAGCCACTGGCTCTTTTGCCTCGTAAATTGGTCAAGTGATCACCGATACCCCTTTGCAGTACTCCGTAGGGCATGTCCTGGTGAATTGACCGTATCTCCGTATCACCCACGCCACGTTGAGCACCAAATGGTTACTGGCTCTATTCTACTGTATCCCATAACATTAAGTGTGATATAGAGTTTTCAACTTTTGAGAGTCACCGACAAGACACATTGATCGTCATCAACGTGACGAATGCCGCAGGTAACTGTGATAATTGGCTCTACTTTCACCGTCTGTATGGCTGGAACGCCAGGATCGCCGTCGGATCAGCACATCACTCTCCAATAGTTCAGAAAATTGTTATAAAAACCGGTTTTATGTGACCTGGCTGCTTGTTGAGTCAAGTTTGGCTGAAGCCATGCATTAGGAGTATGTGCCTGAAGACTTACACCTGTTTGTTATGATCTGCAGGTGGCGGCGGCGGTTCAAATGTCACGAAGCAAAGAATCACAAACAGCCTCATTATACATTACTCCGAAGGGAATTCTAGACTCGTTATCCAATTTCTGCTGTCTTGGGGACATCATGGCGGTGAAGCCACATTCGGGTTGTCGGCAAATGTAGAAGCCATCAGGAGAACCCGTTGTCCTAGTACGGGGCTCTCCGCACTCTGCAATAACAATACGATGCATTCTCCGCCCTCCCCAACCTGGATATGGCGCAGAGGTTTATAGATGAACTTCTTGCCAACTAGACTTCAACCGCAGTTCGGCAATGAGCATCCTGGCCCTGGCTAAACATGCAATGTGAAGTACCGGCGCGGGAATTTGTATGAAGAGGACGGAAAACATCGGATTAGGCGAGCAACTGGCTCCTTTCATTCAACACAGAGCCGTTAGGTTCTTTCTAAGGCCCTGAACCATGCGGTGTAACCTCCAATGCATACAAGGAACGCCTGTCAGTAGTAGGGAGCCTGTTCGCATCAGGCTCTGTACTCTCAGGAGTCAGGAGGAACCATTCGAAAGCAAAATGTAAGAGCCAGGCAAACCCAGAGTTGATGCAAAACATTACAGCAGGCAGGTGCGCCTCCTATTCAGCGAACGGTTCGAATGGCGGTGTCAAACGCAAGGTGGCGGCGTGGCTTTCCAAGACAACCATCCTGTCACTGTGCGGATATGATGGCAAATATTACGCAGGTTAGTAATTAAGCAACGCAAAAAAAGATCTCTAGAGAGATTTAATTGCGCCAAGTACAAAGTGCATTTGTTTTCCTGCGGAATTTCCGGGGTTTCGTTTGGTGCGGCCATGTCCACGCTTCACCGTACTCCGTACTCCGTAGTTAGCTGGCAAAAGCAAGATGCCGTCCGCCCTGCTTTGCCAAGGTACGGACATGTCTTTCGCAAATTACGATGTCGCACAGCGTGCGGAGATGGTGCACGATCTGTGCGCTGAAGAAGAAAGGGGTCCTGTGCCTGGAAAAAGCAAGTCATCACGGCTTGGTGCCAAGAACAAGCAAGCCGAGCATGCATGTTCTCGGAATACTACGTTGAAGGGTCCAGAAGCATCCGTCCCGGTAAAAAGTATCGCAAATCAATTTATTTGCTAGGGCTTATAGAAATATGTTAATGCACACTCGGAGCAGACATATCCGTTTTGGCTTCGAGCCGTAATTGTTAGATTTGGTGGGAAAGGAGACAAGGATTCGCATTGTTTTCTGTTTCCCGCTTATCCGTCCAGTCTCTTGTTATTACAATGCTAACGTCGAAAGTACCGGCTACCTATTATGTGCCTCATGATACGATGTTAGACTTTATGACCGGTTCGGTGCAGGTGCAATCAACACATCTTTGAAGGGGAGCGTACAGAGTCCTGTTGCAGGGTTAGACGATACTGGTCTTTCGTGTTCCAATCTAATGCTGTCGATGTTGTGATCAAACAACTGGAGGGGTTGTCTCTATGTAATTTGCGGTGTTAATGCCATGAAATAGACAAAGTAACAAGTAGTCATCTTCTGTCATACCAATCTTCAGCATGATTCTACGAGGTTGCAGGCAGAAGAGGAATTGTTATCAAGGCAACTCAAGCCAGTGAAGTAAATTTGTTCATATACCAGGTAGTTATACCTGTAGCTCATGCTGCTATGCGATTGCTGTGGTGGTGAAGTAAAAAGTGTCAGGTCGGCAGCGGACGAGGGCTGCACCAAACAAAAAAGAGTAGAGTCAAAAAAAAATAGACAGGTTTTAAGGTCGTAGTAGTAAGTCATGAGGGTAATGGATGCATGCCACATAGCATTCCCATTTACTTGGGTTGCTTTTGAGATTTAAAGGAGTCCTAGTTCTGAATCTCGTGAAGCAAATGTATGGTTGGGAATCATCGAGGTTCATTCATTCTCACCCACCGTCTCCTCCCCTCTGTCTTCCTTCTCTCCGAGTCTCTATCTACTTATGTGTAATTCGTTTTCTTATGCTTCCCTTTATTTCTTGCTGAGAGCCACAATGTACCAGAGACTCCCTTTATTCTGCTCAACTTGTAGCACGACAAATGGACAAGGTACAGGTCTAGGGTAAGGCAAGTACAGGCCGACGGTGAGAGAAGGAGCAATGCAGTGGCGCACCTGCCCAAACCACCCAAACAGCCCACATCAGCTGCTGGCTGTGGCATTTTTCTCCCTGATACTTCATGGACATGGAGTGCAAATGTAAGTACCAAGGCAGTCAAGCCGTTTACCCGTCCCACGTCGATTGATTCGATATGTAATTTGGACTGATCTGCTTCGCCTCTCCTTGAGCCACCAAGTATGGTCAAGCAACAGCTCGCAAATGAGACATTGGCAGGGCATCCACCAGTCATCACGCCAGACGGACGTGACGCCTTCAGCCATGTCACCTGATCTGCTGCGCCAGAAGCTTCTTTCCCCCAGATTCAGACGGACAGATTTGAGCTTCAATCCATCTATCTACCGGACCCGACGGATTCATTTCGTGACACCAGCGCACGACTTTTCTCCAAGCACTTTTGGCTGCTTGCGCTTATCGTGGACGCCGACCATGTCTGTCGTCAGGTGGGCGGCACTCGCAGGTACCAACTCACGACTGCGTTGAACAAGACATGTCGTTGGCCAAGAGGAACGATGGTAGGTGCTCTGGTGCAACCGTGCTTCTGAGACGAGACAGCTTTGGGACTCTGCAGTGCTGACCATTCTACCAAGGTTGCTACGAGTGTCGTATGCGGCGCGTCCGCTGCGACAAGACGGAACCTGAATGCTTCAAATGTCAGAAGAAGGGTATTAAATGTTCTGGCCAGGGAATTGAGTGTCGCTTCAGTAAGCACATGAAAAGAAAGCAGGCTGCGAATTCAGCCTCTACCATACTGGCCGGTGGTACTGGTGCCAGTACATCGTCAAAACCGACGAAACGCTTCCAGTTTGTAAACGTGGAAAACGGGCAAGATGGAACATTTTCCACAACACCTGCCCAAGAAACGGCTGCGTCTTACCCCGAACCATCAAGCTCAACGAGCTTAGTGTTGGCATCTCGTCGGAGAGGGCCAGAGTTGGTCAGGGACAGGCAAGGCAAACCACCTCAGAGTCAGAGGGGGGTTGTGTCCTTCTCGTCGCCCCATGCGGCCATGGAAATAGTGCCTCCAAAGTCCAGGATGCTCTTTGATCATTGTAACTAACTCCATCCACCCAATAACTGATAATGCCCGGCAACACCTATCGCTAACCACTACCCGACAGTCTCAAACTTCATTGCCTCTAAAATGGTAGTCCTCGACTTCAATGGAAACGGCTACCGCCAAATAGTGCTGCCCATGGCAGTGCAGGATGACCTGGTCGGACAAGCGGTATCCGTCATTGCTGCATTTCATTTGTCCCAAAAAGTGCCCTCTATGCACATGGCAGCTGAGAAGGGGCAAGAACTCATCTTGTCACGGTTACGGCACCAGTCCCTCAACCTCGAACCCCAAAACCTGTTCAGCATGTCAACCTGGGTGACCATACTGGTTCTTTTAGTTGGCGACACAATTACTGGCTCCAACAACTACGTCTATTTACTTCAGCTACTCTCACGCCTAGCGCAGTTAGCCGTCAAGGAGCCAACCCTCTCTGAGGCGACAAAAGCGTTCATACTGGAACAGACCAAAATGTAAGACATTCCTTCCCGCCAAGCAAACATCCCAGCCTTTCATCTGGGACCCCCTTATTCATTTATCCCGTCTACAGGTTCCAACTTTTCGGGTTTCCCTTATCAAGCCAGAGCAAGGGCGTCGAAACACTGACCGTATCACCCGACCATTATCTGGACTTCATGACATCTCACCCTTCGCTTGCAATGGATCCAGAACCCTATGCAAACGTCATGATTATGAAGGATATCATTCGACAGGCATGCTACATTTACAGAAGTCGTGCTTCACACGAGGCCACACGCGAATCGTCCATTGAAGCAGTTGAGAAGCTTCGCCAGACTGTCATTGACATGGACCCAAATGTTGAAGGTCGCCACGCGCTTGTATGGGCGTACTTTGTGGCGTCGGCCGAGAGTATTCTGCCGGAGCACCGCGACTTTTTCTACAATCGTTTAAAGGGACTCTTTGAGTGCACAGGGTTTGGTAGCATTCCGCTTGCCCTGCAGACCTTGGACTACATATGGTCGAAACAAGACTCGACAAATTGGACAGAGATTGTGACGCACGAGCGGCAGATTTTGATCATGTAATGGTCTGTTATTTACGAAGTATGAACATGCTTACAGCCTAGTGTGTATAGCCTAATTTTCAAGTTTAATGCCAATTCTTACTCTTGATCACGGTATGCCTGAATCAATGTGGATGAAAACGCAATCAAATCTTGGCGCGTCCTAGAAGATCAGCCCGCACCGCAGCAGCGGCCCTACCCCCTTCCTCAATGGCACCATCAATGAAGCTACGCCAGCCTAATGCCCAGTCGGAGCAGGAAAAGAAGATATTTCCGTGTCGATCTCTCATATCCTTGAGGTGGTCTGCCAGCAAACCCGGAGCGGAGAAGAACCTGCATATTGTCAGCCATTCCAATTCCTCCATACTACTCCCCATCCAACAAGACAAAGACTCACCAAGCTCCCTTTGCAAACTCATCTCTCGACCAATTATGAAACACCTACCAAAGTCAGTAACAACATCATCACATCCACAGACTCTACTTACAACTCTCTCCACATTCATCGGCGCAAACCCCTTGAATGCCTCAATCGTCCGCTCAATACTATCCTCGGGATGGAAATGGTTATGCTGGCCACCAAAGGCAACGACATGCGTATTCCCCTTGGGCGTCTCGCCATCGCCAAATCCATAAATCAAATTATTATGCGGGTAGCTTATGCCGGTAAAGGAGCGCAAGTCGCGATCGCTAATCTCGGCATGCACCTTGACCGTCTGGTTGACATGCCCCGTCTTGGCAGCCGCTTCTCTGCCCTTGGAGAGCGGCGGCTCGAATTTAACGTCGGCCAGAACGTTCAGCGGCATGGCGCTTATCATCCTGCGGGCCTTGAACGTCTGTCCCGTGCGGGTGGTGACGGCGACGCCGGAGGACGAGTCTTTTACAGAGGCAACGGGCTGGTTGAACGCATAGCTTAGGTTTCCGGAGGCGAGGGCCTCGCCGAAGAAGCGGATCGCAAAGGAGGACTGGCCGCCTTTGAACTTGTACTTGACGAGGTGGTTGATGCAGCCTTCGTAGGAGTAGCCGCAGAGGGCCCACCAGTGGAGGAATTCGTAGAAGGATGTGGTTTCGAGGGTGGCGCCGCTGCAGAGCAGGATGAAGGCTTCTGCGCAGAGGCGTTCGTTGGGTGTGAGTTGGTGTTTTATCTCGGCGAGGCGGTCTGCCACGGAGACGTAGTCGTATTTACGGGCTTGGGGGTTGAGTATCCCGCTGTGAGGGTAGGGAATGGTGTCGCGGCCGTGGGTGCCGTCAATGTTGACGAGCTTGCAGAGGGCGGATTCCATGAGGGCGTCCTGGTATTGTCAGTCTACTTTTCAACAGCTTGTGTATGGGGAAACAAACTTCTTGTTCGTGGGTGAAGTCCTGTGTCCCATGGGCACTTGCCAACAGAAACTTGTTGATGCCTCTTGAGAAGTCGTACGAAATCTCCAAGTCGTCCTGCATTCCGTAGCGGGCTATTTCTCGCCAGACAGTTGCCTGTCCCCAATATACCCATGTGCCGCCCATTTCGTAGGGGTATCCCTCGATGTTGGAGGACCATGAGCGGCCGCCAATTCTATCACGAGCTTCAAGGAGGAGGACTTTGAGGCCTACACAGTGTCAGTGCCAGTCAATTCTCATCTTCTTTCCTGTGGTAAACGCACCAGCTACGCTTGCATCGCGAGCAGCAGTAAGACCAGAGTATCCTGCCCCAACGACAATCACATCATACTCCTGCACATCCTTCACATTCGAAGGCGGTTGAATGGCGCCGATGCAAGGAATGCCGGGACGCAGGCCGTCCGCCTTTGTCCATGAGTAGCCGTCCTTGGAAGCCATATTCGCAACACAACTAGAGAAAAAATGAGGAGCGAGAGTGAAGTCACCCGTGTAGACAAAATATTTATTCCCACATTCTCGGTAAACTTGTCGTTCCGAATACACAGCGGGGTTGATGGAAGCTCGGCCCCGAAAGTCGGCGAAGCTGCCGTCGATAATTGAAGTCAAAAACGAAGATAGGTCTTTTTCGTAATGGGTAATTTCTCGAGAATTAGCCTTTCTGAGAGGCGATTGACGGCCCTTTGAAGCTGGAGCTTTCCCCGGACCAACGTACGTGGCTTGGCGGGAGTAGTGTGGTGAATTTGGGTCGAATTCTCGAGAAATTGCCTGTTTTGGAACAATTCAAGCCGTTAGGTTCTCCAATATCATTGATAGCTTTTATCGTCATCCCCACCTGTTTGATCACCACGCGATACCGATCAGATAGCCATGACTCCATGTCCGTCAAATCCAATAGTTTCCACAATCAAGGCGAACAGCAACCCCATTTACCCCAGATTAACACCAAGTTCATCCTGAGACTATTCGGATTCACAACTACCCCGCATTCACTCATCCACCACCATCCAAAACGATACTATCTCCTTTTCTCACAGAATTTCCTCTTTCGGACCGTCCCAAAGTCTGGGGTAACGACTCTCCACACGGTATTCAATATCGACAGTGACGCCATTTACACTGTCCCATCTCATCCCGGCCAGCTCACCCGTGCCGTGTCTCAGACTCTAATCTCGTGTAAACCGCACTGTCAGCGGCAGTTGGGCTGTGATAACGGGCTGGGGATGGGCAAAACGCCATCCCTGGTCGCGAATGTCGGAATGCGCTCTTCATCCTGTTCATTCTCGCAGCCACTTATCTCGCCCATGAAGATATAACTCGGGCATCGTGCCCATGAAACCCCATCACCTGCCTTCGACTCCATCGTCATACTGCACATTAAACTAGCACGATGGGTGGTTCAGAGATAACACCGACTGCGAGCCATGGCACTCTGCAGCAAAGACTGTCGACGTTGTCGACGCTCGCCATGGCCTTTGCCATCCTCAAGTACGTTGCTCCCTCTTCGTGTTTTACACTGCTAATATTCTGGTAGTACATGGATTGCACTTGCTGGCTCTATAGGGCTGATTCTGCCGTCCGGCGGATCTGTTGCGTTTTTGTACGGATTCATCTTTTGCGTCCTGTGCTGTCTCTGCGTGGCGGCTAGCTTGGGCGAGATGAGCGCCATTTGGCCGACTGCAGGGGGGCAGTATCATTTCGTGTTTGCGCTGAGTTCGGAAAAGACAAAGCTGCCTCTTGTACGATGGTCCCCTTGTTAAGAAGTCACTGCGTGTACTAATGTCGACAGAGTTTTGCCGTGGGATGGATCAGCATTGCTGGATGGCTGGTCATTGTTACGGTGCAAGGCTACTTTGGCGGTACGTTCTGATGAATACGCAAAATATCATGATGCTGACTGACTCCATGTAGCTCAGTTCATCTCGGCGGCGGCAGTAATTGCGTCAGGTGGCACATACGAAATCACCGCCGCCAGGACGTACGGCATCTTCCTCGCCATCCTCACATCCACCACTGCCGTGAATATCTGGGGCAACAAGATCCTCGGCCGGTGGAATGACGGAGCGCGTAAGTTCCCATTACTACTCAACTCGTTCCAGCTTGACTTACACCGTTAGTGTACTGGTCCATCGCTGGCGTCATCATCATCAGCATCGTCCTCCTCGCCATGTCGGACAAGACCGACGCCGACTTTGTCTTCACCAACTTCCAAAACACAACGGGTTGGCCCGACGGCATATCCTGGATCCTCGGCCTCCTCCAGTCGGCCTTGTCCCTCATCGCCTTTGACGTGGTCCTCCACATGACGGAGGAGATGCCCAACCCATCTCGCGATAGTCCGCGAGCCCTCATCTACGCCATCATGGTCGGCGGCGTAACGTATGCCCTTTGCCTCCTCTCTTCCCCTCTCTCCTTTCGTCTCTTCTCATCCCAGAAGCTAACACCCTCCAGAGGCACAATCTTCATCCTCGCCATCCTCTTCTGCTTCAACGACCCAGAAGCCATCCTCGGCACCGCCACCGGCATGCCCATCGTCGAAATGATCTACCGCGCAACCAACAGCCGCGCCGGCACAACCGTCCTCTCCCTCATGCTGGCGGTCTGCTTCGTCAACGGCTCCAACGCCAGCATCACCAGCGCGAGCCGCCTGCTCTTCGCCATGGCCCGCGACCGCGGCGTCGTCTTCCACAAGTTCTTCTCCCACATCGAGCCCAAGCTGAATGTGCCGATGCGCACCATCCTCTTCTGCTACGTCTTCAACGTGTGCTTCGGGCTGTTGTACTTGGGGCCGACGGTAGCGTTTAGCGCCTACGTCGCGTCTTGCACTATCCTGCTGGACATTTCGTATGCTGTGCCGATTGTGGTGCTGCTCGTGAGGGGGAGGGGGGTGCTTGTCGCGCATAGGACGAGCAGGACGCCGTTTCAGATGGGACCGCGGTTGGGGTATTTTGTGAATGGGGTGGCTGTTTTGTATCTTGTTGTTACGTCGGTGGTGAGTTTTTACTTTGGCTGATGTGTGTGGATGGTGCTAACTTTTGCAGTTCTTTTGCTTTCCGACGAGTATACCCGTTACGTCTAATACTATGAGTGAGTGCTTTTCTGGTTGTGAGAAGATGGGAAACTGACTCTTTTAGATTATGTGGTGGTTGTGTTGGGCATTTTGGCGGTTTTGATCGGCCTGTACTGGATAATATACGGCAAGACATTTAATGGACCTGTAAGTTTTGTTGTGGTCAAGTTTGAAAGGGTCAATTGATGAGATATACTAACTATGGTAGCAATTTGATATGATTGTAGGAGCACAGGAGCGTATTCCCACGCCAGATAGTAATAAGGTGGCTGTAGAGACGAGCCACAAGGAGCAATCTGAGGGTAGTATGATTGCTTAATTGGGGGAAAGGGTAGATTGATCTTTGAGAAACTGTCGGGTCAGTCGCAATTAGCAATGAGTTGATGCCATTGTTCAATGAAATATGTAACTGTTATCGCGTTGGGCAGGCGTGAATGTATCTGTCAGACCTGAAGTCTTGGGCTGCTTTGCTCCCACACATGTTGCAAAGATAATTGCAACAAGACTTTATGACACTGAAATAGTATTTGAGTCAATGTTGTACCACGGTCTGTGTGACGCAAGCCGTGGTGGGTTTGAGGCTGAATATGCGAACTGGACCCTGTGCCTGTCTGTGCCTGTGCCTGGATCAGCCCCATTCGTGTGACGTCCAACGTTCCCCAGATTCGACGTCGCAACTTCAACTTCAATCTCACCACTTTTCCTACATCCTCACCTCCTCAACGTCAATTGACAACTCCCATCCAATTGATCCCGCCAAGCCTCACCGACGAACAATAGTTCATAAGCATACGTCGGCCATGTTCTCATCATCACGCATAAAACCAACCCCAGCCCCTCCGCCCATCCCCGAACCATACCTCAGTCGCCAACTCGACACCACCGCCGACGGCATCCGTCTCGTCACCATTGACCCAGACTTAAACCCAGAAGGCCTCCTGACATGCCGTTTGCAAACCACAACCTTTGCCCAGCGGCCGCGGTACGAAACCCTCTCATACCGCTGGGGCGACGAGTCAACCAAGGAGACCATCATCGTCGACGGAGTGCGCTTTCGCGTAACAGCCAACCTCTTCGAAGCGCTGCACTACTTCCGAGCACATGCCCGCCAAGACGCCATCTGGATAGACGCCATATGTATCAACCAAACGGACATTCCCGAGCGTAGTAGCCAGTTGCGCATCATGCCGCACATCTACGCGCGTGCGACCTCCACGCTGGTATGGCTCGGCGGCAGATACATCAACCTACCCATCAATCTAGGCCCCAACTCCAAGTCAGACCCGGAACCAAACGCAGATATCAAAGACAAAATCATCTCTGACGGGTACTGGGACAGAGTGTGGATCTTGCAGGAAATCGGGAAAGCGCGCAAGATTCACCTCTGCTTTGGACAAGAGCCCGCCGAATGGGACAGGTTCATCTCATGGATCCGCAAGCACGACGACGTGGCAGACGAGGCTGGACCCCTAAAGCTAGATAGACTACGCAAGGACAAATACGACGGAAGTTGTTCGCTGAGACAACTTCTCACCAACCACGCCACAGCCCTGTCCAAGGACCCCAGGGACAAAATCTACGGCCTGGTCGGTCTGTCCACAGACGGACGAGGCTTCCCCATGGACTACAACAAGACGCTGCTTGAAGTATGGACCGACACCATCCACTTCATGAGTCGACACGACCTTCTCCCCGATGATTGCGCCGAACGCGTCCAATTCTGCAGTCTTGTGCGCGACCTCCTCGGCGGTGAAGAGCTAGGATCTGTATCCGGAGTTGTGCAACTACACCACGCGCCCGGCGACGAATCCTTCTACGACTCCCACAACAAACAAGCAACCGACGAAGTCGCCCTCTCAGCACTCTCCTTCTTCGCCGAGGTCTACGGTGTGATTGTATCCCTCGGCCCATCAGCAAGCGAGCTCCTCTCCTCGCTAGAACTCACCGACGCGTGGGAAGAAGAGCTCCAGCGCATGTACCGGGGCAACCTCGACAGCGCACACATGGAAAACGACAATCTCATGCGTCGCATCTTTGACGCCCCCGACGGAAAACTAGTCAACCGCACAAACTTCCAAAACCACAAAGTCGTCTTCCACGGGCCCGAAATCTACGGCCCCTACTGGTCGTTCATGCACAAGGAGCGCCACCTCCCTCCCGGGCTAGAAGGATCATGGAACCACCGCACATCTACGCCCGATGAACCGCGGCTGGCGATGCTCAAGATCTCGTCTACGCCGTGGGACCAGACGCCGTACAAATTGGCGTTTGTGGCGCCGGACGCCCTGCAGGGGGACTTTGTGTGCAGGATCGACGGGTTTCCCATGAAGCGGGTGGTGGTGCGGCCGGCGGAGGAGGAGCACTCGAATAATGTGAGGATGCATGTGTGTGGGACGGCGATTACGGTGAGGGATGTGTTGGCGGATGAGTACTTTGACGATGGGAACGTGCAGATGTCGTATAAGTTGGACTTGTTGATGGATGCGAGGACATTGTATGCGTTGATATTTGGGAATGACGACAAGGTGGAGGAGGAGAGGTTGGAGGAGGTGTTGGGGAGGGTGCAGATGGGGAGTTGACGTTATCTTTGACATTGACGTTGTAGCAACTGTGAGCTAGATTTGGTTACAAGGCATGTATAGTACATAAGTTGGATATGCTCAATCACAATGGTAAGAAGCTGCTGAGCAAGTATATATCTACATTTAGTTACGCATTATACACAATCGCACAAGCTCCACATCAACACTCCCAAGGTACTACTTCGCATCATACCACCACATACGCCGGTCCCGGAAGTTGCCTCATTACTTGGCCGAGTTTCTGCCAGGGGAACTCTGCCAACATACAGAGGATAGTTAGTAGAACGGCTTCTTGGACAATTCATGCTCATCAAAGCCACTGTCTTGGAAGAGGGACGCCCAGGCCCCAGTTTCTGACGCTATATATGGGAGTTTGGCGGTAGCGTATTTCTCCCTGTTTTCACCGCCAAGGGGTTTGACATACTCTTGAAATACCTTGAGATTCATGAGCAGGATGTTGAGGACCTCATGCCCTTCTGGAGTGCTCTGCAGGTCCTAGCCACGCAGCCGTACTTGGCATAGAGTATATGCAACATGGACCGGGTGCTCTCTCATCACCTTGATGTAAATGGCGGCGGCCTAAATTGCCGGGCGTGGAATCCGTCTTGGCCGCCTTCTCTGCTTCAAGACTGTACGCCGTCAACGAAAGCAGTCATCACACCGTAGCGTTTCACTTGCCATTTTACGGACACTTTGCCGTCTGCTTCATTTTACAGCTTCTACGCCCACCCATTCCTTAAGGGTAGTTTGGCAATTCTATCTGTCCCTATCGGCGGGGTTGTGCTTGTCGTCCAATTAGTTGACATGCGCACATTGCAGCTAGTTCTCAATGTTATTCGGATGATCTCCTCCTTGGTGCGATGTGTACCGATTCCGGGGCGTTCATTCATCGCCTTATTGATGTAGCTGATGTAGGAGTTTGTTGGAATCATGCTCGTTTCATCCTAGAGGCTCTTTAAATGAGCATAGACGTCCATTGATCCGATGCGCGTCTTTATCTGAAGTCTTGTTTTAAGAGGCGACGCTGTCAAAGTGCTTCTTACATAACAACCCGTACGAAAATGAGTTTCCCCAAGCATATGAGACACACAGGGGATTTGTGGGCATGGTCGAGATCTTGGGAGGCGCAGCGTAGGTTCCAAGTTCCAACTGGCGACGATTGTATTTGTTGGACTAGCCTGATGTTGGATTGGAGGGCGCATACTTATGTAGAGGCGGTCAGAAGTTGAGGTCATTGAGGTGATTCATGAGCGTGGTGAGCTGCACTGAGAGCAGCCATGTACATGCAGGTATCATAGCCCCTGCCGGTCGTCCTCAATATAACTAACACAGTCGAGCATCAACCATTACAGTACAGTTTCTCTTCAGGACTATGTGGTCTTGATCAAACTGATTGATAAGATGTGATGCTGCGTTGCGTATGAGCCTCATATGCCGGCCCGCGAAGACATCGCCCATGCAGCCCATACATTTGTGATTGAACCAATACATCATCGTCCTATTCATTCATGTGAAACATACACAACCCGATACCGATATCTGTTGAAACTTCAATTCAATAGAAACAATCCCGATGCGCCAGCGAACAGCAGTCAATACAATTACGACAAATATCCTCATGCGCGCCTTGGCAGCAGCCTTAAATCAAGGTTTCCGCATAAACGCCTCAACACAAAAGACCAGCAAAGCCATGATTCGTCGGATGATCGGCTCTGTGGCCACGAGGCGGATCCATGGGCGGACACGGAATCACCGAACAATGAACCGTTTCGCTAACCTGAATGGGGAGGCGTTGACGAGAAGACGGTATCAAGCCGCCGACTTACTTGGCTCTTTCACGGAGGATTTGGTACCACAAGATGACTAACTACCTAGGCATGTATTGCGTGACCAGACTTGATGCAATTAACTTGACTTCTGGTGAGACAATCTCATCAGTCCCATCAGCAAGTACTCGGTATGCAGATCCGGCACCATCCGATCGTAACAGAAGAATAAGCTTCTAAGCTTCTTTGATCCACAAACGGTGTCGTTCCGCGTCCACGTTTAGCTCAAGCCACGATGATGGTCAAGGTCTTAGAGGCCAGATTTCACTCATGGCTCGCGGAATGGTGATGGCTGGGCAGAACGGTCTTGGAGCCTTCAAGTTCAGCTGCGTGGGGCGTTGCAAGCTGATACATTTAAACTCCGTAAACACGTAAACAGGAGCATAAATAAATCATCAGCCCAATACTGTCGTGTAATATACATCTGTATCTATTTCATTTCATTATTCATTTTTTATACGTTACGCAGCTTACACCTCAACCACCACCACTCTCACCACCATCACCACCAACCCTCAACATCACCACCACCACCACCACCATGACAACCCGCCTCTGGACATTCTCCTCCCGCGGCCCCCCCTCCACCGTCCTCTCCTTCACAACAACCCCAACACCAACCCTCCCTCCATCCCTCCCCCTCCCCCGCGACTCACCCCTCCCCGAAGAATGGATCCTCATCAAAGTCGCCTTCGCGGGCCTCAACATCGGCGCCATCTTCCAAATGACACTCATCCCAACCTTTCTCCGCGCCGCAACCTGCACCCCCGAAATGGACCTCAGCGGCACCATCACCGACGTCTGGCACCCCGACCCGCAACAAACTCCACGCTTCCAAAAGGGCGATAAAGTCGTCGCCATGCTGCCCGCCTCTCATGCCCTCGCCACGGGGACGGGCGCCCTCGCAGAATACATCGCCATTCCGGCCAAGTACGCCGTCCGCAAACCCGAGGATGTGAGCTTCGCCGACGCAGCGGGCTGTCTGCTGACGGGGATGACGGCCGCGCAGATGGTGGAGGAGTCGGGCGCCAAGAAGGGGGATAGGGTGCTCGTTGTGGCGGCGAGTGGAGGGATAGGTACCATGGTTGTGTAGATGGTGAGGAGGATCGTGGGAGACGATGGGTATATCGTTGGTGTGTGTAGTGGCAAGAATGGGGATTTGGTTAAGAGTCTGGGCGCAGATGAGGTTTGTTTACTCGACGTTTTATGCTCATTATAAACTGACTGGTGTAGGTGGTTGACTACACGCAGCATAAACACCTACCATACCACCTAAAAGCAACCTTTTCTTCCAAACCGTTCGACACCATCATCGACACGCTCGGATTCCACGCTATATACGCTCACTCACCGGCGTATCTCGTCCAAGGGGGCATCTACTCCTCCGCCGGGATAAAACCCCCGTCCTTTGACGTCCCCGACTTCTTGCGCGCTGTCATCCAGATGAAACTGAATGAGTGGTGGCCCGTAAGCAGATGGCTCGGCGGCGTAGGCCGCCTGTGGAAAGGCGTGTCCATGATGTCGCCTACCCTCGCCGACAGGGAGAGGATCGTCGCCATGCTGGGGAGGGGGGACGTCAAGGTTGTGAGGGATAGTGTTTGGCCGTTGGACGAGGCGGACAAGGCGTATGAGAAGCTGGGGGGACGGCATGCGAGGGGGAAGGTGATGGTGAGGGTTGATAGAGATGTTGGTGATGACGAGTGCTAGCTGCGTGGATGAAGAGTTATTATGGTCATGGGTGTTGGCGTACAGGGTTTGTTTTTGGCAAGCGTCTCCTCTCTAATGTGTGGCATTAATTAATCGTGTAAATTGAGTGTGTATCTTGCTTTAGGTGACGTGTACTGACAGTGTGTACGCTTAATGTATATGGCGGACGTATAATGAGTAAGTCGAGTGTAAATTACATCTTTTATGTGCCGTGCAGTTAACAAGTTCTCCTCTCTAACACACAGCATAAAATATAAAGTAACACCGTGTAATTGAGTGTAATTTCCTCTTTCATGTGCTCTGTACTTAATAAGCGTCTACTCTCCAATGCATATGGCATGTATAATGGTTCGTTTCGCCTTGTAATAGTCTCTGCCTCATTGTGAGGTGTAGTTAACAAGCCGTCCTTGTAATATATATAGCATAGCTTATAATCCTGTAGCTTAAGCGTGTAGTTATCTTGCTTCATGAGATGTCTGCATGACAGATAGCATTGTACGCTTAGCCAGTGCAGCAAGCCATCGTATTTACAATCTATACCCGACCATCATCCTCTTAACTGACTAGTCCTTCCTAGTTGGACCAAAACCCCCCCGCCGACATGTTCAAGCACTCCAAAGCAATGATAACGGGCATATAACCCAGTCACAGACACCACCAGCACTCAACGTCAACACCGGTCAAACATACAATCAAAGCATTCACCATCCCAGCAAATACCATAAAATACTTGTATCAATTCTCATAAAAGATACCCCAACGCCATGCTTCCCATCTATGGTATCAAATTCTAAAACCAAATCACATAACCTCATCATTCCTCAACCATGCCTACAATCCACTCTTCTTGCCCTCCTCGCCCATCCCCCTCTGCACCATCAAATCCTGCATCTCAACATCATCCCCCGCTCCCTGCTCCCGCAAAGCGGCATGTTCGCGCAACGCTCGCCTCGCACTACTATCCTTCTCGATACGCTGCATGAGATCCTGGTCCGTAGGCCAGTACACACGCCTTACTCCCTGGACCACCAAATCCATCACCACGAGCGTAGCCAGTGCGACAAGCAGCGTCGTCCACCATGATAATTGGCGGCTAAAGTTGTCGAGAAAGCCGCGGCGGACCATATCCTTGCCTACTTTCTTAGGGTACATGGCCGAGAGGATGAGGCACCACAGGAACCAACCCGCAATGGAGATGATGAAGCCTCCAAAGGTGATTACCGTTTTGCAGTGTAGCTCCAGAATTCTATCACAGTTAGTTTCATAATCACATGTGGCGTAGTATAGTGTGTGTGTAGTGTAGAGCAAACTTACAGTAACTTCACGTTGATGAAAATCACACCAACGGTAAAGCACACCGCTCCCATGGCGTACAAACTCGTATCCACAGAAAACAACGCGCTCCAATACTCGCCAAATGTGAAATAATAAATGACAAAGCTCCCCACCGTGCCCATAAACACCCATCCAAAGTACTGCTTGAAGCTGAAGCCCCTGTTCTGCTGTCCAAACGTGTACAGCTCCGGCACGGCAAGCAACGTCTCGGCACTCAGGTCCTTTTCGAAGATACCCAGCAAGATGACGGGAAGCGAAGTGAACAGGCTATTAAACACTGTTAGACTCCACGACTCAAAGAGCGAAGTGCCCGAGTATCCGTTGAACCGTTGAAAGTGGGCCTGCACTAGGAAGAAGAGGATTTCCTTCCAGAACGTGGCGAGGACGTATTTTCCTGTGCGGAGGTAGTTCCAGCGGCCGTGGACGAAGAGTAGTTGCTGAAGGAAGCGGAACTGGGCGATGGAATAGTCTGATATGCGAGAGGCCTGGAGGCCCTCGCGACCCGAAATGCCGATGCCCACGTGGGACGATTGAATCATGCCAATGTCGTTGGCGCCGTCGCCAATAGCAAGCGTCATGGAGGATGGGATGAAGCGGCGGATCGAGGTGACGAGGTTGGCCTTCTGCGATGGAGATGCGCGGCAGCAGATGACGGAGTCGACTCGCAGGACGAGGTCGTAGAAGAGCACGGCAAGGTCGTCGGATGCGTCGATGGTTGCCAGCGTTTGGCCATCCACCACGACAACTGAATGGGGAACCATGCCGCGGCAGACGTCGTTGAGGGTGGCAGTCATGGTATCTTGGAGATTACCCAAGGTACCATCGAGGATGTAGACTTCCGAGAATGGTTTGCAAACACGGGCAGAATGGCCGATATTGATGGCCGTCTCACGCTTGTCACCCGTAAGCATCCAAACCTTGATATTTGCTCGTCGAAGCTTGTCAATGGTCTCTGGCACACCATCTTGCAGCTTATCTTCAATGGCAGTTGCACCAGCGAGCTCAAACTTTTGCTCAATAATCTCGCCAGCTTCCTCAATCAGCTCCTGGCGGTTGACGAGGCTAGTCTCAGCCTCACGGTACAGTTCCTTCCATGAAGCATATGAATCCTCTTCAATGTACCGATAGGCGTAGAGCAGTGTTCGCAAACCCTCAGACGCAAAGTCATCAACATGCTGGAAGCAGTGCTCAAAAACAGCGGCTTCATTTGCAGCAATAGACTCGTCAATTCGATGGTCTGCATTCTCCACAAACGACGGCGCTTTGCCAAGGCTAGGTCGTCCATTGCGCGACACCTCCATCGAAGCTCGAGGCGTGCCCAGCTCCTCAGTTTCTCGTCGAGCCAACCAGGAACTTACACCCTCCGAGTGCGAAAGCCTGTTCATGTCGGTTGATAGTCTGCCGATGCTACGTCGCAGGCTCTCCAATCGATCAATTGATTCGCCTCGCTTCAGGGCAAGACTCGTTCTTGGCGTACCTCTTCCGCTGGCCATGCTCATTCGCGTTCGAGCCTTGTCCTGCTCAAATGTCTTGCGCATACTAGCCCTTCGCCCAATATCCTTTGCCTTTTGCTCGGCCAAATGACTTAACTTGAGTCGAGACGTGATGACGTTATCCGCGCCCTTGCAGAAGACGCAAATACGGCCATCGGGCATTCTGATGATGATGGACATCCTCTTCCGCTTGCTGCTGAATTCAATCACATCCAAGACTTGATATGACTCGACTTGGAGGGTGCCTTTCTCATCTCGCGACTGCAGCTTGATCGTCTGCGCCGGGCGGTCAATCATCAGCCAGCCCATGTCACGAGCGGCTTCAACCAAGGCCAGTTCATCAGGGGAAGCAGCTTGGAAAGAAATGTCGTCGCCATCCTGCTTCTCAGGCAAGCAAGTGTGGCACAAGGCAATACACAGCAAAAAGTGCTTCGCCTTTCGGGAGAAGACGGTGTTTGGCTTTCGCCGAATGTAGTCCAGCAACTCCTCCGTCTTGATTTCAGGCTCCTCATTCGGTCGTACCGTCGATTTCCAATGCGATGCACTCGCAACGGATGCCGTTCTCTTGGGCGGTGCGGGGCGATCATCTTCCTCGTCTTCTTCTAGAATGTCATCTTCATCGTGGTGGTCAAAGAACTTGGCCTTGTGCGGCGACAATGGCACAACCTGTTGCGATTGTTTGCCCTTGTTGCGACGACTCCATGTGGCAGCCTCAATCTTCTTCTGCTTGACATCCTCATCCCGTTGCACGTCCATGTCGTGCAGAAAGGCTACACCAGCAACGCTCATCTTGCGGAACCGCATGATGTTTTCGGTCAATGTGCCAGTTTTGTCTGAGAATACATAGCTTACTTGTCCCAGGTTCTCCAAGATGGTCGTCGTGTTTGCCACCATGGGAGTGTCTGTTACGGGGTCGTACATGTCGACATCCTGAAGCAAAATCAGCTGGCCAATCTTGATGATTTCCATGCTGATGTACAGGGACAGCGGAATAAGTGTGTTGAACATGATGAGGTATCCGAAAAAGATTTCCTTAAAGGGCACATTGGCACTCCATTGGCCGCTGGAAACGAGGTAGAAGGAATGGTCTTGGGTATCCTTCTTCCAGAGAGAGTATCCAACTGTAAATCCAACGGCAAGCATGATGACAATGATGATTTGCAAAAGCACCATCTTGTTGATGATGTTGTGCATGGCGGGTTTCTTGGCGGTAACGTTCTTGTTGGCGTTCATGCGAATCTTGCACTCCTCTCCAGAGTTGACCACGATACCGATGGCCTCTGTAGTGTTGCGAAGAACAGATCCTCGATAGACGACATTGTTCAACGACAAAGGCAGCGTCTCTTCTCCAACTGCAACCCGGCCATCGTAACTGTACAGGTCAATGTTGGGGTCTTCGGAAACAATGGTAGCTTGCGCCGACTTGATGCCATCGAGGGTGTTGCACCGCTCCGCAAGAAGAGGACACGCCTGTTTACTCTTTAGGTTTGTCTCGCCATCCAAAGCCATCGTCTCAATGTATGCAACACCATTGGGACCCGTAGCATGCAGCAAAACCATGTCTGCCGGCACGCCATCGTTTCGGCTCAGTCTCACCACGTCACCAACCTTGACGTGCTGCCACTGCACGTGCAGCCAATTGCCGTCGTCGTCGTTGGCATTCACGCCGCTCTCAAGGTCAGCATCGCCACTTGAAGCATGCCCTTTTGTGTCTGCCGCCTTGTGGTGCTTCTTTTCTTGCTTCTTTTCAGTAGAACCTTGTCGCCGTCCGTGGTTCAGAACCCAGGCCATGCTTCGATTTTCCGACTTGTCCAACTGATACCTCCGGTAATCATCATATCCCTCCTTGAGCATACTAAACGCAACGAAGATGCCCAACGGCACAATAGTCGTCCATCGTCCAACAGTACTCAAGCCAGGAATCATCTGCAAGATGCCCATGACCAAAAAGTAAAAGTTACCCAGCTTGCTAAACTGAAACAGCAACTGCTTGGGCACAAAGTCGTAGGCCGTATATCGCGAAGACCGAATAAAGTTGCTAATGTACGGCCGTTGGCTCCGCTCGTCAATTAGCGCATCGGTTGAGTTTATGGGAATGTGTCGCCCATCGACGCTCGGCGGGATCGGCTTCCTCCGTAACAAGCACTCGATGATGATTTTTTGATATACAGCAACAAGAAAGGCCTTGAATGCATCCTTCCACGACGGCTTCCGCAGCCTCTTGTTCGTGTTGTCCTTTCTCTTCTTGCCGGGTCGAAATCGCCGAATGGAATCTCTCAACGTCTCAGTCGCCTTGTCGCGCACGGGTCTTGTGGTCTCGGCAGAGGTCGTCTTGTCTGTATGCTTATCAGCATTGTCGGATGCAGACCCCATTTCGGCGTCGGGATCTCTCGACGGAATCGTAAGCAGCACATGCTGGTCGTGGCCAAGCCGTCTCGTCGAGTCCACGTGTGACCGCCTATTCGAGTCTTCTGAGAAAGACACCGACCGCACGACGCCGGGCTGGTGTACAGGGTCGGTATTTGCTCTCCTCGGAGGTGCTCGTCGGGGCAAATTTGGAGTCTGGTCGTGTGTCGTCATGGGTGCGACGTGGGAGTTGTCGTTGTTATCGTTGACCTCGTCGCGCGACGATAAGCCGCCATGTCGACTTGGTGGTCGCGCAGGAGCCATAGTCCAAGGAAGGAAAAATAATCGACAGTGTCTCAGTGTTGGAATGTGATGAGATGCATATTCGTTGGACTGAAACAATGGATATTGCTAGAAGTATGTGTTTCCGTGTCAGGGTATCGCTAACAAGGTCCAGAAGCCTGCAGAGAAGGAGAAAT
This sequence comes from Pochonia chlamydosporia 170, assembly GCF_001653235.2. Classification (NCBI taxonomy): domain Eukaryota; kingdom Fungi; phylum Ascomycota; class Sordariomycetes; order Hypocreales; family Clavicipitaceae; genus Pochonia; species Pochonia chlamydosporia. Next base: position 3,761,481 of record NC_035794.1, on the reverse strand, counting down.
ACAATCAGGTAAAAAGCAGGCCGCTAGAGAATAGATAGACTTGATAACGAGGGAAATATGCAGCAGAAGCACGGTTGTGATGGACAGAAAGAAAAAAACGTGACGCTTTGCCAACGTCAGAAGGATATCGCAGAATTGACAGTCGCAAGTTTGGAGAGAAGATTGACATGGAACATTAAAGGGAAGACATCAACGGAACATTGAAGGAAACCAGTTTCGGCAACAGCGATATTTGGAACAGCCACCACGAATTGACTGCTAGGTACCTAGATAGGTACCCAGGCCCAACAGCCTCAATGGTGCTCCAACACCAAACTTAATTCGCTTCCTTGCAACGAGGCGGCGCTACGGTCCAATAACGTCTAGAAATCTATGATGATCCAGGCCCGTGGCGTCCAAGTTTGTCCCCATGCCCCGCCGGCCTGCAATCAATCCAACGGTCGAGTCTGGCCTGATGCTTGTATGGAGTACTGTGCAGTGCCAGCCCAAAAAAAAGTCAACCAGACATACGGAGTATGTGCATTTGAAGTCGTGTCAGCCAGGCGCAGCAACACCGCCTGTCGCAACACTCTGACGCGGAAAAAAAAGTAAAAAAGGCACAAACTGCGACTGCAGAGTAAATGCAGCCAGTGCAGTGCAGCACTGCACAGCATCAGTTCAATGGTCCATCAAATCACAACAGCAATTATTGAACGCAGACGAACAGTCAGATCTTGGCACTTGCGTGGCCCCGTCTTGTCCTGACGTACTCCGTACAGCGTGAGCAACGTGGCGCAGCTTCAACCGAGAGCCAAAGCGACGATCCAACGTCCAGTCTAATCCAAGACAACTCGAAGGATGCTGTTCTGTGGCAGACACTCAACTCTGCTGTACTCATGCCGAATGATGCAGTCGATACTTTAAGCAGCACTTGTCCATCTGCCAAAATGGCTGCGAGTACGACCACAGTACCAGATGTGCGCATGAACAGCCGCCGCCGTCACCAGCATCCACCAACAGTGCAGTCTGCTGGTGAAACATCATCCCTTGCGCACAATACACACCGCAAACTCGTAAGGACAAACACCGCCATCATGTTGTGTCAGACTGTATGGAGTCTGGTACTGAAGTACGGAGTATATGAGCCTGGCAACGCAGCAAACACTACATGTACTGTACTCGTCAGAGTCAAGTCCTTCCTGCACAGCCATCAATGGCATCACCAAGTGGAGCCGCCTTCCCCTCCTGGCTTGAAATGGCTGCACTGTTCAATCCCATCCAACCATCAGTCTGTCTCCCACGCACCCATCAACCAACTCCCACCCAGGAGGGGATTCCATTCAATGTTCCCTCCTGTTGGTCAAGTCCAAAGATACAAAGCCTGAAGAAGGACAATGACTTGGGTGAGCCACTCGAGTCGCTCCTCTCTCCCTACGTACCCCAGTTCCCCAGTGCCCCAGTCCTCTGTCCCCCAGAGCGGACCATGTCCGTCACCACCCGTCAACTGGTTCAATTGACCAAACAACCTCCCACCGCACATGTGTCCACCACACACACAGTCTCTACTTGAAGTAGTCCAAGATGAGAACAAGTATCACACCAAGATCTCCATGTTCTTTTCTCCTCGGTCGTCAACCGCCACATACTTGTTCCTGTTTCTGCCACCGACGTCTCCCATCGTCACACAGCCCCCCATGTCATTACCATGTATCATGGAGTGGCTTATCCATCGAAAGCCGCCTCACCACCAAGGCACCTATACTCGACATTATCAGATCTCACCTCAGTACTTGCCCACGTACCTTGCCACTTTTGCTGTAGCGTCACCTTTGGCATTCATAATTTTAATATCCCAACTCAGCCCGTCCCTTCATGCCGCGATAAATAGATCACTTTACCCCATTCACAACAACGCACAGCACTGCATATAGCAAAGATACCAGAAATTTCAAAGCTTTGAACCCATTTGTATTGTATTCCTAAATGCGGCCACAAGTACGAACCTAACCTCGCCTTCACCAGCCAACCTCTTGTCCACTATTCTCAAGTGCACAGTCAAATTGCCCAAGAAGACGACGTCTCTTAAGATCGTCTGTCGTGATCCCCCTCGCGGTCACACCCGTGTTGCTTTTGTGTTGCTTCTCTATTGCTTAAAGGCGTCTCTTTCCCTAGTTTCAAGGAACATAAAATCCATCACTTTCCCCTTTGCCCAAAAAAAAAAAAAAAAAGAGCTTTAAAAAAAAAATAGAACAATGAACCTTCCGCTTGAGCCTCCTGGGCCCACCTCCCAAATCAGTCGCCAACATCAAACGCAAATAACAAAAAGAGAAAAATGACCCGTATTACTCAAGATATGCAAGAAATGTAGATTAGATCCCCAGGTATAGCGTGGTGGCAAAATCCGCTACCCTTAGACGGACAGATACTCGAATGGACAGAAGACGAAGCAGCCAACATGAAGAGAAAGCGAAGTTGTAACTGGCCGAGTAGAACATGAAAACAGGCCACCAGGGTAGGTAAATTCGCAGAATATCAGAATATTGTGCGTCAACCATGTTTGTTGCAAAAAGCGATTGCCATTGGCAAACACAAAAAAAAAAGGAGTAAAAAAGGAGCAAATGTACGATCGCTATACCAGACAAGCATGTGCAACATCACATGGTGTCGTCATCATGCAATCTGTTCGTGGCGGTCATCGTCGTGAACGAGATCGACCACCACGTTGAATTGGCGTCGTAAGGTACAGATGAGTAAATTTGGCGAGAGGCGATGGTACAAGGCAGATGGGATAAATAGCAACCATCTGGGTACAAGACAGGGTATGTAAAATCCTTCCAAACGGCCCAAAAACGAGCAACGGGTATAGCATTCCAATCCGAGGCCGGACAATAGCCCGTGGTATCAACGGCTTTTGACCGACAAAAACAAAAACAGCCAACGCCTGCATGATGTGTAAATCCTTCTTGGTCAACCGTAGTCTCCTGGGTAGCTGGGTGCCAACAGAACGTTGCCCGCACTTTTCACCAACAGAGACGGCGGGTGCTCCATGGCCAAAGTCCTTCATCTTCAATGATGAGCGACGGACTCGGGTGACAAGCTAACAGGCTCAACATGGTCAAACTGCACCAGTTGGTCCATGTCCAATTCGCCTTGTTGCGGTTGCACGAAGTTGTTGGGTGATTGACCATGCATAGGCAAATTGATGGTGTGCTTGGAATACATTTCGTTTAGACTGACGCCATCCTCCGAGACAGCGCAAGAGCCATCATGGCCCGTGGCATAGAGTTCAGCCGACCCAGGTCGCCCCATCATCGACATTGGCGGAGATTGTTCGACAATGGACGGTTCGCCAGCACCGTTGTATGGCATTGGCGACATTGTTCCTCCACCATTCTCGGCGCCAACCATGGGAGACAGGAAGGCACCGTTGCTGTAAGGGGTCCCAAAACTGGTCGCTGGAAGAGGTCCTGTCTCAGGCCCTTGCGACAAATACGTGCCGGCAGGGCTGGGAGGGAACTCGGATGGCGAGGCCGTTGTTGCTGACATTGGGTATTGGCGCATATCCAGTCCGAATCCTGCTTGTGTGTCGATCCTCAAGTTGTGACCCATGCCGGTTGGTTGCTGAGGAACAGGTGCGTAAATGCTCGGATTGTGTTGAGGAGGGCCCATGTCGCCCGGAGGTTGAATGTAGAACGAGGGCATGGGCTGGTTTTGAAACATGGCGAAGTCGATCGGGCCAGGGACGGATCGACTGCGCTGTCTTTTATGGCCCTGTGGTGGTGGGCGCATGGCAGAGTGCATCTGGTTCATACCCCAATGGTCTTGCATCATGCCGGCATGGGGTTGATGGAAGTTGGGCTGTGATGCAGGCCGTGCAGTTGGCGACACAGGAGCAGACACTGAAATTGCATGCGGGTCGGCGACGGCGACGGCGGCATAGTGCTGCGGGTTGTGTCGATTCATGAATGAGTCGAGAGAGACCAGTTTAGCGAGCTGGCTTGTCAGGACCTTGGGGTTTCCTCCCAGATGGTGGATCATGCATTGCGTAGCCTGGAGGTCTTCGGTGAAATCACCGACCTGGTAGAAGCCACTGCTTTGTGACGCAGAGTCCATGAAGAAATTCGGGGCGCGGTTCAGTTCAATGACGATGCCGCCCATTTTGCTTGGATCAGTCTCGTTGTTTTCCAGCCAAATATTCTTGATATACGAAAAGGGATACTCAATCTTGTATCCCGCCTGTTCGTTGTTGATGTAATAAGTCATGGTGCACTTATCGGGCGAGTAGAAGATGATGAGATCCATGGTGTTTTGTCCAACTCGAGTCCACTTTCCTATGCTGAGGGAGCGGCAAGTAAGGTGATGAATCACTTAGACGTGATTGAGTCAGTAAAGCACTTTGAGGTTTGAAGAGCGCCGACCAGAAATGGATGCACGACTTACAAACTTTACCCTGGGCCTGGTCGCCGCCAAGGAGCATGCCATTGTGGCCAAACGGCATCAAGCCCGTTCGGCCAAGGTAGCTGCCGCCCAGACCCTTGCCTGTTTCCATGGCTTGCATAGCGAGGTATGCTCTCATTGACTCCGGGATAGAATCGATATCTTCGCCTGTTTCTAGGCTCTTCTTCGCCAACAGCTTGATCTTTGCACGTCTACAACTGGGATCAGTATTCCAAGTTTCACATCAAAGGATTGCCACATGACTCTACAACTAGGAAACATACCGGTTCTGGAACCAAATTTGAACAGACCTTTCGGTCATGTTGATCTCCTCCGCTATCCTCTCTCTAACCCCAGCAGTGGGGGTTGGGTTCTTGTTAAACTCAACCTCCAGAATAGTAAGCTGATCCTGGGTTGCTCTTTGTCTCTTTTGGTTCTTCTGCTGCTGGGTCAATGTGCTCTTCCTGGGTGGTCGCTTCGAATTAGACTGTCCATTGCCACCGGAGCTTGACTGTGATGGGGACAACTTGGTAGAGGATGTGGGTGTGGCAACGTCACTCTCAGAGGCAGAAATTGGAGCAGGAACGGGAGTAACAGTGGCCAAGGCCATGGGGTGCTCGACCTCGGTGGCCATTGTGTTGTGTCGTGCCAGGAACCAATCGAATGCAATGTGTCGCGTCAAGTCGTAATAATGGCTAGGCCCAACTAAGGGATTGCCTTCGGAAGCCACAAGGTTATCAAGGAACGTCGAAATCGTAAGTCAATTCGCCTTCGTGGATTGTTTTATGGCGTGGTCGACGGGCCTTCGTTCGTCAAGGAGAGTCTGGTATATTCCTGAAGAGAATGCCGACAGGATGATGGCTACTTCGGTGTAGGCGAGTCGAACCTGGATACCGAAATAGTTTCGCGGTTCAAAGCTAAGAATAAGGGGCGTAGCGAAAGCGTGTGATGTGTTGCAAATATCAAGAAAATGTAATGAATGTGAGACTCCAAAATCCTATAGTGGGCAGATGTTGGAGGTTTTCCAGAGGACGTCGTCTCGATGAGATGGTCAAGAGTCGTCGATGAGGAGCCGAATGAATGTAATGGTCCCGGAAAGAGTGACGGGTACCGAAATGGCTACTAAACAACAAGAGAGTGACTTGAAAGAAAGAAAAGGTCGGGGAAGGAAAGGAAGTAGCAGAAGAACGAAGCGAGAGGGATGGTGATAGAAGAGACGGAGGAGAGAAAACCGAAGGATGGGAGAGACGGGAGGAAAAGGAACCCTGCGACCAGTGTGAGCACGGGCAGAGGGGAGAGGGGGCTCAACGATGGGGGGGTGGCAGCACGGCTCTGAGCATTGGGAGAACCCGTGCCTGGATTCGAGACTTGGGCTTCCAGACAGGACTACCGTGGCCAACCATGGCAGCCATCGACAGAGAAGTTGGGGGTCCGGAGCTGGATCAAGCCCAGTTGCAAACCCTAGGCTGCACTAACGTCTGCAGGAACAGGCACCAAACTATCCCGACCGATTGTGACGTGGTGCGTGAGTGAGTGAGTGGGCGGCCGGACCCCCTTTGCCTTCCCTCCATGTCACTTTTCGTGTCTGGTCTCGTCTGGTTTGGCCTGGTGTCTTTGTGTGAGGTGCCAATCCCATGCCTGGTGTGCCCGGCCGTGCTGGGCCAGTTCCTGAGCGCTGAACTCGGAAAAGGAACTTGACGACAAACACCAGACCAGCCAGGCCATTGCGCCAACTCGAACCGGGCTCCAGTCGCTGTCCACTCAAACGCATCAGATCTGACAGGGGTACTTTGCTGTTGGTAGACAGCCACTCATTGGCCCTGGTACCCTCCTGGCTTCTGGGCTGGCGCCGCATGTTGTTTGCCCACACACCCACCCATCTGACTGGTTCCCCGACTGGTCTGACTGGCTCTGACATGGCCAAGGACAAGGCATGCAAGACACCCATAACGCACGAGACTGATTCTCAGCACACCAGGCTTGAACAACCAGACGTTTGGTTTTCAGCGTGTGCCAGCTCTCCATAACTGGTCTCAAAAAGGTCGCGGCGCATGGCGTGTTGCGCTTGCATGGCTGCTGAGTGGCTCGAGCGGAGACTGTGTGTCAACGTCGAGTCTCCCACATGACTTTGCCGTCCAATGTGGTGGACAAAGTACAGTGCGCCAAGTTGATGAAATGGCAGTCGAAGCACTTGCTGCCTGAGCGAGAATAATCAACAAGCTATCCGTGTAGTGCTCCTTTTCTGTCAAACCGTTGAGAGATCAATAACCTCAAGAAGCCCTACGCCGATAATCACTGGCTCTCATGGCTGGCTATTGCCCTCCTCTCGCTCGACGAAACCCCCCATTCGTGTCGGCCTAAAATCCATTGAGTCGGTGTACACTCCGTACTCCATACCTGCTGGCAGGACCACTGGTCGTCCATGTAAAAGATCGTCAAAGTTCATGGACCAACAGGTCGCCACACTGTTACTGCTCTGTTGCCGGCGGTTGGCGCGTTGTGGGGATGGCTTCGAGCGCATGTGGACAGATGAGCGGGTTCCTGAACTCTTCGTTCCTGGTCTTTCCCCTAAATGGTCGTCGCGCCACTCGGGGCCGTCCCTCTCGACCACATCCTTGTTCAATGCCTGAGCTCATGCTCCACCTTCTGCTTCAACGCGACCTCGATGATCATGGTCTGGTGAACCAGACGAAACTCAAAGCCAACACCACTGGTTTTGTCCAGGGCGTTCGCAGGACGTTGTGCCGTCTTGTTTTCGCCCTGTGCCGACTTCGCCCAGCGTTGTTTTAGGACGCCCACTAAAGCACATCGTAAGAAAACTCCTCCTATCATCGACGTGTGTGAAATGGAGTCGAGTACATTTTTAGCATCCTATCAGGGGTTCTGATGTCGCGCCAGCCCTTCGCTGTTGCATGGTCTCCATACCTCAGGCACGCAGCAGGACCACCTTTTGCTGGAACAGCAGGGGTCCGCGTCAATGGGTGACTTGTTGTATTTTGCGCCATCCTCGAAGCTGGTTGGTTTCGACCAGGTTCAATGGACTCGTTCCTGGGGCTGGGCTCTTCCATGCTGAGTGAATCGCACTAGCTCACAAGAACAAGTCTGAGGCAGCCGAGCCCACTGCACGAATGTCCACCCACAAGTCGCCAGACTTGAAATTTATTGGATAATATTCCGTAGATAAGAGCCGAGCGGACTGGTGGGATCGTGGTGGCTGAACTGGCCAGTTTTAAAACTCGGTTTTCGTGCCCTTGCACAACATAGCCTATGTGCACGGAGTCTTATGCAACGAAAACAACCAACCTCGACACACAGTGCAACAGTATCCATACTCTGGATATTGAAGCAGAATGGGGAGGACAGACCTATTCGACATATCCAATCCGGCGGTTTTGGTATATAAACAGTAGCAACATATTCCTCATACGACTAACTCATCTGTCTTGGAAATTACGGCTCCGTACCGTTCTGTACGATGAAATTTTTAGACTCCATATTATTTTGAGGGCGATGATAATGTTCCATTGTAAATGCGCCGAGGAAGCTCGCGAAAAATGGTGTTGGCTGCTCTAGGGTCAAGGGTCTGATCCAAAGGGGAGCTACTGAGACGCATTTGTAGCAGCTCAGTGTCAGTTTATTTCGTTGGTCCCTTTCGACAACATTATGAGCTCTTGCTCATGCCGGCAGAGCTGTACGTTGGCATTCATGATGCTAAAATATTGTGCCGGTTGAGACTTTCTCCCAGACTTGGCTGTCTTATCTTCCAAGCCGTTTCGTGCTGGGACCACAGCTGCAAGGGGGTTCTTGACTCTCGCAGTGGGGGGGAAAGTGATCGATCACAGTCCTCAGCCATGCCGACCTCAGGAGCATTGTCTTGCCTCCTTGGTCAGAACGCTAGCCGTGCTGCCCTGGTCATCTCACGGCACAGAGACACATGGGACCGATTCAAGCACAACAGGTGGCGGTACATGCATAGCACACATAACTGTGCCGGGTTGCACAGGGTTTGCCCCGTGTTCGGCGCGGGTGAGTGGATGGCAATGGTCAACAAAGCTCCATTCTCTTGAACCAAGCCCTCCAGAACTGAGCTGCAGATGTCATTGGTGGCGGGTTTCCTGGAGTGAAAGCTGCAAGGTACCCGTATGCACTTTGTTGCGAAAGAAGCGAGGCCGCTATCAGATGTCTCGATGGGTTCATTGGTGTACCCAGGCTAGAAAGAAGCATTTTGAAGTGCATCCGTACTCCATACCAACTCTGGAGCCATTATGGAGTGGAAAGGCCCTCCTCTGACTAGCAGAGCAGAGACCATGCAGATCTGTCAGAATCTGGTCCCAACAAGGCGGTGTCTCCTAAAGAAGAGGCAAACCCAGCTGGTACATGCGTCATGTCTCTGTCTTCGGGGCTGACTGTGCACGGCCCATCAAGTCTCTAGAGCGCAGCAAGGAGTCTTGTTGGAGCCGCTGGTGCGAAATCTTTGGCTGATCGGTTCAGTTCGCGGCTGGGCTACGAGCAATTGGCTCGCTTTACCATGAAACGATCTCAAAGCGATCTGTGCTACCGATTAGCCAAATTACCACAGGGCCGTTGCCATTGTGCAGTGAATCCTGTCTCACAATCTAGGTGATGATTTGAGTTGTCAACGCGGTACTCTGGTAGTTTTCAACGGACGACTCAAAATGCAGCCCCGGTGAATAGACCTTGCTGGTGGGATACGGAGTAATGTAATGTATACAATACTCGCCGAGTCGCGACGACGGTGCTTCCAAATCCCTTCCTGCTTCGATGTCTTGGAAAGTTATCGAATGGCCCACTACATGTCGCCAGTCTGGCTTGCGTGTCGTGGTTGAGACAGTACTCCGTGCATAACGTGAATGTTGGTCGATCACCTAGTACGGAGTACTTGAGTATGGAATAGGGAGTACCAGACCGTGCACTTCTGAATAGCTCTTGGCGAAGCGGAATCAAGAGTTGAGGTGAGGGCATCGCCATGTGGCACCCTGTCTGGTAGGTTCTTGCAGATCAGATCACGCCTAATATGCTCGAGCACCTGAGTTGCGGAAGTAAAGTTGTCGTAGAATTAATTTGTGGGAAAGTTTTGACCAAAATTCTTGAGAGCAGGATTGGGCCTTCCTTGTCTGGGGAAAACGTCATGGTGCTTCCCCTGATTGTATTGGTGGGCCGTCGCTCCTGCCAAATTCAGATCAAGACATCAACAAATTGTCAAGTTCGTTGAGCGCATAAGACCAGATGTCCGTAGTTTTCTGGTAATTAATCTGTATACTTTAACATTTCAACTTGCATTGGGGCCTGCTTCGCAAAGCGAGTATGTTTTACGCAGAATTGGTGTCGTCCCCGCTTAGCTCAAATATTGATTTCCGATATTTCAGGGTCCGACACCTCCTCCGTACTGACACGGCAATTGTCTCTAGAATGACACGACCAGCTTCCACAGGATCATGGTCAACTCTTGCTCGCCCTACCAGCCGACGAATCCGCATATCGAGGCGCATAGTACAGGGTATTGAGTACGCTGGTATGATTGCAGGCAAGTGCTGCTACATGTTTGTAGTGCAAGGTTGGCGCGAGTTTGCTCGAAACTGAACTGATCGTAAATGACACAGAGTGCAGAACAGCTACACACCATCCGACTCGTCCGGGGCTGCTGAGCAGGTAGCCAGAGGCATTGATTCTCTGCCCTCCTTCATCCGGTCCGTCATGCAGGCACAAACACACAGTGGTCCCGAAAAAAGGGGGCAGAAAGGTGATCAACAACGACAACTCAGGGGCTATGAAGAGCGCGTTCAATGAGACACATGCCGCTCCGTCCTCTGTACCGCGAGACTGGAACAGATAAACCTGCTCCAAGACACGTTAGTTGCTCTTTCCCGACTGGGAACGTCTATTGTGGTCGGATGATCTATTAAATCGGTCGGCAAATGTGCTGCATGCAAGTGCTCCCTGCCATGTGCGGTACCGATACCCTTGACTCCAGAATCCTCCGCCAAGCTGGAGGAGACAAGCACCCAGGTAAAGTCTATGATATATCACTTTTTGAGTGGTGGCAGTATTGGGGCTTGTGTCTGCCGCAAGACGAGGAGCGCCATGTGCGAATGGAAACGAACATGCCACAATGATAACTCATGGGCACAAGGCGAAAATCGAAATTGCAGAAACTTTTGCTTCTGGACGCAAGCTATACCCATGATGGACCTGTGCTGGCACTCTGATGGTGAGGCTCACAGGACCACCCCAACGAACGCAAGGAAAGCCGCGAAAAACCACCAGTTGACCAGACATGCCCAGACTGTGGAGAGGGCCACTAGACCCGCCAGTGTTCCTGCAGTAGGGCGCGTGCTGTTTGCACAAGGAAGACCCCCGTCGGCTTGCAGCGGAGACTGTTCCGACGAATAAACAATGACTGGCTGACTGACTGCCCCTGAGAGCCATGTCCGTCAAGGAACAGGCCGGGTCTATTCTGTTCTGTTCTGTTCTGTTCTGTTCAAATGCTTCACAATGCGCTGGGCTCTTCCCAGCGAGCTTGAGCATGTGGTGGCTCAGCTGTCTGAAGTATATATGTGCACATGTCTCCTTGTGCGGACGTCAGCGCATGTATCGTGCGACACCGAATTGAGGTGATCGAATATTTCCTCCCTTGCCCTGCTGCGTCGGCGGAAACATGATGTGGTTCGAGGAAACGGCTGAAGCATGGTACCAGACCGCTTGTTCCTGGCATATGCAGCCCAGATGCTGCCGGTCACCAGTCACACGAAGCCAGACTGGTTTAGCCACAAGCTGGAGACGTGTGGTTGACCGCATTTTCGTGTCAATCATGTTCCGGACTGTTTGGCAGGACCCTGGTCCAGTGTCGTCATCATTGCTTGGCTAGCTTCAAGTTGGCTGCACTGGTTTTTGCAACAAATGCCAGGCTCAACTCCTTTTGCCGCCTCCATGCCCCTGGCACAAACATGTCGGATATCCGATCCTACTGGTCAACACCGCCACGTCTTGTTCGGAGCAATTGCTCAATTCCCTGTGGACCTCAGGGCGCTTGCAATGAAGGCAAGGCAACTTGATGCTTCAAGGTCCTCATGTCTTGTCATGCAGCGTCCGTCTGATATCAGTATAGTCAGCCTCCAGCTGCATCGCTTCGTTTGTCTCCAAGGAAGGAGCATTTCTCAGTCTGCATCGTATCAGACGCGATATGCGGTCAAGTCTGGTTCAATTGCTCAGCTCAATTGAAGCTTTTACCGGTCAACCCACGACCCCAAGTGGCCGCCGCTGGGTTGTTGACTCTTCTGTCCCTGTTGAGGCTTTTGCTCGCTGTGTACATCCACACTCTTGGCCAATATTGAACTCAACTCGAGATGTCTATCAAAGTATATACTGTATAAGGTTGTCTATTGAAACGGGCTAGCTTGGGGGTTTCTACAGTGGCTTAGACCGCATGTGTGCTTCTGTTTGATCTTGAACCGTCTGGTCTGGTGGCTGGGCAAGCATTCAAATTGTCTGGTCTAATAGGCTGGCACCGGCTCTGACTCCATGTCACCAAAGTTATCACCAGCCGGGTTGGTGGTGGTGCGAGGAGAGGGCAGACTTGACACCAGTGCTGTTCCCACCAGATCGACTTGGGATTCTATTCGCTACCTTGCTTTCTATCACCAATGTGGCTCTTGCACAAGATGATCATTCATATTTATAAGTTCAACGTCAACGTTGAACCATCAATACGCAGCACTTTTACATTTCCCTCCTGATGATGCCAATGGGTGTCATGATGAACCCGGCGGATCAGGCAGATAGATGTCAATTGCACCAGCCAGACTGGACGAGGCCCATGTCGGTTGGCTTCCATGTTCTCGTCAATCCCACCCCTCCACTCCACCGGGAGAGACATCAAGACATCAAATGCTTACCCCTGACTTGGACCCTGTCTGTGCATCAAGCCCCCAGCCAGTTTCTAGTCTCCGCCTCGCCCAACGGCCACATGCCATCGGCGCGTATCGCATCACGAGTTCGAGTGCCGTTGTTATGGCTGAGATTTTTTCTTTTTCCTTCTTGTGAGTGAGTTTTTTGGGCATGCCGGCTGGCTGATCTAGCTCCTCATAGTGTTGCTTTGGCCATCCCTTGATTTGGACCTACCATCAACAATTCTGTGATGCCGCCGAACACAATCCTTCATACATGCAAAGCTGCATGTCCACAGCTGACAAGAGGTTGTGTGAGCACATTTTGTTATTTGGTCGCGCCCAGAAGACTGGGAGATGGTTGCCCTCGACTTGCGTTTTACGCCTCCGTCTACTGCACTCCGTACATGGAGTTCGCATAGACTTTGACTAAGAATGTGAGACCCATTGTGGCTGCACGAGCTGGTGTCGCGCGTAAATAGTTTGGAATCGAGTTGACTAACTCCATGTGTCATTGCTTTGTCTGGTCTCATTGTTGTGTCGCCTCCATAGGCATAAGCGTTTCTCCCCTTTTCCCTATTTCGATGTCGCGTTCATGCGGTCCCTTAGCCGGACGGGGAATGCTGGCGATCGCATAGGCGAGTGATGATCGAGGCTCAAGGCTGAACCTGGTCGCAGGTACGTCCATTGATGGACATGGCATGTGTGGTGACAGTTGCGTTCAAAGCCTGAGCTCTGGCCGCCTTGCTGGACATCCAGGTGGACGAGGTGGTTAGCACTGGTCGCCTGAAGAGTCGTGGTGCTTCGCGGTTTATGCTTGCAGAAGACCGCTTTTGACGATGACGAGATGCAGAGCAAGGAATAGACGTGCAAAGGTGGTACAGGTGATCTTTTACCTTTTTCAGCTTATGGTTGCTGTTGCGGCGGCAATGGGGATGTCCCAAATCCGAGAAGGCTGATACCCTATACGGCGATGAAATTTTAGGCCCGCAACACGAAATGGAATTGGCCATGTTCTTGTAGGACCTGGCAGGCAGGATTCCATGTGCTATAGGGGGAAATGCTATCAGGGGAATTATACAGCATTCATCACTGCAGAATCAGTGAGTGGGTGGAAGATTAAGTGGCTTGAAGATGTTGGACCAGCGCATACCAGAACATCACACAGCGATCCCAACCAAACGGACGAAGATGCAATCCATGCTCGCAACATACACACGTAGGTAATGTTCAATTTTACGACAGACCATCGCCAAAATGGAACACAGGCGAGAGCACTATCAATTCCCGTCGTACGCCAAAGAATCTAACCTACCACACGTCAACCATCAAAAACGCCCGTCAATGCCATGCAGCATATAAAAGTACTCCGTACAAACCCATAAATCATTATCTACACGCCACATCAAAGCTGCTTCATCACCTCCTCCACCGCCCTCGCAGCCATCCTCTTCCTCTGCGCCTCAGGTAATCCCTCACCAGCCTCCCTCACAGCCTGCAACTTGCGCATCATCCTCTCCACCTTGACAACCTCATCATCATCCAGTTCATCTCCACCTCCCTCATGCCCGGCATTCTCTTTGGATGCAGGGCCTTCAGCAGGCTCAGCATGGTCCTTTGGCCTAGCCTCCCATATCGCCTTCTTAAGACCCTCAAAATCCGCGCGGTCGTAGCCAAAGTCTAGATTTTCAGGATCCAGATGCTCCGTTTCGTCGTCAGACACGGGATTGAAGTCGTCTGCGTCAGACGGTTCCTGTGCCCAGTCATTTGATTCGAGGGCCTCCTTGACGCGAGGAATGCCCGTTTTCTCTGCTCAACATTAGCAATCTGCCCCTCGATTGCACTCATACAGTAGAAACTCAACATACCGCCAAATTCGTTCAAAGTGACCTGCCTCCCACCCAACTGGACGAACTCCAAACCCGCCTCCGCACACAACTCATCCCACTCATCTGCATCGCTTTCCCCCACACCAACGGCAAGTCGGACGCCGTCCCATTCCCAGCCCCCCAAACCTTCGTTAACAACTTGACCTACGTGGCTGATGAGGTCGCGAGCCTTCTCGACGTCTGACGATTCTGGAAGTGCAAAGATGAGAATCAAGCCGCCTAGCACAGCGAGCACTTCGCCTGCTTCATCGGATAGAAAGGATGCGGACCACTCGGACGGCGAGGCGATGAGGTCCAGCCATATGGGGACGGTGGCGGTGTAGTATTGCGTTTTGAGGGGGAGATTGTGCGTTGAGCCGGCGAGGGATGGAGAGGATGAGGGTGATGAGCCGGTGAGGTCTGTTGACGTTAGAGTTGAAGTGGGAGGCTATGGGAGCTGCCGCACCTTTGATGACTCTACTTAGGTGGTCTGCTTGTGTGTCTAGGCTGACGGCCAGTATCCGTCGGGGATTAGAGACTTCCATGGTGATGAAGATGGAGAGTTGAATGTTGGTGGGGTGAAGTCAATTGTGGTTAAAGTTGAAAATGGTGGGGCGGACAAACGTCATTCGTTGATTCACTTCACTCTATTCGCAACTACAACACCAACAACATGATCGCCAGATTCACTCCCTCAACGACCACGCCTTCAATCCCCCCTCCCACCCACCAACCCTCTCAATCGGCGCCTCGATCCCAATCTCCGCCCACACAATCCCCTTTCCATAATTCGAAACCCCCGCCAGAAACTCATCCTCCTCCCCATCCACAGAAGCATACGTCCTCGCACCCCTCGCAACAACCTTCAAATCAAGCCACTTTCCCAAGCCAACCGTCCTATTCAACCTGAAATAATTACCACCCGCAAACAGCGTAATATTCGGCGTCAGCATCAGCACCGAGTCCCGCCCAGATACCAACACCGTATCCCCCGACAGACTATCCACCTTAATCGCCATCTCGAGCGTATAATTCCGCCCCTTGGACTCCAAACCCGTACTCAGGCCACAATCCCTCGTCATATGTAGCACTCCACCGCTCGCTTTGCAATCCGTCTTACCATTATACCCATTCCCCGACGAATCCACCACCTCTGGACCCCTAAAATCCGTATAATTCATCACCACTTCACCCTTCGACGCAACCCTCCTCTCCAGATTCTCCCCCGGAATCCTCCCGCCAAACTTGGCCAAAACACCATCAAACTCACCCATGGTGAGATTCCCACCCCACTGCTTATCCGCCAGTGCCGGAATCCCCTTCTTCCAAGCATAATACGCCTCCGAGTAGACGCTCGTATTCGCACCATTATCATTCCACAACGGCGTAATCCCCCCGCGGAGCAGCTTCTCCCCCCTATCCACGTTATCCTGCTTCTTTTTCAAACTAAATATATTGGGCTCCCATTTCCCTCCGCCCGGATTCCCCGAAAATGTCTTGGAAATGTCGACGCTGCGAGAATACCCACCCACTTTTAGAACAACGTAGTACATCTCGTCTGAGTTGATGACACTGTACCCATTGCCGATGTAATCCCGTTTCGGGTTCCCAAACGCATACGCCCAGTGCTGGATCGTAACGTTTCGAAATATCTCGACACTGGCGTTCTTTGGAGGGAACGTTCCCCATATCTGAGTCTCCTTGCCCTTGGAGGCGATAAACCTAGCCATCTCATTCACAAAGACCTTGTAATCAGCCTCTGGGCCCTGGTACTCATCTGCACCGATCGAAACACGCTTGTTATAAAACCAGGGCAGGAATTCACCCCATATCGTCTTCATGGTGGGAATGGTATCCGGATGCGAGATGTTCAACTGATCTAGCGCGCCTTTATATCCAACTTGCGGCCGCCACTGCACGATGGGTAACGCATGTCCTGGGGCCTCAATCTCAGGCAAGATCGTGACGCCTCTCGCTGCACACTTGCGCTGTATTTCTTCGAAATCAGCGCGCGTGTACGACTCGTTCTGGTAGTTGTTTAATCCCTTGACGGACGGACTATCCGACCACAGGCGAAAACGGGCATACACATCCTTAAAGTTCGACGGCGTGATCGGCACAATGACATTATCGCTCAGATGGACATGAAAAGTATTCTGCTTAAAAAAGGACATGTACCCGCACATTTCAACCAGAAAGTCCTTGGGATAAAAGTGTCGTGCGCAGTCGAGCATCATCCCGCGGGTAGCCCAGCCGGGGCTATCAACACCACTTCCAAGGGGCACGAGGCCATTTTTCAGGATTCCCTGCTGGAGGATCGTGCGGGTTGCCCACCAGGCGCCGAGGGGAGAAGCACCCGTCACAGTAATGCCGTGCGAGGAGGTCGACAGCGTGTAGCCCTCAGATGTGGGACGCGATGCTGCGTCGAGGTAGTGGGATGGGTTGCCGAGGGTGAGGAAGATGCTCTGCGGTGCTGGGGTGTCCTGGATGGTTACTTTGGCGGTGATGCCGAGCGTGTCGTGGAGGTCTTGGGCAAAGGTGGTTGCGAAGTCGTGGAGCGTGGGGGGGATGAGGGTTGAGCCATTGGCATCGCGGGCGTTGGCGTGACGGCTGTCGACGATGATGGAGGTTATGGTTTTTAAGGAGAGCGTTTGGTCGGATTGTTGGTATGGAACGGTTGGGATGCCGATGAGTTGGGATGTGGTGAGCCCTATTTACATGAGAATTGATAGCTGATACGTGATGGAGACTCACCAACGAGGGCTTGCGAGGCAAGTAGACCAGATACAAGGTGCCAGACTTTCATTTTGCCAAGTTTAAGGTTAACCTTGATGCTCATCCTCAAATCTACGGAACATTGGTCGACTTATAAGACATCCATAGCCAGTGTAGATCCCCTATCTAGTTCACCAACTCCCAGCCGCACCAATGAAGCCGCCCAAGGTTACATGATCACGTAGTATAAGGGTAAAATCGTCCGCAAAACCCCATCTCCAGGACATGACGTCGATCTGAGAATAAACCCGTCGGCTGTGTTCCGCGCCACGTTACATCCCCCGCCCGATGGGAATCTCGTACGGTTTGATATGTTGATGCTAAGCGAGGTGAGGACGTCGAGGTGCGGGGATATGCAGTGTCGATCATTGCAGGTATCTAGATAAGGGTCTGTGCAGGACGACGACGTTACAGATGTGTGTAGATGCGATGTGTAGGGTCGAATCGTTTATGCAATGGGAAAGAAAGTGAGAGTATGAAGTTGAACGTTGCTTTATTTGTTGTATGCGTTTGCATCGTCGATGGTGTTTACCGTCCAATGATGTGGATTTGTGTATTGGGAGAGTATGAAGCTCAAGGTACAATTACTCTAAACATATTTTGTGGTCCATGTTTATTGTACGAATTTGTTTTGGCACTCGAATTATATGGAGATATGTCAATGCGGTGGTAAGAAACTCAAAGTCCATGTTAATCATACAACTTATGTCGTACATGCTACTATGTAATGTTGTTAGGTGCTCTAATAACATAGATTCGTATCAAGACTGTTATGAGAAAAAGCCCACACCAGAATGTTTGGCCTCAGTTAGCTGATGTTAACTGGTAGTCATGAAGGTATGCATATCAAATACAATCAGCAACACAGAAGTCAAAATGATGTCCAAGTTATACGCAAACCAGCATAAGATACCACACCTATGCCAACACTATCGTTGATAAGGAGTAAGCAACGGCTGCTGCTGCTGCCAACGAACCAACCCTCTAAAACTTTCTGGTTGAATTATCCCCCTTTCATTTCCCTGACTCCAGAGCTTCCACTCCATATTTCCCTCCGGGAGCCCTGCCGGGGGCCGCCTGCGGCGAGCTACGGCATACAGCCAACTTTGACGGAACCATTAGAGGCTCAGAAATACTCTTATATCATTCTAATAGGCAAAGCCCGCTTCCTTCAAACTCACGTCTACAACTCTGAACCAGTGGAATAGAATTGTCAAGTCAACATCAAGTGTGGCTACCAGCATAAAATGATTGGAATATGTAATACCATTATACATACAGTCACAGCAAACAAGTAACCCCAGCTAACGCCAGCACAACACCACCTTCACCATCATCATCAACAACTATCTCCCCCCCATCCAAAACTCCTATTCACAACCCCCATCGCCTCAACCCCCGCCCTCACCACACCCGCCAACCCTCCCTCCCCATCCCCCTCCCCAGCCCTCGTCCTCTCCAAATCCCCCTGATCCAGCAATCCCCTCCTCCTCTCCAGCATGGCCCTCTGAATCGTCCCCGCCCACATCCCATACCACGCCTCCTCACTCAAAGAGACATACCTCTTCCTCCCCGGCACGTCACTCGCCTCGCTCAGCCTCCACTCCGCCGTCACAACCTCCCACCTCTTGGTAGACAGCCACAACGCCGGCCATGTAAACAGGAACAAGAGCGTAAACATGAAAATCATGGCAATCCACCTCGTCAACCGCCACCGGTTCACACGACACTCATTATACACATATATGTGCGAATGGCGCACCGGAAACGTAATCTGCACGCGGCCCCTGTAATTCGTCGCCCGCACCAGACCCTCCAATCGACGACGCAGCATATCCCAGTCGTAGCCTTCGACTTTCCTCTCCATAGTGAATGACTTAAGTGTGGCTTTGGAAGCGCAGTACCGGCGACACCATTCTCTAAGGGAGGGTGTTCCCTCTTCGGGAATGGCACCGCTGCCGCCGAAGCCAGGCGCCCTGGTCGCGAAGATTGTGCCCCGGTGCACTTTCTCAAAATTGCTCGCCGTGTTGAGGGACCGCCACGCAGAGTGGGTGCGGATGTCGCTGTACAAGAGGTGCGTGAGCTCGATCTCAATGTCGAAGTCGGTAATCGTTTTGGTCTCCTTGTTCTTGTCGCCCGATTTCTCGGTGTGCGTGCCGACGATCTTGACGAACGGCCGGGGCGGGATCATGGACAGTTTGTGGATGTGGTCTGCGAGGAAGTCGGGGTCGCGGTCGAGGCGCGGGTCCAGGAAGTAGGTTGACGTTTCGTCGTGGCGGAACGAGTGGACGGTTTCAAAGGTGTCACCGCGGGTGGCCTGCGGGAGGAGAGGGTCGAAGGGCGCTGAGGAGACAGAGTTGAATTCTTCATGGTCAGAGTAGAGGGGGGGAAGGTCGTCGTTGGAGATTTCGGTTGGGTCTTCGTCGAAGTAGCGATGGGAGGGGGGCGGGTGGTGGTCGCTTGGGAAGTATGAGCTGCTGAGGGTGATGGATGCGGGCGGTTCGGTGAGGTGAGAGGGCGTTGAGGTGGAGGATGGGTTGGGAGATGCGGTGTCTGATTGTTTGCCCATTGTGTAGGTGGGAGTGAGGTTGGTGATGTTGGTGATGTTGGTGATGTTCAGAGTCGGAGGTTTGTATGCGGCGGAGTAATAGACGCAGCCAGCGATAAACGCACGCAACCGAAACTATAAAGGCAAAGCACTGTATCCAACAGCAAATGCAGGCGCAGGCACCGGTGAGAAGAAGAGGGAAAGAAACAAACAGCCGCCCAACAGAGGATGAGGGGATTCAAATGCGAGTAAGAGAGACGGGAAGGCAAACTGGTTTCAAACCCATCAGCAGCACGACACGCAACGCAGCTCTCACCTCAGCCCGAAACCAGCCCATCTGGTTGGTCCACGGCCACGCAATTTATCCTGACATGTCAAGGATTAACCCGATGCTAATGGCAAACGGGTGCAAAGTGGCGTTTTTCGTTGATTCTGCCCCGCAAGCTGCCTAGAATTAGAACCGACTGACACCAGAGTACTTGACAGAGTATCTTCAATCATTGATCTGGCCTCAAACATCAAATGGATGGTTGGAACTGGCTCACCAGACCAGATACAGACATGTATGCACGAAACACTGTGCTGCAAACACCTTTAAAACAGATCACTCTCTATCATTGAACCCGATCCCGTTTGACATTAATTACCACCTCAGACACTTGGTCCCTCGTCGTCCGAGTCCAGCCACCCTCCCATGTTCTTGTTCCATGTTCTTGTTCATGTTCGTGCCCCTGCCCGCACGCGTGGCCTTGACTCAGCCACAGATTCACCATCGACATCGGCATCTCCCAATCAGGAATGATACCACGAGCTGCAAACTCACACATTCACTTTATCCAGCAGAGTTGAACACTTCTGCATCACTACACCAAACATCTTGAAGCTTTTGTATTACCCATACAACCAAGTTTACTCCGTTACATGCATACAATTCAAAATCAATCCCAAACTGCATTTTCCACGCTGGCCATCCATTGCCCAACCAAGCCATCATGTGAGACTACACATGATGCTCGTTCTGGCTTCCACAGCCGTCATCGTCTCAGTCCCTTCATCCTCCTAAATTCATTGGCCGCTTCCATCTTTGTACAGTCGCTGGGACACTGTAATATATACTTCCTTGCTTGGTATATCCATTCCAATAGTGGTGCCGGTGCCATCTTCTTCGTCTCCTTCTCTTCCTACCCCTAACCCTGCAAATGAAAAATAAAGAAAAATAAACAAAACATATCCTTTAAGCGTCGCCCACATCCACCAGCTTGTCCTCATCCCACTTCTTCTTCGCTGCCTTGACCAACACATCCAGCTCACCGCTCATCTCGCACATGCTGTGGAACTGCCCCTCCTCATCGCTGATCAACTCCCAAGGGTGTCCAAACTGCTTCACCTCGCCGTGGTCCAAAACCAGCACCTTGTCGTAGTCCACGATCGTCTGTAGACGGTGAGCAATGGTAATGACTGTACCAGTAAGCTCCCGAATGGTTTCTTGAATCTTGGAGTCGGTGTTGTAGTCGATTGACGCAGTGGCTTCGTCCATCACCAGTACCGTCGGCTTCTTGAGCATGGCTCGAGCCAGGCACAGTAGCTGTCGTTGGCCCTGGGACAAGTTTGATCCCGACTCCGTCACTGGCGATGAGAGGTCCAGAAAGACATTCTTGTTCGTCATTAACGAAGGCACTGGTGATCGAATGACTTGGGACTCCGAAGTCACTTGAATCGTTGGCGTGGCGGGGTGGGTTGTGGACTCGTCGGCGCCAATCAACTGGACACGTCGAAGAGCTTCAAACACCTGCTCGTCGGTATATTGATCGAATGGGTCCAGATTGGATCGGATGGTGCCCATGAACAAGGTCGGATCCTGCGGTACAATGGTGATATTCTCTCGGAGGTCACGGAGACCAATCTTGCCAATGTTTACCCCATCAATAACGATGCGGCCCTTTTCAGCCTCCAGCGCGCGGAAGATGGCCAATGCCAGCGAACTCTTTCCGGCTCCTGTTCGTCCCACAATGCCGACCTTTTCCTTGGCGTTGATTTTGAGGCTGATGCTCTTGAGCACAGGGTCCAGGTCTTCTCGGTAGCGGGTCGAGTAGTTGACAAATTCGACGTTACCCTTGTCTGGCCAGGATTCCGGTGGCCGATTGTCTTCCACCACGGGCGCCGCCTCCTGGTCAAGGTCAAGATACTCCTTGACTCTTTCCATCGAGTTCATGTTTTGCTCATTCATGCCGTAGAGACGGACCAGCCAGAGCACGTTTTCTGTAAAGTTCATCGCGTAGCTCAGAGAGATACCCGCCGCGCCGGCATCAATCTTGCCCAGGTTCAGAATGATGAAAACACCTGCAAAGAAGGAAACCAGATTACCCAGAAGGTCGGCTCGGAATGCGAGCCATCTGTTACATGCCCACAAGTAGATGAAGGGTCGGCTCTGCGTGTTCACCTTGGCCAAGTTGTCGCGGATAAACCGCCTCTCGTCGCCGTATGCTCGAATTGTCGTCATACCACTAAGGGTTTCACCAAATTGCTGGAATAGAGGGCTTCGCTGGACAGACTCTAATCGCTTGAGATCGCGAGACGCACGCAGGTAGAAGGTCGCCACAAAGTAGAAAATCGCCGCAATAAAGGCCGCCGCGATCAAGAAACCAGGCGTGATCACCGCAATCAAGACCACCGTCACCAACAAAGAAAGCGCGCAGGACATGACACCAATGGCAGTAGCAGCAATTTCTTGGTCGACAGCCTCGAGATCCTTGCTGAAGCGGTTCATGAGCTGCCCGAGGGGCGTCACATCGAAGAACTTGAACTTGGCCCGCGTCACTGCGCCCATCAGTCGATCGTGGAGCTTTCTCGAAGCTGTCAGAGAACCGTAAAAGATCCAGACATCTCGCACAAACGCCGCAAAAGAGCCCAGTATGCCAATAACAGCCAAGCCCATTAGATAGTAGGCCACGTTTACTTGGGGTGTGGCCAGCGCGGAAAACGACACCTGACCGTAGACCTTGCCAGTACCCGATTCGGAGACACTACCGGTGGCACCCAGACGAGCGATAGAGGCCCAAGACCCCTTGGAGAATGCCTCAGATCCATACGATTGCGACATTGTGCCGACCGCAATACTAGTTTCTTCTTCGACATATTGGTTTGCCCATTCTCTGACCCAGACATTGGTCGCCACTGTAGCTAATTGCTGAAGGTTGAAAACAATGACTGCCAGGACCCAAAACCACCAGGGGCCCATGGCTTGAGCGTACACCTTCATGACGGGCCACTTGACAGCACCGGTGGCCTTGCCCTCATCCATTGCATCGACCTGGGGCTTTTTCGATTTTGTCTTTTTAGATGCCCCCATACCATCTAGGGAGTCGCCATTGCTGTTGACCATGGTTTCGCCGTCACCAACGCTTGATGGCACCCTAGACGGCACTCGCGAAGGAGCTCGAGAACCTGCTGAAGAAGCCGGGCGCGATTTTTGAATCTCCTCGCCCAAGACGCCGGATGCAATGACCTTTTGAGCAGATCCTTGTGAGGTGACCCGGCCATTGTCAAGATAGACTACATAGTCTGCCGAGGGCACACAAAGTGACACATTGTGGGTGACAAGAATACAAGTCCGGTTTTCCATGAGAGGGCCGCGGATGCAATTGGTGAAGATCCACTGTGCAGTGTGAGAATCAACAGCGCTCAGGCAGTCATCCATGAGGATGTGAGCAGAGGTGGAGTACAGGGCACGGGCAAGGGAAATTCGCTGCTTCTGTCCGCCAGAGAGCGTGATGCCCTTCTCTCCAACAAGTGTTTCGTCGCCGTGGTCCAAAATTTCGAGATCGCGTTCCAGGGCACAGGCGACAATGACATCTCTATATCGTTGCGGGTCGTATGGTGCCGAAAAGAGAATATTGTCCCGGATGTTGGCATTGACCAACCATGCAGACTGGGCAACGTATGCAATAGTGTCCGCCAGCCGTGTTTCGGGATCGATCTTGACATCCTCTCGGCTTCGGCCGCCAGGACAATAAACATTGCCTTCCATCAGCGTCATCTCGCCAAGGAGCCCCATGAGCATTGACGACTTCCCGCTGCCTGTGGAACCTGCGATAATATTGAGTTTGCCCATTTGAAAGTCAATGTTCAGGTCCATCAAACGGAATGCTCGTGAGCCGTCGTCGGCGACTGTGTCCTTGCCGCCCCAAATCAGTGTTGCGTTCTTGAATCCAATGCGCTTTACGCCGTCTTCGTCCACATTGTCTTGCCCAAGCTGCTCATACTTCTCAGTCTCGTCCTCGTTCAAAAATTCTTCGACACGGTCAATAGAGACCTTGGCTTCCTGGACATGGGCAAACATATCACCTAGCTGGTCCAATGGAACCCTAAGGAGCATGAAGAGAGAAATTGCAGTAAAGGCAATGGAGGGGTACAGTGGCTTCTTCTCAATCAGTGTGTACACGAGGAACGAGAAGAAGGTGATGAGAACTGGAACCGAGTTCCAGATAGCCACCGCGCAAGCCCAGAGGGTGAATCGTGACCGGAGCGCCCTGAGCTCAACCTCTCGCTTTTCATCAATAGAACGTCCAAAACGATCCTCCCAGGCAAAGTACTTGATAATACGAATGTTCTGGAGGACCTCGTTCGTGACGTTGATTCGCTTGTCGGTAGCTTTCATAATGTTCTTGGACGTAATGTTGAAACCCTTGGCTAGGAAGTAGTTGACGGGAAGCAAAAACACCATGACTACCAGGCCAGGAATAGCACTCAGGCCCATCACTTGCCACAGCAACACGACAGAGATGATAAGCTGTGTAGGAGCGGCGGCGCATAGGAAGTGGAGGTATGCCGTAATTTCAGCAATCTTGAAACTATCGACGGACATGAGGTTAATAATGGTTCCCAGATTGGCCTGATCGTCGTCGCCAGCTGGCTTATTGTCGTCACCATTGACGCTGCCGGCAGACTCGGCATCGCTTTGGGCGGCGCTCTTGTTTTTGCTGCGCTTCTTCAGGCCAAGAGCACCTTTAATTTTGGCAATAGTGCCCTCGCTGTCCGAGTCGACGTCATTCTTTTGCTTCTTCGGCTTCTCTCCAAGGACCTTGTCCTTGCCGGCGGCGGCTTTGCGTCGAAGTGCTTTGGCGTAAATGTCGCCAATAATAATGGCACGAACACGAATGCAAATCTTTCGTCCAGTCCACAGTGCCATACCGTCGGCATAGGATCGTATGGTGTCGAGGATTGGCAGTCCAATGACGTAAAGCCAAAGGACGTTGACCGGGGCGCGATCTGGATCCTCGACGTACTCGAGAATGGCCCTCAAGAGCAATGTCGGGGCAAACGTAAAGAGACCGGAGACGAAGGCCATGAAACACTGGAAGAGCAGCATTCCTTTGAAATATTTAAGCATGTGCCAGGCAAGTGCCCCGGTCTTCTTCAGTTGGCGATAGTCAGCAATTACTGCGGCGGCTTTATCCTTGGGCAGCAGATTCCAGACATCTTCAATATCCAAAGTCTTTTTCCATCCTTTATACACAATGGCATCTACCCAAGAGAAAGTCGCCAACGAGAATAGACTTGCAAGCGGTTCGCGAGAAGGTTCGATCCCGTCCTCCCATTCCATCAGCACTGTCTTATTCCCCTTTCTAGTTGTCGCGGCTAATCCAAAGAGCAGTGTGATGAGTCCGAACTCGGTGCAGACAAGAATCTGGACGAGCTGAGAGGTGGGGTTGACAAGTGCGGACCGGAAAATGAAGAGGCTAAACACCCAGTTCAGTGCGTAAATGCTAGCCGTGTGGTTCCAAAGGTAAGGGATACGCCATTTTGTGCCACCCAACAACAGTCGCAGAGAGGCCAAAACCAGAGCATATATCCAAGTGACAAGGCCCGTCATGGCCGCAAATCGTCCGGCGGAGCCATAGGCGCCCTTGATCAGAGCAATGGCATTGATAACAACCAGTCCGATGATGGCAAGCTCCTCTACCGCTTGGGATGTCCGCTGGCCATGAGGTGTGTCGGCCTCGACGATGGAACCCCGACTGATGGTTTTAGCAAGTGTCAGTCGGCCGCCATGAATTTCGAGATCAGAGTCTTCTTCGGTATCTTCGTCATCGTCGTCGGGTGGCAGAGCAGTATGGTCGTTCGCAATGGGCTTGTAACCCTTGGGCTTGCCAGAGGAAAGCAGCCGCCTACAGTTGGACCAAGCCAGGCGCAAAAACGAGACGACGATAACCGCTAAGGGGAACAGAACCTTGAGGTAGCTACGCAGAAATGTCAGCAATCATCATCATCATCATCATCGCGCGCGGTTGACCTATCCAACTCGGGATGGCTCCGAAATGGTGTCGTCGCACGTACTCTTGTTGGAAGCATAAGGTGAGATCATCGACCCGCCATATTGGCCAAGAACATTGAGCAAAGCCCATGGTAGGAGAGAGGCTGCGGCTGTGTGGTGTGCCGGTTCTGGCCGCTTCAGCTGTTACTCATGCGCGAAGACACACACTCAACCGCACACGCTGTCTGGCAGTGCAGTGGCGGTGGACGTGAAGATGAAAGTCGTCGAGTAAACGGGCGCTTTTGCAGCTTTGACTCTCGGCGAATGTACGAGTTGTCGAGGAAAGGATTGAAAAGCCTTTTGTTATCCACTGACACGCGCTAGAGCTTGTTGGTTCGGAGTGCGGGCAAAGGAATTGACGAAGTCTAAGGTGTGGAGGCTGGCCGAGCGAGCGCCGGCGCCGGCGGGTGGCGTGGGGTGTGTCTTCAATATTCGCACTAGAAGTCAAGTCGTTCAATGTTTCCGTGGCGGCGTGAACGCTTCCACTGTTGATGGAAGAACCCGAGTGCTGGTACCAAGCCAGAAAAAGAAACAAAAATGAGGCAAGACAAAAAAAAAAGCTGTTATTTGCACCGTCCGCTCGTTCCTTTCTGTAAATCTGGTAAATCTCGATCAAAATGTCACGGTCGTTACGATTTTTGCCTAATCACCGGTGCTTTTTTGCTAGCCTTAAATCGAGGGCTCTCTGACTTATTGCACGGTGCTGTCTCCGAGCAGATCTCCGATACAAGTCGCGGGCGAAAAGGGCTCGATAAGCCAACGTTTCGAGCTTATGCCAGAGGCGGGCAGCAAGAAATCGGAGACTCCAAGGTAAACAACGGAATTCAACCCCAATAGTATTGATAATGATGACCGAATAGATGTGAAAAAGTGAAGACCTTGAGACACCAAGGGAGAGGGTGAATGGATAATTATTATTGGGAACCTCGACCTTTGAACCCACATGCACCACAATGGTTCCACCTGAGCACGCAAAACGCACGCGCTGGTTAATAATACTCCGTCAATGTCCCTTGAAATAAAAGTCCAGCTCCCAGTCTCCAGCCTTCCTGTGCCTGTGGTTCTGGTCGCCCCCGCCTGCCTACTGTATCTCCTGCAGCCACCAGCATGGATGCAAGCGACTTCCCATGTTATGGGGAACTGGATGCTGGACTGGACTGGGGTGAGCAAGACCTGCGTCCTGGAGCCACCAACAGATCGTTCAGCCTTCGGTCGAGGAGTCATCAGTTGTTGACAGATGACAACGATGGTGCCGTGGGAGGGGCTGCAGTGGAGATGGCGTCTGGATCTGGGTCCAGGCTAGGACCGTTTGGTACCTCGTTCACATCCAGAGAACAAAAGGTCGGTCTGTGAACAAAGGGCTTGAGTGTTTGCCACTGTCGTCGCTGTGGCTGTCATCGCTGAGCAGGAAATGAGAGGCAGGAGTGTTTGGTGGGACGGGAGCGGGAGCGAGATACGAGATATGTCTGCATGAGGAAGAGATTCATCAGAGCCATTTGGTGACTGCGAACTCTGTAGCACACCAAACCTAATATCCACATTCGCAAGCACATCACCGCTCCAGAGCAATGATGGGGTTGGTTTCTTCCAAGTGTTCGCAATCCAGACAATCGGGGTAAGAAAGGATCAATGATCTCACTCAGCGCAAGTCCAAGAAGCCGCCCATAGAGCAATCATTGGGTAACGACAATCGAATTTGGCCGGCAAATCGGCGGAAGAACCATATGTTCGCTTCCAATAACAATCATTCGGTGTCTCATTGCGACTTGATGCGCGGACGTGAGAGTACGGCGTCAGCTGTCATCAGCTGCACAGCTGGAGAGCTTCCGGCCACATACAGCCGTAGAGCCTGATATATTCAGGCATCACCACTTGTCAACCCTGAGATGACCGTGATGCAGTTAGTAATTGATAGATACTGATAGGTTGTGTTCCGCTGGTTCCCATCTGCACAACAAGACGACCCCGGATTCAAGGCGTGCGTTTCCAGTTCCACTCGATCCTTTTTAACATCCAAAGCGAAAACGTGAAAGGGATGTGCTCCTAAGGAAGGCCCAGTTTCGTCTCGAGCCCAGTTCCACAACGGTTGGTGGAGTTGAACTGTCTTGGTCTGGTCTGGTGCTAACAATGCACATGCAGGCAGGCGAACTGTATGTTAGTGGAGAAGGAACATCGAAATGATAAAACTTCAAACCAAACGGCGCCAGCAAATACGGTGCCTGTCACCACGAGATGCACGGCATGCTGAGCCGTCATGGTCCCAGCTTACCGCAATATTTCTGGCCTTTCCATGATCCCGTTCAGACAGCTTGTGGGGTAGGGACTATTTTACCCAGCTCACAGGGTCAGGTTGGCGTTCCCAAGGCCTTGCTGTATTGAAACGTGCAAACTGCCTACCTACCTAGGTAGGTACCCATGTGTTTGTGCGCGCCTTCCTCGACTCCATGTCAGTTCCAGTGTGCAGAGTGGTCCGGCAAGAATGGAGCTCCTGGAGAAGCGATTATATGTGATATGATGAATGCAACCTGCGGAAGCCAAGTACGGACTAAAAACCACCAAATCACCATCTGTAACCATTTACTGCACGGTGAGTGATTCATCACTGCCTCGGGCCGGCCAAGGACATTTGGTCTCCAAGTGCAATGGATTCAGTCCATGGCAGCCCAGCTGTTGAGGGAACTGACGCTGGTGTGGTGTCTTCTTCTGCCTTTGCCTGTTTTCCTCAGTGGTGGAGTGCTGCACGCTTCTGGTAGGGACAAACATACTCCATGGAATCGGTTGTCATTAATGGCATCCATGGTCTTATTGTAATTTTGCGGACTTGTCTGAGAAAGTCCCCTCCGTTGTCAATGTTTGAGTGATGTCGGAAGATGGACTTCACTGTCCTGGTGCCACATGAGGTACAGGTACATGGGTCAATCGCAAACCCCGCTGCAATCATTGAACCCTTGTCATATCTGCAGTAGGCATGGCCTGCGCTGTGAGGCCTTGTTGGACTTTGCTGTTATCAAGCTCTGTGTTTCCGTGACTCTGTCAGTCGTAATTGCCGCTGGAACTGCGATGGGTTTGTGGACATTGAACATCAAGTTCGATTTAAGTTGCTAGATGCAAATCAAAGCTACAGTGTTTGTGCGGTTTCTGTTCAAGCTCAGATCCTTAGCATCTTCCTTGCACGTAATTCTGCTCTTGTCGACAGGTTGGGAAGGCAGGACTGTTGCGCTTGCCTGACATGCCCTTGTACAATCTGATTTGACAAATTGCAAAAGCTCAGACCAGGTCGAGAGCGGTCAAGTCAACCACTTTTTGTGTGTCCATTCCTGTACCAGATCAGACTTGTTCCTCACATGCGATCTGTCAGACTTCCCCCACGACTGTGCAACAGACTGACAACCAGCGTGCGCTATACAGAGTGAATGCTCGAGAATTTTCGACGATCAGGGTCTAATCACTGAGCTGCTGTCTCATGATGACTCTGCCTCAAAAAGGCATTGGCCGGACTCCTGCTTGCAATTATGCATGACCATCGGCTGACCTGCATGAGCAGATTAAGCGCTGTTTGGCACAGCACTGAAGAGTCCACTTGCTTCAAGTCCTGAGATAACCAGCCCGCGCGCCGTACATGAACATGGCTAAAGTATGGAGCCGGACGAAGTACCCGGCCACACCTGCAGCCACCAAATCGAAGAGCGGTCGGCAGGCGGTAAGTCGTCAGGATGTTGCCTCATCGTCTGGTCTGTCTGTTGATTCTCGACGCCTTCAATCATCTGACCCGCAAGCATCAACTTTTGCAGCCAGAAGCCCAGTCAAAAATTCCGATTATTGCAGGAAAGAAGGGGTTTCTCATGTCCGGAGTTCCAATAGAGCATTCCATACTTTTTGTGGAAAGGTGACAGAAATATATGATTCAGTTGAGACAAAACACAAAATTGCTGTGGTTCTTGGCTCCACCTGGCAATTGGGTCGGGCTACTGGAACGCATCTCGAGACCGTGTTTTTTTGTGATGCCGCACATATCTGAGACGCCGAACAAACTCAGAGTCAGACGCTTCATCAATGCGTTCTACCCTCTCCTCCAACCTTGTGCTTCCTCAGGAGATTGTCTTCGGCAAAAAGTCCCGTCACCTTTGTCCGCCTAGGAGAATTCGTATTGGCCTATCAGGACAGAACTGGGGCCTCGTTCACATTCTGGAGTCAATTTCAAAGCACTTTGAATCCCTCCAACCTTGGCTCACAACAGAAAAGTGTAATTCGGCATAATGCAGTCACCGAATGTCTTCCCCAGAGCTTGACCTGGAGCTGAACGGGACAACCGACCCGTGCAAGGCCGCACCACAAAAATGAACGCTCACATGGTTCCTTTTGAACCAGGGAAAAGTACCAACGGCTCGCGAATCTGGACCTCGCAGCAGCCAATCTCAGTTTTCCACCACACGGCTAGTGTGCCTCTTGTCCACGGTATGACTCCTTGTCCTCAACACCATAACGCCTGTACACCATCTCAAATCGTGAACTGCAGCTAATCAATTTGGCCCCCGGCTCTTCACAATGATTCACACATTCCCTAGTGCTTTGCCTGAACGCTTGTGCATGGTCAATCTTCACGAACTGCCACACCTTTGCGTGGGACATGGCGAACTCCTTTGCAAGATTGCGTTGACTACCATGGATAATTCGTGATCTGCAAATCGTGACCTCCCCGGCCTGCTCGATTCGGCAGTTTACTCTCCGGTGGTGCATTTTGGAACCAGACATGACGAGTGACTCATTCTGGCGCGCAGGAAAAGACTTGATTTTGTTTTCGATCAAGACCAATTCCTGTACTCACATGTGGACACTGATAACGATGAAGGAATATTTCATTTTAACCGCAGGCTAGATTTTCACAATTTTACGACCAAGAGCGCATCAAGTATCCGAAAAACGAGAAGAGCAAGAAAATACATGGAACATGAATCAATTCTCCTAGGATTCTTGAATAGCTTCCAAGTTGAGCTGACTTTGTCAGATAGACTACATATGTATCTAATCCCCTCAACATCTTTAGGGTAAGCTTGACCACCAAACGAGTTCGGACCAAGAACAAGCTTACATCATGCCTATTACATCATACACCCTTCGAAATACAAGATCATGCACGGAGCAGTCTGGCGTAAATAATTTGATTTTCTATTCATATTTATGAAAAGGCCCCAGACCCATGACCAAAGGACACAACATGCCTGTTCCTTCCATTCGCCGGATGCCATTTCCAAATTTTGACTGAGAGAAAATATGTGCATTTTCAAACCCCAGACTCCCTAATCTTCGCTTCAATTCGCAATGTTCAACGAGCAAAGTAAACAAATGCCTCTTTTTGTATTTATGATATCCTCCTAACCTGCCAAATTTTTCTTGGTTCTTGACACGTCATATGTTGTTACACAATGTGCCGCATGCTCCCCCTAATTATCGGGCACAGAGAAGCCGTGTTTACAAAGAAGAAGGGCTTTTTCCAATCGGGAAAATGGATCCATGTTGATGATGCTTCCGTGTTCAATCAACTTTTGAACCATATGCAAATTAGCCCATCATCATGCCTTTCATACCAGCTAGGTCGCCCTCCTTGGCTGCAATCTCGAAGTATCCGTAGATAATACTGAATTGTTTGTTAGCTCGGCTAGTCAAGGGGGAGAAGGAACGAAGGCAGTTCGTTGGCTCAAAACTTACGTGACAGCGAGAAGTGTACCGGTTCCAGAGCCAAGAGCGCCCATGAGGTCGCTGGCAACAGAGAGAGCACCAATGCAGGCACCGCCAAAAGCGGCAGCAGTGGGAATAATGCGCTTCAGCTCCTTATACATGCTCTGATCGCGGTGGCCAGCCATGACGAGACCCTGGTCCTTGAGCTGCTTGGCAACATCGCGAGGGCTGGAGCCAGACACCTCAATCCAGGTCTTAGAGAAAAGAGCGCAGGCGCCAAGCATGTACACAATGTAGACGGCAGTGTGAATGGGGTCCAGAAGAGCGTCCTTGAAGTTAAGAGGAGGAGACATGTAGTAGGCGATACCAGAGACGGCGTGAAGCTGCGATGAACCGTCCTTAGCTTCCCAGATACCAAAAAGACGGACGAGGAGGTTCTCAGAGAATCGAGAGTACAGCATCTGGCTGATCAAGAAGACGTTGGAAGACAGAGCGGACTGCAGCATGATGGGCATGTTGGAGGTGTAGAACAGGCGGACGGGATAAGAACCACGGGCACCACGCTGGCGGGATGACTTGACAGGAATCTCAACGCGGAAACCCTGGAGGTAGATAACAGCGACGAAAACCAAGATGGTAGCCAAGAGGTTCATGATGTTGGGCAAGTTCTGTCTGTAGAAAGCCTCCTGGAGAGCGCGCTGCTTGTTGGGCCAGGTCATCAAAAGGTGGAACAGGGCAATAACAGCACCCTCAAACTCAGGACCACGACCCGTGTTGATGGTAGTGGGGGAGAAAGCCTTCCACATGATGGACTCGCAGATGTTGGTGGCAATGAACAGAGAGATACCGCTGCCAAGACCGTAGCCCTTCTGAAGCAGCTCATCCAGAAGGATGACAATCATACCAGCAACAACGAGCTGAAGAATCAGAAGGAAGACGATGCCAGCGCCAAGGTCGGAGGGAGGACCGTAGAGACCAGTGAAGACGTAAACGGTGGCGGTACCAGCGGACAGAATGAAGGCGAAGAGCTTCTGGGCGGTCTGGTAGAGTTCGCGATCGGACTTGAGGTCGAGGTTGACGTCAATCATGTGAGTTCCAGCGAGGAGCTGGAAAACCATGCCCGAGGAAATGATTGGGGTGATACCCAATTCCATCAACGTTCCGCGATTACTGGCCATCACCATTCGCAGCCAGTATAAAGGATCGGAGTTGTCTGAAGAGACAATGCCGTACAGGGGCATTTGACTCATGACCAAGAAGATGAGGAGGGTCAAAGCTGTCCACATCATCTTCTGGTTGAAAGGGATCTTGGTCTCCGGCTGCTGAACCTCAGGGAGGAACGGCACGAACGGCTTGACCAAGTCAAGAAATCGGACTATAGCAGCATCGAACCGGTTAGCATAATGTTGTCGCAGCCCAATTGCGCGTCAATTGGGGAGTTTGAGGCGCGTGCATCGAGTTCAAGAAGCTCGCAAGTTCCTTCGTCGAAATCCACCAACCCAGATTTGTCGCACAAGAGGGGATTGAAATAGCATCAAATACTTACGGGAACTCATCGTGG
Organism: Pochonia chlamydosporia 170; assembly: GCF_001653235.2. Taxonomy (NCBI): domain Eukaryota; kingdom Fungi; phylum Ascomycota; class Sordariomycetes; order Hypocreales; family Clavicipitaceae; genus Pochonia; species Pochonia chlamydosporia. Next base: position 3,728,420 of record NC_035794.1, on the reverse strand, counting down.
CGGTTGAAAAGGAAGGGGGAAAGGACGAAAGAAAAAGAACGAACTAATTCATCCAAGGAGAGAAAAGAGGAGGAAAGAAATCGAGCTGGGAATGAGCCCGAGAAGTGGGTAGGGAGGTGTTGATGGGCGAAATGGCACAGAGAAAGGGAGGTAGGCGATCTGGCTTCAAGCAGCCCTCCCCAAAATTGGAGATGTGGCCAATCCAAAATTACTGGGGGACACGTGACCGCAACTCCACAGCTGAAGCCCAGAGGTGTCTATTGGGTTCTGGGTTTTGGATGGCAGGTGCTACCCTGAGGACAGGCGTTACTAGCGCGTTTCTAAAATGTGTTGTGAGTGGCTAGCTGCATGTGGGGAGCTTGTTCAGTTCCAATGTTGGAGAAAATCTTGTTGCGGGATGATGAGACAACATTGAAAGACTTGGGCCAAGAGGGGACCACATCGCCATTGCTCACGGAGCGCTCACGGTCACATCTTAGCCTTCTAGCCGTAGATATTTCTGCAATGGAGCCTTAGGAAGCTCCAGATACTGATGCTCGGCCCATTGGCTTGTTTATTTCGTCGCAATGCTTCGACTATGGCGACGATAAAAGCTCCGGTCAAGCCCCTAGTGGTAGTGCTGGGCTCTACTGGCACAGGTAAATCAGATGTGAGTTGCGCGGCATATTTATTTATATGGCGATACATGCGAATACCTAAGGTACACACATTATCGTAACTGACATAATAATATAGCTAGCTGTAGAACTCGCCACTCGCTTCAAAGGAGAAATCATCAACTCGGATGCCATGCAGCTCTACAATGGCCTCCCCATCATCACCAATAAAATAACACCGGCTGAGCAAAAAGGCATTCCTCATCACCTCCTAGGCCATATTCCCCTTCACGACCTCCCTTGGGACGTAGAGGACTACAAGCGTGAAGCCACCAAAGTCATTAGTGAAATCCGTTCCAGGGGAAACTTGCCTATTCTCGTGGGTGGAACGCAATATTACGTCGACCCATTGCTGTTCTCCGATGTTATTCTCGATGAAGTCCAGCAAACCGGGTCGTTCCCAATTCTCGAACAACCAACAGAAGTTCTGCTAGACGAGCTGCGGAAATGCGATCCCGTCATGGCAGCCAAATGGCATCCCAACGACCGGCGTAAAATCATGCGCTCCTTGGAAATCTATTTACAGACTGGGAAGCCTGCATCGAAATTCTACGCAGAGCAAGAAGAGCGCAAAGCATCTATAGCCAGCGGCAAAGTTCCGCCCACCCCATGGGAGAAGCTCTTGTTCTGGGTCTATTCAGACAAACAAGTTCTCACAGAGCGTCTCGACGCTCGTTGCGACAAGATGCTCAATTCTGGGTTGCTTGATGAAGTCCACGAATTATACGACTTCAAGAAGAAAATAGACCAAACAGGTCAAATCACGGACATGACAAAGGGAATATGGCAATCCATAGGCTACAAACAATTTGAGCCATATCTCCAAGCTGTTGAAGCAGGCCAAGACGCCAAAGAGATTCAAAAGTTAAAACTAGCGGGCTTGGAGGATATGAAGGCTGCTACAAGGCGGTACGCAAACTACCAGACGAAATGGATCCGCATTAAACAGATGCGACGCCTACAGGATCAGGGTCCCAAGGCAGTCGGCAGCTTATATCTAGTTGACAGTACGGATGTATCTCAGTTTCAGACGAACGTTATCGAACCAGCGGCCAAACTGGCGGAGTTGTTTCTAAAGGGAGAGAAGCGGCCTGCTCCGGTAGACATTTCCGAGACAGCGAAAGAAGTACTCTCAAGTGCGGTTGAGCTGCGGCCACAGGAGACACCTATACAGAGGACATGTGAAGTGTGCCGGACTGTGCTGGTGACGGAACAGGCGTGGCAGAGGCATGTTCAAGGCGCGGGGCATAGACGAGCCGTCAAGAAAAAGGCAAGGCTTGCTCTTGTTTCTGTTGATGACAAAGCTCGAGGGAATACTGGAAATGAAGCAGAGGCTAAATCGGATGCATCACGAGAGTCAAGTCCTGATATAGCCTCAATATTTTCCAATTGATGCAATTCGACATATTTCTCATTCAGGTGACTACTGAAAGGTGCTTGGGGATACAAAGTATTTCGATCGACACACCCAGCGATGCATTGAACTATTGTCAACCTGTCAAGTCAAGGGAATAATTTGGGTTCGTCCTAACCCGTTATCCTTACTTGTGCCTTCTTGCTGAATTCTTGTAATAATTCCCACATCGAAGAGTTAGACGTTCATTCACATTGCGACATATGTAGCCCACCCACCTTTAAATCCATGTCCAAGCATCCCATCTCCATGGCAACATCCACTTGAAGTTACAATGCCATTGTCGTGACCGTTTCTGTTGCAGATGCCAGCAAAGAGACTTGACGGCGAATTTGAACCTTCGAGGACACTTGGTCCCCAGTATATGTTTGCTTGCTGGCAACACCTCAGAGTCCAGTATCTAAGTGTTGTTGAGAAACTACAAATGGTTTGATCGAATCGTGCATCCGAAGGCATGACCCAATGTCATGAACTGGGAAAGGGGGAGGAGGCAAATGGACATGGCCCTTAATTGGTATATCGATATCACCATGAACAATTACGTTTTGTGACATGCCTCAATGATGGCTCCAACACACAGCCTTCCAGCGACCTCATGGCCGATTCGCTGACTAGCTAGGTACATAGACTGGATAATAATATCTGCAGATGCCTGTACACATAGACGCTGCCGTTTCAGTGGACATCAGTGATGCTCTGCAAATATCTTGTATCAGGCTAAGTGATTTTGAGAGCAAACGAGATTCACAGGTGTTGACAAGGAATCGAGGGCTTCACGGCACAGGCCGTAACCATCACATACTCTGTTGTTTAAAGCGATACTGTGTCAGGACCACTACAAACCTCACCTATTCGACAGGCCTGAGGCTAACATGGCGATCATAATGCGGAGGTTGAGTACTGGAGAGCATTACAGTAACAAAACAAGGTATGCTTGACAAGCGGGAGTACCACAATAGAGGCGTGGGCTGGTGTTGAGGACTGAGACCGTTGACCAGGTCCAGAAGTTGGGAGTGAACGGAGTAAATGCCCTGTAACGAACTCCCTGACGCCATCATGAGCCATCCTCCGTCATCATCAATTTTGTTGTCTGGTTCACATTGAGGCATTGACAAAGGAACATGGACAATAGTGGAGGAAGTCTGCAATGTTGAATGCTTCTGCCTTCGCATCGAGCAATGCAGAGCAAATGCCAAAGGACTTCTTTGATTGGTTGGATTGGCGAGACATGCTGGTTGCCCTACCCATGCCTCCATCGCTCCTTCCCGCCTGAAGATTCAACTTGACACCAAATTTGAAATGTCTGGTGGTGCCCCGCGCTCCGTACCCTGTGGTTGGTTCCATTCAAACTCCTATGCAGCATCAACACGACCTTGCAATAATTATTTCTCGTTTGACCGCGGCCAATCGGGTTCGTCGTAAATACACCGGGACGGAATGAACAAGAAGAATTGCCGGGATCTTCTAGAATGTCTGATACTCACCAAAGCCAAAAATGGAACTGTCAAACCAGGAAGCAAAAAGACGCAGTCGAGTCATCGGTCACGAGGCCTGAACATCTTGACGGCCCGTCTTGGAGACGAAATGGGATCGGGAAACAGATCCGAAAAGCCAAGCATGATGGCTGCAGAGGTAGGGGCGGATTGTCCATCAGCCGCTCGACTAGGCCACTTCGTTCTGCAACAAGAATGCGACCTGGAGAGAATGCGAGGACTGGGCTGGGCTGGCTCCTGGTCTTTCCGACCAGACTCATCACTCGCGACCAGGGATCAACGGTTCCCTCCTGTTGGGTCAACGACGCCGCTGTGCATGGAACCCTGAACCTTGGCTCGCACGTCCCTGAGTGGGCATCTGGGGAACTGATAGGCGGAGCTCCGTCGAGTCATCGGCGTCGTCATGGGTCACAGCCGTGGCAGAGGCGGGCAATTGCCAAGTGCATTTCCAACACAGAGTCTCACGGTCACGTTCACAATTGACCGCGAAACTGGTGACGTTGCAATCATGCTGTATCGGACACGGTGTGCACTCGTCCAAAATGAGGCGTTCCCATCACCATGGAGGAAGCTGGGTGTGCTGAGCGAGATATCGGTGCGGCGTCTTGATATCCTTGCGGAGATGACGACAATTGGAACAATCAAACAAAAAGCAACCTCTAACTGCAGTACTGACTATGTAGAGCACAGTAGACCGCGCTGTTGAGCCTGGTGGACTTGCTGCGGAGGGATTTCTCTTGACAGGTTGATCGCTCGGGGACTTCTTCGGCGCATGCTCCCTCATAACTCCGCCAGCCTGCTCCGGAGTGGTAATCCGCGATGCGCTATGGGAAGAGCTCCGCCGTCTAGTCTCGCATTTTGCTTGCTACGGTGAACTAAAAACTAACGGCATATCACGGATTGAGGTGCAAACGAATAGACCGAAGATCTGGCATCTTCTAGCACAGCCCCCACCAAGTACCCAAAGATTGATATTGCAGTCAGGTTTGATCCCTGTGACTGTTGCCTTTGTGACGGATCAAATGCAACCGCAAGGGGGGTTAATTTTGTTGCCTCAAACACCATGTTTTCGATGCCTGGCCTGGCGCCTGGCCAAGCATCACATTATGGCTCACGGCATTGCCGCCCGTTAGCTTCTGAAGAGTACTTTTGGCTGCGATTCGGCAAGTTGACAGCACAAACCGTGACAACACGTCCGACAAGCAGAAAATACCACGAAGGTTACCGGAGTTCCGAAACCATCTTACCATCTTACATGTCGGGGCGATGATACTTCTTCTGAGCACAAACCGTGACAACACGTCCGACAAGCAGAAAATACCACGAAGGTTACCGGAGTTCCGAAACCATCTTACCATCTTACATGTCGGGGCGATGATACTTCTTCTGTGAGTTTCAAGGCTGCCGAATTACACGCTTGCTGGTGGTTCAGCATTTGGCGGGCGTGATTGCCTCAAGCAGCCTAGTCCATCCCGTTTCTCAGCAAGAAGGGGAAATTTTGCCCAGAATATTCTGGCAGTCTGGTATTGCCTGTCGAATTTCAACCAATGGATTTGTACCATTGATGTATTGCGACTTGCACCCTTGGCCAAGGAATTTGCTCAAACCATGGGTTGGGTGGATTAGAAAGAAGTTTGCCGGCGAAAAGTCTAGCGGAAAGGCTTAGGCAGTAAGTAACTAGGTGGGTGGCTTTTGGCGCCGGCCGGGAGAGGGTGTGCTGACATGGCTGACGTATGAGTACTTTGAACATTGAAGATCGATGGTAGCAGAAGAGACTGGCTGGACCGAACCTGAGGTGACCACACGACTGGAGAGGGAGACAGGCATCTAATGAGCGCCAATGCCATGTGCCTGAAGTTATGCTTCTGGAGGCCTTAAATGTCGGACCCCCGTAGCGGATGTCCGTGAGCCGTTGTCCGTTGTCCGTTGTTCGGTTTGTTCGCGACGGTCATTTTTGCTCAAACTCCAGTTGTCCATCTCAAATCGAGTCCAAGGTAGGCAGAAAGATTTCTTTTTGTGTCTTTTTATTTCATCAAAAGTCCTTGGCGGAGCCGTCCCTGAATTGAAGCCTCTCTGTCCCCTCGCTTTCCCTTGCAGATGGTTTCAATCGTCTCATTCGCAAGACCAGGCAGCTCTTTTGTGAAACGCTAACCCTCCTCTGTTCTTGGCATATTGTTTCTTTTAATAGCCCGTTCTTTGATTTAAATATCGAGATGAGGTTTTGAAGATTGATGAGTCCGCAAAGACCGAGTTATCTGTCCTCTCTGCCTGGTCGGTCAGCCTGTTGGCCTTGCCGTTGAGAATCCAAACCCACCTCCCACCTCCACCTCACTTGACCTCTGCTCCGTTGCGTTGTTGCGGAATTGAAACGGACGGATCCTTTTTCCCTTAGCGCCTCGCCACACCTCCAAATTGACTTCGTTCTGATTTCCAACTGATCTTTGTCAGCGCCGATTGCATATCCCGCGCGGCAGATACGTCACTTGCGCTTCGATTTTACACTGCATCTTTCTACGGTGACCGGTCTCCGGCTCATTCAGCAATTGGCATTGATATTATCATCCTCACGATTCTCGACTACCCCTCCACACGTATTACTATCTGGCATGTGAGAAAACTCGTGGGCTAGCCATGTCAGCAACCGTTTCGCCTGCTGCGCCGCAGAGGCATGCTCGAATTCTCGCATGTGTTCTCTGCCAGCATCGCAAGATCAAATGTGATCGCAATTCTCCTTGCTCTAACTGTATCAAGGTACGTTGCTCGTTCGCTTTTGCACCATGGGTTCGGGCAAGCATCTCCGATCTCATCCCACCTTTTGTGCCTTGGTCCCGCTTTCTGGAAGCCTGGATCTCTTGACGAGGCAGAATGATTCCACCAAACTTCAGCTCACCGCGCCTTAGGCAAACGTCACATGTGTTCCGAGTACACCGGCGCCTGCGCGCAAACGTCGCCGCCCTAATCAAGACCTACAAGAGCGTCTGGCAAGATGCGAAGAACTACTGAAGCAATATGCAGACGGCTCTGCACCAGGCCAACAGCCGCCGCCGACGCTGCAGACGGCGACACCAGCAGTCAGCGAACCTGTCATGTCGGATAGGTCGGAGTCTGCACCTCTCGGAACCGAAAAGCAGGGAAATTGGAAACCTGCTTGTCGAATGGTCAACGACGATGGAAGTGTTCGATTCATGGATAGCTACATCTGGGCTACAGTTTACGAAGAGGTACGTTGTGAAATGACAGTTGCGGCATCAGCTTAAACTGCAAGTCAGCCCGGGCACCCAATACTTTCTTTAGTCATTTTATTCATTCACGCTAACTCATGTGTAGCTGCAAGCCATGCGAGACATTGTTGAGACCGAGGACCCTGAGGACTCTAGTATACTTGGCTCAGAAGAGCTAACACCAGAAAACAACACCGACCTGTTCTTCCCTGGTGATCTCTCCACTGCCAACACCGAGGACCTCGTCCCAGACCCCATCCATGCATTCAAACTATGGCAACTATTCTTGGATCGCGTCAACCCCTTGTTCAAGGTGGTACACGTTCCTACAGTTCAGCCTATGGTAATGGAAGGCGCCACAAATATTAGCAACTTACCTCACCACCAACAGGCGCTTGTTTTGTCCATCTACACAACTGCCGCGCTTTCTCTGACAGAGGCGGAGTCTATTCAGCTGCTCGGTATGTCCCGGGAGTCTGCCATTCAAAAATTCTTGGCTGGCACAAAGGTGGCATTAATACGATTTAACTTTTTGAAAAACTATAATATGACTGCATTGCAGGCGCTTATTCATTTCATGGTATGTTTTGTGTTTGAGATCTTTCACGTCCCAAGTCTAACCCTTTGACATAGCACTGCCTGCAAGGACGGTATGATCGCCATGCCGCTTGGGTTCTTACTGGCACCATTGTACGTATCGCGCAAAAGATGGGCTACCACCGCGACGGCGAAATTCTTGGACTAGAACCTTATGAGACAGAAATGCGCCGGCGCCTTTGGTGGCAGATTATTATTCAAGACTCCAAATACGCCATGTTGTCCGGCCTCAGCCAGTCTCTGCAACCCTTACATTGGGATACCAAGACGCCCCAAAACGTCAATGACGCAGATCTCTTCCCCGGCTCAACAGAGAAGATTCAACCTCGTGACGGCCCAACCGAGATGGCATTTGTTATGATGATGAACGAGATATACAAGTTCAAGATGCATGCAGACAGCAACAACCAAGGGCCGGCTTTCGAAGCTGCGATCTTGGGACAAGACTTGAGTTCAGATAAGGAGGCGTCCAATGCTATGCATCAGAACATTTTTGCTAAGTTCCGCCAACAATGCAGAGAGCTGGATGAGAAATTACTATCAATGGAGCAAAAATACATTGATGTCAATGCCGGCAATGTGCATCGTGCGGCCAAAGGGATCCGGCAGATGCTCATGGGGAGAATTCAAGATATGATGGTACCAATTCACGAGCAACCCGAGTACGGCACTGAAATCTTCGGCCCCAAAGACAATCTCTTCAAGATTTTCGTCTTGGGAACGGAACAGAGACTGGATCAGTACCCTCCCATGGCCGAGTGCGGGTTTATGTGGTTTGTGAAATCGTACTTTCAGCTAGATGTGTTTGCTGTTATGACTGGGCAATTATGCCAGCGGCCGACTGGCAGCTTAGCGGATCGCGGGTGGGCAGGTGTCGAGCGACTATACACATACCACACGGAGCTGTTTGACATGTCACAGAAGCAATATTCTGTGCAAGCCCAAATAACACTGAAGGGCTGGAAACTGCGTGAGCAAGCATTCATGCAAGCTGGCCAGCACTTGGAGACACCACAGTTCATCCAACGGCTGCGAGAGCTTTTACCTTCATATGATTCGCGATCCTCCGCGCAGTCTGGCGCTACCCCTCCCATTTTCAATCAAAACGAGTCTCAGCGGCAAGCTACGGCTTTGTTTCAAAGCCCCCAAACGCAAAAGATGCCTCAGCCGAATCTCATGCAACAGCAGCAGCAGCAGCAAGGTGCCAATGTGGACCCTTTCTTGGGCGGCCTTCTCGACATGTCGAGCGTAAATTGGGACATGTTTGGGGACATGATGAACCCCCAAGAACAGCTTTCTGTAGGGATGTTTGGATATGGCGGGTTTCCTGGCGCGACCGACGGCAGTCTAGCAGGCAATTCCAATAACATGAATACGGGGCAATTTCGATAGAGATGCATGATAGGGAGTACGGATGGGACCACATGATTGGAAATACAATCTTTGGATGAGCTTGATTTGCGACGGCGTTTTGTTTTGGGTAGAAAATCAGGGGATGGGAGCGTCTCCCCTCTTGCTAGGCGTATATGAGGTTTTACGACGACATCCTCCCGGATGCATGTACAGATAGGATTGGAAAAACTCTACTATAGGTGTCTGCAGACTTGCGGACCGACAATGCTAATAATCGCTTCTCGAGGCATTAGCGTTTCGTGAGGGTTGATGTGCCAGGCAGTGGACCGATATTTACCTCCGGCACAACATTTAGCATCAATTGCCGGTAGAACCATCACCGCAAAATTGATCTCAACTAACTTGTCAGATGACATCATCAAAGTCACTCAGGTTTCTACTAAAAAGTCGGCATGCAGACTTCACAAATGTACGGAGTACACGACACTCCAACATCACGCAATGCAAACAGCAAGAACAAAAAATGTAGATCTCAAAATGAAACGGCACCGAGACAGCTAAAACCCGATGCCGAGATTAACGACGGATCAATCCCTCTCCGAAAGCCCAGCAGTCCAAAGACCGTGCTACCAGCTGTCGCACATTTTGTCAAAACAGCCTGCAGCGAGCATTCGTGACTATCTGGAGAAGGAAAGAAGAAACAAAAAAATCACAGCGCAGATCCGCCCGCGCTTATCTCGTTGTGGCACGTGACTCATATAGGCGACTTAATCACGTGCAAGCAAGATGAGGAATTGGCACCCCATGATTGGTAGCTTGGACCGAGGAACCGAATTCCCTTAGCTTCCTCGTGCAGTTTGGAATCCCGTCCTTGCAACCTTCATCGGTCCGTATCACTGACCTACTCGACGATATGATTGCCCAACGTGTTGGCGTGACTGCTTTGCGCAGAGGTACGACAAACTCTTGAGATTTGCCATTCTAATACTAATTCAATTAGGTCCGGCCGGGCTATTCGCCCAACTGCCCAGAGCAGCTGCCCTTCAAACCCGGTACGTCCACAACCATCCCAACCACGACAAATCTAACAAATCCAGACCGGTGACGACATCCAAAATCTCCCAAGAAGACGGCCACCAGATCCTCGTCAACCAGCGCCTGCAGCGCCCCGTCTCCCCCAACCTGGGCATCTACAAGATCGAACAGACCTGGCTCGGCCACTCGGCGTGGACGCGCATCACGGGCTGCACCCTCTCCGGCGCAGCGTACCTCTACTTCACGGCGTATCTGGGCGCGCCGCTTCTGGGGTGGCACCTCGAGACGGCGAGTCTTGTGTCGAGCTTTGCGGCCCTGCCGTTTGCTGTTAAGGGCGGGATCAAGTTCATGCTGGGGTTCCCGTTTGCGTACCACTTCATCAATGGGTTGAGACACTTGTGGTTTGATTTGGGCAAGGGGTTTGCGAAGCCGAGTATTAAGAAGGGTGAGATGGCGCTCTGGACGTCGAGTATTTTGGGGGGATTGTTCTTGGCTTTCGGTTTGTAAGGATGCCGGGGATGGAGGGATTTGGGGAAAATAAAAATGGAAGAATGTGTATTATGGGGTTTGGGAGGAATTCCTTTTGTCAAGGGAGGTATGGACAGTGCGCTACGTCGTGCTTCCATGTAAATGTAGAATATCAGCCGTGCGGCGATTCTTTCATTAGTTCTTGTCTGCTAAACTTGTGTTCTACGTGCTGCTTGTACGTGAATCAAACCCATTTTGATATCGTTCCTAAACGCCAATTCGCCAAATATCCTGCCCTCCCAACTAGAAGTTCTATTCCAATGACCGGGCGTCGAGAATGGTTTTCACCAGCGCACGATTCCCTGCCGTTGCAATCTTGCGCCCGACGATGGGGCCAATAAACTCAGTCAGGTCGGACAGTTCTGAACCTGACGCTGCACCATTGACACCGTTCGTTGCGCCTAATTCGCCGCGTTGCGCCAACGACGCAATTGCTTGGACTAGACCTTGCACCAGCATCTCGTACTCGATGCTCCCCTCTGATCTCTCCTTCATTGGCTGCAAAATAGCCGAGTCAAATGTCTTCATGTTTCGTAGCACCAAGACGCGAATGGCTTCTGGACCACCAGCCTCCAAGAGTCCGTAGATGGCTCCGTACAAAACGGCAGGTGGCTTCGTTGGATCCAAAAAGTACTTTAAGCACGTGCGCGTGAGTTTCGGTCGCAGCAGAGTATTCGAGCCTGAATACTTGCGGGCAATTCGTCCTACCAATGACGCTGCCAGCTGTCGCAAGTCGTATTGATCCTTCATGGCGTCGACTCCATCGTCTGTGCCAAGCTTCCGAGCCATGAGGCAAGTAAGCGCCGGTGCTGACAATGACGACGCATAGGGGTCCAAGAAAAGACTCTTGTTTTCGATGAGGGCATTCGTCAGTTCCATCATCTGGCGGAGTGTAAACGTATCGTCCAGGTGGTGCGTCACTCTGTCCATGATGAAGTTGATAAAGTAGGGGACAAGCTGGTGCAAGCCCGGGTCGTCACGGACAGAGCCCAATGCTGCTTGACGCAAACGAACGACTTCTTCGTCGGGGTTGTCGTCGAGGACGGCGGCTTGGATCTTATCAAAGTACAAAATAAGCTCTTTGCTGACAATGTGTTTAACAGATGGTTTGACAGCAACGTTATCGTTGCCCGCGAGGGCGGCGAGCGCGGGGTTTGCACCGGGGCCTTTGGGGAGGAGTTCTTGTGAGCGGGATTCGGCGGTCGTTGGGTTCTGAGGGATGGAGGGTTGGACGCCCTCGATGGCGAGCCAGTGGGCTATTCGGCGGTAGGTTAGCGACGATTGCGCGTGGCTGCATACAATTAGAGGGATGCTGTAGATTGGGACGTACCGGTAAAGTTCATGTCTCGTGGTACTTTTGGTAGCGGCGCGTTGATCAGCTTCTCAAAGTCCACCTCTTCGTCTTCAATGTAGAATAGCGGTTGGCCGGGGCCCAGGCTTGCCTCGCCGTAGCGTAGTGGTCGCGTGGAGTCGTATCCGTATAGGGGCTCGACATCTAGGACTTTGAGGGCGAGGGAGACGTCGTTGACGGTGAGAGTTGTCCGACGAGCTGCGCGCATCAGGCGCAGTGCCTCGATGATGACCTGGCCGATGCGGTATTCGACATCTTGCGTGAGGGCCTTGAGAGCTTCATCATTGAGGGAGCTGATGCCGACGGACTCGGCGACGTCTTTGACATTGTCGGAGTTCCAGAGGAGTTTTGGCTTGGGAACCTCGTTCGCCATGGTGGGCGATGGAGTGCGTGATGGTGGTGAGAGAGAGGTGAAGGACGAGGCTGGAGATTGGAGGTTGAGGTTGAGTTGGTGGCGGAATTGCATGTAGCATGCCCCACAGCTGGCTGCTGCAAGCTTGAGAGCCAACAGTCAACAGTCAGATGTCAAGTGGGTGGGTTGAGATGGTCTGGGGCCAGAGCAATGTCAAAATAAAATACAAGACAATACAAATATATTCTTGCGTTGTATTTTAATATAAATACGATAAATTAAAATAGGTGCATTTTATTTTAACAGAATACAACAAAATACAAGAAAGTTTAAAAAAAAACCAATACTACAATACAAGCAATGCTCTGGCTGGGACGGAATTGAAGCTCATGAGTGGACTAGGAATTGGAATCAATGCATTGCTTCTCTGTTTGCTTTAAAGAAACTTATGTAAGTACAATAAAATTGTAAATACGCAAGTAACTGCAGATAAATATCTCCATATATCTACAGGTATATCGCGTCTACCATCTCGTCACACCCAAGAATATAAAGTATTTCGATCAGCAATGGCCATTACTTCAATGACAGCGCGTAGTGAACAAAAGCACCACTCTTCACATCTACATCTTCGACTTTGCCTTATTTTCCGCAACCCACCGCTTATACCAAGCCCGACCCTTTTCCTTCCTCTCCGCCGCACGACTGTACTCGTCCACCGTCTTGCGCGTAGCTCGATCCGTAGCCTTGGGCGTCAAATCAGCCAGCAGATCAGCGTACATTTCCGTCTTAATCTGCGCATATGATTGACTCTTGGCCTTTTCCAACAGGTCTCGGTCGTTTATGAATTTTAACGCATCATCAAAGGTATGTGCTACACCATCGACCAGGCTCACTTCCATGGCCTGTTCGCCAGTGAAGCGCCGTGCTTCAAGGGCGACGCTTCGATAGTGCAGAAGGGGAATTTGCTGTCGAAACAGGGCTGTGAATGGTCTCATGAGGGGAGCGTCGAATTGGAGCTCGTTGACGCAGATCCAGCCTTTGGAACCTGGGCCGAGGCGATAGTCGTGAGCCATGGCGAGCATGATGCCGCCGGCGAAGGCGTGGCCGTTGATGAGGGCGAGGGTAGGCATGGGGTATCTGGGTTGGTTAGTTGAAAGGGGTTGAATATTACAGGTGAGCAGTGTAGTGTAGTATGAGAGAATCTTGTCCGGATCTCATGTGATATATGCGTTCATACTCGTAGAAGATAGGTATGGCGAAGCAAGCAGTGACAAGGTGAAGCACGTACGTCAAAAACCTAGCCCATGTATCATGGAACAATTGCCAAAATCCGTCCGTGTTAAAGGCATGCTCAAGATCAGCACCGTTGGAATAGTATTTCGGAATACCGCTTGTCGTGATGACCACGCCTCGCTTGAAATCTCCGTATTCAATGACATCAAGGGCGGTCAGCAAGGCGCGCAGAAATGGCGTGGTGATACGATTCTCTGGCGGTGATGTCCATGTCAAAACGTACACGGCTGGTTGGGGCTCGGTACATGTTATCGCTCCTCCGGGATGCTCGCCACATGGGGGAATTGGAATGGAGAAACGAAGTTGTGGTTGTGTTGACATTTTGATGATTGATGTTGTTTGGAGGCATAGCCTGTCTCGGTCGTGATGCTTACAACATCATGTCAATTGTCTGTGAATTTGGTGGGAGGATGGCCTTCAAGTATCAAATTCGATTCGAGCTCCGCAGGGATTCAGACAGGGAACCGGAATCCGGCAAATGATTTCGAGTTGAAGTTTTGAGCTTTACTCGGTGAACCGAACCCCGCGTTGGATGTCTTGGTCAGGTCCGAAGCTGACATGTAGAAGTGAGATGGAGCCGAGGTTTGAATGCTTGAATTGGCTGTTGTATTCACTGTGCTGTCCAGTGTCGACGTTGACTGCCAGATTGCGGGGAAAGCCGTTATTTTGTTTACAGTATTTTTCGTACCTGCCAAAGTTGACCAAACTTTTTGACCTCGCGTCAACATCTTATCTGATGTACGACTGAATAACCAGATTCCACACCTTACACCATGAAACCATTTTGAGCCGTCTGTGGCTAAGCACCCGGTCAATCAATTTGTGTCGTTACACCTCGAAGCGGCGTCACACGGCAACCAGTCAGACAGTGAGGGGTCGGTCGACCTGGATGCCTGGCATCATGCATCAATCCGAATGTCTCTACCAGGCTACCAGCCATAAATGGTCCATCCGAATTTCCTGACCAATATTGACGGCTACTGCTCCCGGAGTCAACCAAACTGGAAACCTCAAAAGGGCATATCCCGCCACGTCCAAGACCATGGTCCATCTGCCCTGAACACATCCGACGATACATGTCCACTCTCGCGCCCAGTCCATCGAATAATCATCAACAATCAGCACGCCTTCATCGTCAGCTTCAAACGACACCACGATGGAGCCAGACGAGCGCCAACCTCTCTTCGCCAGACCTCCCGAAGACCTCGATGACGACGACACCCAGCATGAGCTACCCCAGGATAACTTCGCAACCGCCGACCGGGTGACTGTCGTCGTCCTCCTCTCCCTCATCCTCTTCACTATCGACATTGGCAACATATCCTCCGTCAATGCCATGTCCAGTGTCCAACTTAAGATTCTCTGCCGCCAGCATGGAGGAAACGAGACATGCGGCCTGATTCCCGGCATACCTGTTGAATATATTGCAGAACTCGACAACATCCAACGAGTCCGAGGCATCTTGGCCGTGATATCGGGCATTTTAACGGCAATGCCATATGGTTTGGCTGCCGACAAATATAGTCGGAGAAACCTATTGGCACTCTGCGTTGGCGGAGTGTTGATTTCAACGGCTGCGGAGAGTATTGTCTGTACGTACGCGCGGTAACTTGATGCATCAAGTTTTCAACTTCTCCCACGTACCCACGATTTGCAAACCTAACGCTCCATAGGCATGTTTCCAAAAGTCTTTCCCCTGCGGTTGATATGGCTCACCGCGGTGCTCAAACTCATAGGCGGTGGCCCTCAAGTCTTTTATGCGTTGGTATTCGCCATTGCGACTGATGTGTCGACCCAAGCACAAAGGTATGTGCATCCAGTGACCGTGACCCTTTGACGAATTGTCATGTTGACCGCGTTAACCCAGGTCCATATTATTCCTGCTCCTGGGCTCCGTCACAACTTTAACCAGCCTCTTGGGCTTTCGCCTCTCCCGATTCTTTGCGAACAAGGATCCCTGGGTAGCAATCTATCTCGGACTGGCGACGGTGTGCATCTCGACAGTGCTGGTACTTTTTATTCCTGCTACTCGTGATGCTTCTTCCCTGCGTCGGTATGAAATTACACTCGAAGCCGACGATTCAGAGAGCAGAAGGTCCAAGCTAGGCAATCGCGTGAAGAAAGCATCCAAAGAGATTCACTCCACTGTCCGTGCTGCCTTGTGGGGAGATAGACGACTGAGTGCCATTTTCTTGGGCATCTTTCTACTCGGCATGTCGCCGTATGCACTCGGCATTACCTTCCTGGTGTTTAGCCTTGACGATTGGTTCGAGATGGAAAAAGTGAGGATCTCTTTCACATCACCCTCTCTTTTACGATACTAATTGAACGTGTAGATGGGCAATCTGATTTACATCTCGATGGGATCCAGCCTTGTGCTAACGGCAGTCATTCTACCGCCTATCGCTTACGGGCTCCATAAGCAGTACCACCTCACACCGTTTAAAAGGGATCTATGGCTCATGAGAGTACTCCCCGTTTTACTGGTAGTCGGCGCCCTTCTTACATGCTTTGCAAAATCAGCAGGCGTCGTCATCGCCGGAACAGTGTTAATGGCTCCAGTATGGGGCTTTCTTCTCCTCAGCAGGAGCCTGATATCACTCGTCAGTGGGGAGCAGCACCTGGCTATATTGTTTTGCTTGGTGGGTGGTGTGTGGGCGGTTGCTTTGTTGATCGGACGGCCGGTCCTGGACTTGCTGTGGTCGCTGGGCATGAACTCGGACGCCATTCTTCGTGGGTTTCCGTTCCTTGTGCTGGCTATTCTATATGCGGTTACGACTGTGTTGACGCTGAGCATTCGCGATGGCGACGAGGCTGATGAATCAGATGAGACTGTGTGATCCGACTGGCCGGGGTTTGGTCTTGCAGGACACTTAACTAGCTCCCGCTTAATGGCATTTATTTGTGGCGCACCAGCAGGAAAACGTTGTTATCTACAGCACGTTCAGACCGTAACTAGCTGTCTGCTTTGTATGCAGGCGGAAACTACGTTACAATGCAGCTCGAACCCAGCCACTGTGAGGCATTGTCTATGCTCCAAAGTCAACTCGGTTTCGGTGCCGATCGCCCGTTGCCCAGTTGCCATCAGGCGACTGAGGCATAGCAAAGCGATATCTCGTGTCAATATGGATCTCGACAATTGCCCCTCTCCACCCACTGGGCTTGACGTCATGTATCAACAGCATAATTGGGGCTTCCAAGCATATTCCAGGGCTGTTCTTTGTACAACCCACGGAATCAAGCAATCTCGATCATCAGAATGTGATGGTTCGGATGCCAAGGCAGCCGGAACATTCGGTCGTGGGCCCTATGAACTGGTAAACGTCACAACATCCAAGAACAAGGTCATTCACCAATATGTTCAGGCACAACTTGGGAGATTCCTCTTGTTGTTTATCAAACAACCCCAAAAAAAAAAAAATCAGAAAAGAAATCACGGCGCCGAGCATGATGACAATGCCGCCCCAAGCTATCAAACTCTAAATGGTGAGGCCATCTTCCGGATACGAGTGGCTGTGGGAAACGGCCGAATACCCACTTACACTCGAAAAAAACTCTACTTGCTTTGCCAGGAACCCACCTAACGGCCCAGGAACAAGAAAACACGGACTCACAGCGTTCGGGCTGAGCACCGCCATAGTGGATGGCCAGATGGCCTTGGCAAAATACGAACAAAGCATGAGACGGAGGGCAAAGTAAGCTGAAGAAGCTCCGTTTCTTTCGCCGGATTCTCACTCTTTTCTCCGTTTAGTGGGACTGTCGTGGTGAAGTCTCTCCAATTAGATGTCCCGGGTGCTCGGCTCGATGGCTTTCGGTTTGGTTGAGCGAAAGAGCCACATAGTATGCTCCATTGTATTCACGATATCTCGGACATGCCCTTTGCAGGGTGATGTCATGCAATTGTTATTTTTACGTTGGACCCATTGTCCACGGCTGGGCAACACGAGAACAATGTGTGGTATAAAGTTGTGGTTTGCTGCCCCCCGATGGTCCGGCTAGACTTGATATCCAACTGGCATATCAAACTTGACGGCTAGACTTGAGCCTCATTCCCCTCGCTAGGCTATTATACTTGTCTTTCGTTTACCAAAGCAGAAACAGTCATCAAGATGAAGACTATGCAAATGCTTGCTCTCGGCTCAGCCGTAGCTGGTGCCTCTGCCAAGCATCAAGGACGTTATCACAACACCACCACGGCGGCTACACCCAACGTCGTCTACACCACCGAGATCGTCACGGCTCTCACCACCTACTGCCCTGGTCCCACGACCATCACCCACGGCGCCAAGACCTACACCGTCACCTCTGCCACCACGCTGACCATCACCGACTGCCCCTGCACCATCAGCAAGCCCGTCCACCCCACGGGCACCCCTGGCGATGAGTGCTCCAAGCAGTGCTACCGGGCTTACAACGCCTGCCGCGGCAAGCCCGGTGCCAACATGTCCTACTGCGCCTACGAGTTCGCCTCCTGCCTAGGCTACAACCCCTTTGGCGGCGACGGCTCGCTCATCACGCCCACGGCCTGCTCCAAGACTGCAGCTTCCACTCAGGCTCCCACGCAGACTGCCACCTCCGACGATTGCGCCAAGAACTGCTACAACGCCTACAACAAGTGCCGCGGCGCTCCTGGCGCCAACTTTGCCGTCTGCGGCTCCCAGTTTGCCTCTTGCCTGGGATACAACCCCTTCACCGGCCGCAACGGCACCCTCGTCACTCCCACCGCCTGCTCCGGCAAGCCTCTCGTTTCTTCCACTGCCGTCAGCACTCCCTGCCCTACTGAGACGCACGTCCAGCCTCCTCAGGACTGTGCCCAGATGTGCTATGACAAGTACAACCAGTGCCGTGGCAAGCCTGGCGCCAACATGTCCTTCTGTGCCTCTCAGTTTGCAGGATGCCTGGGCTACAACCCCTTCAAGAACGGTACGCTCGTCACCCCCACCGCTTGCTCTAAGCCCGCTGCCTCTTCTACTGCTGTTCCTACCAACCCCGTTGTTCCCACGCAGTCGGAGCCTGCTGAGAAGGACTGCGCCAAGATGTGCTACGACAAGTATAACATGTGCCGTGGCAAGCCTGGCGCCAACATGTCCTTCTGTGCCTCTCAGTTTGCGGGATGTCTGGGGTATAACCCCTTTGATGGCAACGGGTCTCTTGTGACGCCTACGGCTTGCTCTTCTGGCACTGCTGTTACTGCTGCTACTGCTACTGAAACTGCTACTGATACTGCTACTGGTGTTGTTACTGAGCCTACTAGCGCTATGACTGAGCCTACTAGTGCCGTGACTGAGCCTACCAGTGCTGTGACTGAGCCTACTGGTGCTGGTACTCAGGCCACTGGTAATCCTACCGGCACGAACCCTCCTGTTACCGCCGGTGCTGGTGCCTTGGCTCCTGCCAAGATTCTCCTTGCGCTGGGTGCTATTGCTTTGCTGTGAGGGGTTTCTTGACTGCGTTGAGGGATGTTGGGGTGTTGGGGGATTTTATAAAATGGTCAAGTAGTAATCTAATCTAATGTCCTAATATATTTCTCAACTGTCAATATTTTTGATGGTGATAATGAGTGAGATGTCTTATGAATGGGCTTTGTTGATGTGCGTGAATGTATGAACTGCCGAGGGCGTTGATCCATTGGATTTAAATGACAACATGGAACGAGTTCACTGGCAAATCGGGATAACGTGCTCTGTACGTGGCTGTTATTGGCAGTGGGCATCGTCACCATTACTGCACTAAATTCGAATGAAGCAATTATATATATGGGACATTTGGAAGGAAAACGTATTTCTAAAAATTCCCTGACATCTGAGTTGTGAAGTAGAAAGGTGTTGTAAGCTTACATCAACTTTATGCCATGGATGTGGTGTTTTACCCTCGTATAGGATATACAAACGACATCTAGAGTTTTACTTAGCCTATCGCTTTTATATCGTCGCGGTTTGATGTCTATATTGCTGCACTATTCGACGTACTAGGATATCTCAACTGGTCGTCCAGAATAAGACCAGTGGCGGCTCATACAGCACTTGTGTGCCCATGTACGAAATGTATTTGCACAGTAACCTCCAGCGACCACCATGTTGTACATCTTTGCAGCAAGACTGGTCATATTGTTTGATCATATCAAAAAAGAAATAAGTGACCGGAACGGTAAACTGTAAAAAGGTAAAAAGAAAAAATACATGCGGCCATCGGGAGTCGAACCCGAGTCGGCTGAATGGAAATCAGCCATGCTAACCGTTACACCATGGCCGCCATGGGGATATAGTGGAGTTGCTCTTAATTAGCTCTATGAGGTGTACGATGTGGGGACCGGGCTTGTTACCCTACGTGTAAGTCGAGCGCCGATGCGATCAATTGTTTCGCCAAAATAACATGTATTCAATTAAATAAACTTATGTCAGATATATCATTCGTCTATTTACTTAGCTAAAGTATACTATTTTGTTTGTCGTCTTTGCCACAAAGTCAGCCTCATCGGGGCAGCTCATTGACTTGCAAGAATCTTGTGACGGGAAGCGTTTTGTCACATACAAGACGCACGGCCACGTCAATCGGTTGACGGAACCTCAGTGGAAAGTTTAGTGGACAGTTACGGTTGTCATACTCGTTATAGCTCTGCGATCAGGATGCGAAGTAGTCAACCCTCAAGACACTGTCATTCACCCCGTGGTTATGTGATGGTGGGTTGGACGTGCCTATCCCAACAGCCTTTAAATGACCATCTCCTGGCATGTATTTCAAGTATAGCGGCCAACCCGTTTGCAGCAGGATCCAATATCTCAGGCATTACACAGCTCTTAGTACAATATACGGGTAAAAAACAGCCAACATTGTGTTCTATCCTATTTACATGAAACCATGCGCCCAAAATGTTGCTGAATGTCTGGTGTAACGTGTATTTAAAATCTCAGTAAGAAATATCAAAAGGAGTGATGAGCCCTTTGTTTCTATAGTCGCCAACCTTGCTCACATGTTATATGCGCGAGTAATACTTGACACTTTCAAGCAAACATTTCCAGAACGGAAAAACAAAGATCCCCATTTAGACGATCTGTTTAGTGATGATGCATGCTGTGATGGGTATGGAGGCAAGAGGCCTAGAACTGATTTTAGTTTATGCGCATGTAGGCATACTAGACGTTTACTCGTATTTACAGGGTATGACTACAAAGATTGGCTTCTGCCGTAAGGACGACCGTTTTCACAATCGGATTCATGATCGATATTACTCCCAGAGGATTATACTACTGCAAATAGAGATACTTGTAGGTACCTGGTAGATAGCTAGCTCCTACAAGAGGCTTGTGTCTCAAGGCAGCATAGAGTCTGCGGACTCACTTTAGAGTCGTCCAAAGAGAGTGCTAAAATACCATCAATGGCACGTACATTAGGAACTCTAGGAGATG
This sequence comes from Pochonia chlamydosporia 170, assembly GCF_001653235.2. NCBI lineage: Eukaryota > Fungi > Ascomycota > Sordariomycetes > Hypocreales > Clavicipitaceae > Pochonia > Pochonia chlamydosporia. Next base: position 3,707,718 of record NC_035794.1, on the reverse strand, counting down.
CTCGGGTGCGAAGGGGCTACTTGGGGTGGCACAGGCTGAAGCGGCTACTACCTAGGACTTCAAGTGCTCCTTTGAGAACAGAAACAGGGTCTGTGGGGATTCCGGTTTATTCTAGACCGTCATAAGGCGGCAACTCGGTTTCCCAATATAGCGTGGTAAAACCTTCCCTGTCCCAGTACCATTAGAAATTCGCCACGAGAATAAGTCATGGTCAATTGAATTATTGTCACCCTCTTCGCACCGACGTCCATATCCCCATGCGGCTTTTTGCTTCGACCAAATCTGTCCACTCAAGACAACTGAAGCATGCCTCCGTGCCATATGTTGGACCACCACACCCATCTGCCGAGTCTACAACAACGGAAGTAGGTATCACACTACAAAAGTGCAAACTTCGCGAGAGAACCAATTCGACACCAACTGCCTCCCCGGGCAAGGATGAGGCCATCTTCCGGCCCTCCATAACGTCCAAAACATTGACACCTGTCCAATCGGGTATATGAACATCTTCTTCATTTACTCGCCACGTGGGCCAAAAGCTGGGGAACGTGGAAAACTCGAGCTGCTACTTCGGAAGGACAGGGTTGAAGCTCTTGAAGCTCTCAACTATTTGCCCGAGTCGCAGGAGGCGATAGTGAGAACGCCACAATGTGTTGGCAACCGCGAATCATCTCGTTGTGAGTAGCTTACGATAGTGGTTGTAGAGGTGTGACTAAACTGCATTCTGACTTTATCGTCGGATGCAACATATACGCTGCTGCAAGACACACGACAGGATTGCCGGGCGTTTAACCCTATATCTGGAGGATTTAAGTACCAGGACTGAGAGCAGTTGCCACGGCGGATGGTCTTGGCAAGTCGTGGGTGCAAGTATTGGTAAGGTATTGCTTACAGACGGAGATTGAGACTACTTTCGGTATTCTGATATCCGAAGAAGATGTGAGCCATGATTGCCGACGACCGCCAAAGGTTGGGAGGACACAAATGCCATCAAGGACCATGTCTTGGTTTGCTTCCAAGGCTTGTTCCTTTCCAGGCCTTAAATTTGACAGAGCCTAAAAGCCTTTGGACGCTCCATCTTCGTTGCCGTCAGCCGTCAGTTGCTTGACACTAGCGCCGCCACAGCAGAGCCTGGACGGCACAGGCCAGATGCCGAATTCCGCCACTGTTTCGACCAAGCACTCTTGACGTCAATGTTGTGCTCATTACTGGGGCTTCATGGTGGTGAAAGTGGGGTGTGATGTGTTATCCCGTCTGGTTCGTCTTGTCGACCATCCACAGAAACTTGGAGATCGAGTGGCGGCACTGAGAACCGAATCTCATCATAAGTCAATACCCCGCTTCAAACTTTCCAAACTCTTTGATTCTGGACGGCACTCTCAGCGACGCCTCTTCTCAATTGTCATTGTTAGGCTTCACCTTCACCATCAACCAACAAATCGCATGCTGCTCGGCTAAATTACGAAACACAATCAAGTTCCCAAAATGGCTAAAAAGGTTCTCGTCGTTCTTACCAGTGCTGACAAGATTGTCAAACTGGACAAGCCCACTGGCTGGTACCTGGTACGCACGAACCTCCCCAGCTTGTTATGATGCTTCAATCTGTCCCCAGTCCCTGTACTCCGTACCCAGGTCACGGATCACGCTGCTAATCATGCCTGACAGCCCGAATTGGCCCATCCGTACGACGTGTTGGCTCCCAAGGTCGAGCTCGTCATAGCTTCGCCAAAGGGCGGCGTCGCGCCTCTTGATCCCAGCTCTGTTGAGATGTTCAAGAGCGACGAGTCGTCTGTCAACTTTCTCAACAACCACAAGTCAGTCTGGGAGAAGACAGCACCGCTAAAGGACTTTGTTGGTCGTTCAGGTGAATTTGACGCCATTTTCTACCCTGGTGGTCACGGCCCCATGTTTGACCTAGTCACGGACCAAGACTCCATCAAGCTCATTGAGGAGTTCCACAGTGCAGGCAAGCCCGTTGCCGCTGTCTGCCATGGTCCCATCGTCTTTCGGGATGTAAAGGACAAGAGCGGCGAGCCGCTTCTCAAGGGCAAGAATGTCACTGGATTTACCAACGTCGAGGAGGACCAGGTTCAACTTAGTGCCGCCATGCCATTTTTGCTCGAGGATGAGCTTAAAAAGGTTGGCGCAAAGTTCCAAGCTGCTGACCAACCGTGGGGGGAGAAAGTGGTAGTTGATGGCTTGGTCATCTCGGGACAGAATCCTGCGTCGGCCAAGGGTGTTGGCGAGGCAATTGCGAAAGCCATTGGAGTTTGAGATGAGACATCTACATGCAAGAAATTGATGATGGCTTGCTGGCGTGGGAAACGAGACTCGAGCATAATGTGGCTGTCCTCGAATGGTTTCTAGAGTTGAGGATCTTCCTAGTGGCTTTAGATATGTGAACTAGAGATCTGGTGAAAATAAAAAGCAAATATATGGAAATCTGACAGAACAAGTTGATGGCTGTTGGTGGCTTGTCGTGTCCTAGAGACAAAGAATGGAACAGGCTTGCTTGACCGCATGTGACGATGCTGCGTAAGCTTTTTCTCGACCTGTTAAACGTTGACCCCGCGAGTCAAAGCGTATCTCGCTTGCGTACTGCTTCGTGATGGGGTTTCCCATGATGGGTTTGTGGCCCTGCTTCCACATGAGATGAGCCGCGTGTGCTGCCTTGGTTCCCAATTGCCGACGCCACGAGGCCTGGGGTGGGTGCTTCCCACCGGTCGGCTGAGCCCGTTTCCGCCCATTTCAAAGTTCAAGCCCCAGCTCTGGGCTGCAATGGTGGCTGTTCACAGGCCCAAGTGTATCTCGGAGGGCTGCATCGTCCCACAAGCCCGCATGGGGTTCGAGATGCTGCTAGATTGGTGAGCTTCCGTACTTAAGTAGCTGCTCCGATGCCCGCCCCCTGACTCAAACACAGGCATGGAACAACGGAATACATGGAAGTCGATTTCCGTGTCCGCCGCTAGTTTCAGCCCAGTTCAACTTGTAGTGCGATGACAGTCCCATGACCTTTGCACAATGCACAATGGGTCTCGGAAGGCGGAGCTATGATTAGAAGCGGGAAGGGCGGGACATGCCATGGAGGAGGGGATTGGAGACGACAGGCAGTTGGATACTGTGTAGATTTGGGTCCAGTTTGAGCAGACTCGGTAGATGGATGTGGTGAGGGCAAGGAGACATGAGGTCTGTCCGGTGGGTGGATGACTGCGGAAAGGATCCGAAAGTGACAGAGAATATGACAGGGAAGGAGGTAGTTTGGATGGCAACTTGGACGGGTCAATCAATTCGCTCCTTCCACACGGACAATTAGCCTGGCCGAATTGTCCGTGCTAGGCGGCTTTTGGCAAGAGACCAACCGGTATTTTCACACCAGACCTTATTTGTAATCCCGCCTTGTGGTCCTGTCAGCAAAGAAGATGTCAACTCTGGCCAGATTGAAGTCAGGCTGACGTCTCTTGCGTCTGTCTACTGTCAAGTCTGGTCCGGTTGTCTGGTACAGATAGGCTGGACGGCAGGGCAGGGTCCAGAAAGAGACAGTCAATCAATGCATGTGGAGTTCTCAAGTTGGCGTCTGTCTTGGATGCAGCGCTAAAATATTACCCAAAAAGCCACGTTCTGTTGCTCAATTACTGGTTTTATAATTTAAGGCTGCTGTTTAAACGTTTGTCTGGCCAGCATTCCAAGTAGCAGGTAATGCTCATGCAACTAATTGTCTGATCTAGCCTCGCCTGGTCCATGCCATGACTCCAGTCTGCTGGTAACCCAACTGCCACCCATCTGCCACCCATCAGCAAAGAGGACCATCGTCAACAAGAAGAATAAATCCACCACTTGCACGTCGGCTGCCAAATATGGTCAAAGCACGATACCCTCTCACAATCATTACTCGTTAGTCCGTAATCTGCACGGAGTAATTCGTCCAGCCTGGTAGCCGGCCCCCCATCCGGTTGATTTTCCTTCTCCCCACGTGATATCGCCTCATCGATCAACGCAGAGCACCACAAATCTTCAATCTACAAATCTGCAATCTGCAATCCACAATCTGCACCTCCAAACCCGCTCTGGGGCCGTCTCTTTATGTTACGGAGCACATCCAACCCAACTCAACGGAATTGTGGGCTTCCCCTTTGCAAATGGGGCCTAGTCTTTATCGCACCATCCCGACTTCCATCACACGGACACAGAGACGGTGACAGAGACGGTGACACACACCCGTGAAAGAGGTGGCACATACCCTTGCACACCAGACATCTTTCAATTGATGTGCCATTGCGACTTATCACTCACCTTTGGGTGTAGCTGTTAACTTCTGCTGCTTTCCACCTCCGTCTGAACTATACATCATCCATCATACATGGCGAACTGCACACCATACCTTTGGCCCTCACCCTCGAACAATGCCGGCCTTCCGAACTGGCAGAGCCTCCAAAGCCTGTGATTCATGTCGCAAGAACAAGACTCGGTGCTATGCCTCGAGCAAGTCGAGCGGCACCTGTCTGCGATGTGAAACGTTGTCGCTAGACTGCTCACTGAAGGAAGACTTCACAAGGAATGCACAGCTTGCTGACTCCGAGCAAGCTGCGACAATTGCGACCCAAGGAGCATCCTCTCATGCTACAGTGGTGGATACTAGGTAAGACGACGGTGTCTTGACAACGACTGTCTATGGTCGACTTGGACAATTGACTTGTACATCATCAGAGCTTCTGATCTGACATTTTTGCATATAGGCTCGAGAGACTGGAGGGACTGGTGGAAAAGCTTGTTAACCGTCTGGAGTCCACCATCAATAATATCTCACCCCTACCACAAGAGCATCACCGTCGCACTCCTCCTCTAAGTGAGAATGACTCGGGAATAACGTCAATACCCCGCCAGCGAGAGAGTCACCCGGCCCCGGTATTTCTCATCCGTGATGCGTGTACGGACGCTGGAGTTGGGTCTCCCGAGTATCCGGAACACGGCGCAACGCTGGATGTGATATCGGCAGGGCTCGTTCCGCTACCCACCGCACATACTTTGCTCAGAATGTACGTTTTATTCTCGGTTCATCCGAGCACCGTCATGTATACAGGTCATTGCACAAGCCGAGAAAACTGACAAATTGGAAGATTCCACGTTCACTACGGCCGATGGGTCAAGTTCTCAGAGGACGTATCCAGCGAGGCTCTCTTGATCCAAGTTCGACAATCACCACTTCTGCTCTGCAGCATCTTCCTGATTGCCGTGCGCCACACCACTGACCAACTGGCGGACAAGTTGGCTCCAAGGTTGTTCGAAGAGGCCAAGCGACTACTTAGCGCCGCACTGCTCAATGTTCCCCAGGGCATTGAGTTTTACCGTGCCATAGTTATTCTAAGTCTATGGTCAACAACCATCGGCCAGGTGCCCCTAAGTGTCGACAGCTGGATGCTGACGGGGTATGCTCTGCAGCAAGCTATGGCGAGCCCTTTCTTTATGGACGCTTTTCATTGCAGTGTCGCCGCGCCTGTTACCAAAGCACATTGTGACGCGTGGTGTCTTTGGACACATCTGACTCTAGCGCATCTTCAGTAAGTTTCTTTAGAGAACCCATACTTGTTCTATTATATCTCTCTAACAGCTTGCATAGCTCATGTGTTGGTATGAGGAGACGCGCAATAATCTCACAAGCGGAAGTGGATCGCTGCTTGCGGTTCATTGAGGCCGACAATGTAAATAATTACGAAACCAGGATGGTTGCTGAAGTACAGCTATATTGGGTGATATACCAACAATGCTGTGGTCCAAGAGTTGACGTCCTTGAAGTAACCCGTGCTTTACAGCTGTGGCAGCATCGATGGATGGCGTTATTCGGTAAGCGCTCGCAGTGCTGGCAAAGACGGAATTGTTCGCTGACCACGCTCTAGATCAACCTCGATCTCAGTTTCTGCAAATGGGGTTTCATTTCGCACACCTCTTCGCGTATTACCAGTGTCTCAAATTACCGCAAACCGTCATGGATATAAATACTTTGTCCGAAATGATACGATTGTCAGAGACGACTATTAAGCTTGCGATTGACACAGCCGATGAGCGCACGCGCCACTTGACGGATCATATTTACCATCTTGTCACCTTTTCAGCTCTCACTCTTTGTCAACTTATTCATAATTATGAACCGCAACTGACGGCATCTGGCTATGACTTATATGCACTCGATTCCATAATACATACACTAATTAGCTGGTTTGGCTCAATCGGTCTTCGATGCCATGTGGCTCATATCCTTGGGGATATAATATCGGCGCAGTTTCAAAAGTTGCGTCCCGAGTTCCGACCCTCGGAGACGCCTCCAGCCTATAATTTAGTCGGCAATGAGGCAGTTCTGCCGTTATTTGATGAGCAGTCACCCCATCGACCTAGCATTGCATTTACATACCCCAACATCATCGGGTTGGATCTGTTTGCTGTCAATGATGATACTATGCCATGGCCCCAATGTGCATAGAACAGGTGGGCAGTGGCATAAGTATTGGCATGACAAGTGCGGCCCACTGAGAGTTTCATTGTGCGCCGTGCTCTCTATCCGAACTGGGAGAGCTCATCTGATCATAGGGTCGAAACGAACTTAACGGCGCCGAGGCAGCACTGCCCGGTGCAGGAAATTGATTCCACATTAACGCAGGGGTGTGTGCATGAACTAGTTGTAACGATGTGCAACGCGGGAGAGCTGCAGTGCATAATATAAACAAATTCGGCGGCAGAGTCTGGCAAGACAAGACTATGATACCGCAAGAGATCCGGCCTGGGCAATGACCTGGACCGAGAGCTCCACAACTGCCATGGGACTAGCTGAGGACACGCAAAGGAGGATTAAGCACCTGGAAGAAAAGCCAAAAGGATTTTGGCTGGACAGAGTAACGGCGAGGACATAGAGAAAAAAGCTTCCCGGAGAAGCCCCGCGGAGCAACAGAACGGGACACGCTTACGCAATTTTGTGCATTATATCTTTCACTTTTGTCTTGGGACAAAATCGACGAAGCAGACTGACTTGGTCTTGCCTTTAGTCTCACCAAATATATACCCCTTTATACTGTTTCTTCTAACTTGCACCACTCTTCTCCAGCTTGGCCTTCAACCACGGGATCTCATCCAACCCGTACCTGTACGCTCGGAACAGGGCATTTGATTCCCCAGGGAAGATCTTGGCCGTCTCCTCGTCTGGATATTCTGCAAAATGGGGATTCAAATATTCCCAGCAGATGTAACCGTCCTGGGTGACTTCAAACAAGCGACCAAAAGCACTTTCACACAGGAATGTGTTCCCGTTTGCCAGTCGCTGGGCACTCCCCATGAATGGTGTGAAGAAGCAGATGGGCGATGAACGGTCCCTATACTCCCAGACAATCTTCTTGGTTGCGCGATCAACTTCTATTGCGCGGGAGTATGTAATCGACTCGCCCTCGCGGAAGGTGCCATTGTCGAAGATGAGAATGTTGCCGTTGTCCAGTTCAGTGGCGTTGTGCTGCTGAGCGAGAACATCGGAACCTAGTTTCCACACAATATTTCCGGTGGCTTTTTCGATGATGATGACCGCCGAGACGGAGCGCAAAGAGGCGAGAACGTGCTTGCCGTCACGGAGGGGCAGGACAGAATTGATGAGTGGGTAGTGCTCACGAGTGTAGTGCGGCTGCAGGGGAAACTCATCCCGTGGGAGTCGCTCTGAGACCTTCCACTGCCAGACCAAGTTGCCTTGGGCGTCTACTTCGTTGATCATGTCTGCGTAGGTGATGCCGTCGATTTCGGAACCAGGAACACCGCCGATAACCTGGGCAGATTGCTCGGGTGTGAGGGCCTCGAGACTGGCGTACAGTATACGCCCATCCCCCAGATGGAGCTGATCATGGTGGCCGAAAGGGTCGATGAATTGGCGAACAATATTCCCTTCCGGGTCGAGCTCTGACATGATTCCGCCGCCATACTTGTTGAAGAAGGGGAAGGGGAAAGGCCCGCCATCTTTGGTCTTGTTTTCAGGAGATGGGCGAAGAGTATTGACTGCCAGGTTACCGTTGGGCAAGATTCTAGCATGCCGACCAATTCGGCCGGGTAGTTTCCACGAGTGAACCTCCTTGCCGTCAATGTCGATGAGATGAGCGACGTCGCTGGTCATGGGGCAGAAGAGAGTATATCCGCCAAAGGACTTTTGCTTGTCGACGCCGATGAGGCCGACGCCTCTGCGCTTGAGGGTATTTTGCTCCATTGCAATGCAGTTCAAATAGAATAAAATGCAGAATGTGCTTGACGATGTAAATGAAGCAGATTTCCAAAACGGGTAATTTGAGATGAATGAGTTGCTTCCTCACAGGCAACCAGCTGAATATCGCTCAACGCTAGCGCAAAAGCAGTCACACCAACTTTTAATCAGCCAAGATACCAAAGCAGCTTTATAGTAAAGAAACAGCCTTCTTATCTAGAATGTAAAAAAGGTTGGCACATGTAAAATACGATATCTTATACTCCGTGAACAAAAGTCAATTCTCGAATGCGCATCTCAACCCGCCGCATATCAACCCACGGCATCCCGACGGCCATCCCGGCGGCTTACCGCGGCCAACCTCCACCACTCCACCACAAAACCACCATGAAGATGGAGCAAACAGCGCCAACAATAGGGGTCTACATACTTTGAAGCAACGACATGTTATCAGCACGTCATTCTGGAAGACCATGATATCTTTCAACTATTGGTATCGTTCTTTGAAAATCACGAGCAAGCCATGAGATAAAGCGTCTTGATTTCATCGGAGCACGCCGACCACAGACATATAAATCAACCACCACAGAACAGAAACCTAAGACATGATCTGAAGCACAAACCCAAGAACCACAGTCTCGGCATTTCAAACGTCTCGGCACATCATGACACCGGAAAAGGACCCGAATATAGACAATCTGCGCCACAAGGCTGAACCCGCTCCCAACACACTCTCCCTCACGCACGATGAAGAAGACCAAATCCGCCATATCCCAGGCTACGATGCGGCGCTTCACATCTCCCGCGCCGACGCCCGACGCGCTCTACTCAAAGTAGACCTGCTCATCCTGCCGTTCATCATGCTCTGCTTCTGCTTCCTGCAGTTCGACCGCACCAACATCGGGAATGCGCTGACCGACACGCTCGCCAAGGATATCCGCGTGGACAACTCGGACATCAATCTGGCCCAGACGCTCTTCACGGTGGGCTTCGTGATTACCGAGCTGCCGTTCAACCTGATTAGTCGGTACATGGGGCCCGAGCGGTTCCTCCCTATCACGATGTTCCTCTGGGGCACCGTGACCTGGACACAGGTGTTTGTTAAGAATGGCGCGGGGCTGAGTGCCGTGCGGTTTTTCATCGGCGCATTGGAGGGGGGGTACATCCCTGGTTTTGCGCTGTACATTTCCAAGTTTTATACGAATGATGAGTTGGCGTTGCGGTATGCGCTGTTTTGGGCGTCGAATGCGTTTGCTGGTGCGTTGGGGGGCCCGTTGAGCATTGGGCTTTTGTCGTTGGGGGATAACTCGAGTTTGAAGGGTTGGCAATGGTTATTTCTAATTGGTATGTTTACCTTTCTCTAACGCTGTGAGAGTAAAAGCTAATTCCTTGCAGAGGGTATTCTCACATGTGGCCTGGGCGTTATCGCATATTTATATCTCCCCCACAGCGCCGCACAGCCAAAATCCTTCCTCGGCAGGTCCTTCAACATATTCACAGAGCGAGAAGCCTCCATTTTGGTGACGCGCGTGATGCGCAATGACCCAACCAAGGCGCTCCGCTGGGGTAAACCCGTCAAGCCGTCGCACATTCTACAGACGTTTCTGGACTGGCGGCTCTACGGCCATCTTGTCGCCGCTCTGCTATCCATGGTGATGATTGCGCCAATGAACACCTACGCCCCGTCGATTATCAAGGCCCTCGGCTTCACGAGGCTGCAAGCCAATGGCCTTAATTCCGTGGGAAGCATCTGCTCGCTCGTGGTGTCTGTCTCTCTCGCATTCAGCAGCGACAAGACCAAAGAGCGAGGAATTCACATCGCAGTCGGGTATTTAATTGGTGCTGCTGGACTTCTCTGGCTGGCTTTGGCGCCAGGCGATGTTCGAAAGTGGACTCTTTACGGTATGTTTGCACAAGACAGCTATTATGAACTCGCACTCACAATATACAGGGGGCGTGGTATGGACACAAATGGGAATGGGCTCAGCACAAGCCATCAGCGCCGCATGGCTAACGGCCAAAATGGAAGATCATAAACGGCCCATTGCCCTGGCCGCCTACGTGATGAGCATCCAACTGGCCAATTTTCCAGGCAACCAGCTCTTCCGAACACAAGGTATGTCCTATCTGGTCAGTCACTCATTATCACGCTGACGGATGTAGATGCCCCGCGGTATAAACGCGGTCTTATAATCGCCGCGTCGTGCACCATTGCCGCAACAGTCGTCATTTTAGTATGGAAGCTTTTGTATAGATTGTTTGATGGAGGTGACGGGGGCGTGGAGAGGAAGCAGGCTCTGGCTGAGGAGCCTGAGCAGGACTGAGTTGCTCTGTGTGAATGTAATTGAGCGAGCGTGTATAGTTTAGCTGCCGTGTCTTATTTCCAGTAATGTTAGCTGGATTGTTGATTTGTTACATGAGATCGTGGCGTGATGTTACTGTTGATGCATCCCCGGCTGTTCCCTGCATGTGGCGGCGCCACGGGAAGGATCCTGCGATCGAGCTGGACTGTCTTTTTGTGCCACGAGGTTTAGTAGGCTGGCTCGCAGTATGTTGACATCAGTTGGGCTATTGGGCATGGCATCTTGGATCATTTTATGACCATTCGGGACAGATGTCAAATGACGCAATGTGGTTCGGTTGTGGTTGTCGTCATATGCCAAGGCACAACTGAGTCTTTTTGAGTCTTTGTGAGTTATGTTTTGTTCAGAGTGAAAATCCTGCTATGAATTAAAACACAAGAAAATATGAAAGTACGCTAATTTACTCGCTGCGAAATGGCTTCTGTGCCTCGGCTCTTACTCAAGTCAAAGGCGTCCTTTCCGTGCAATGCCGGCCGAGACCCTAATGCTCTTCTGATGATCCAATCTTTGCTGGTGACTTCATCCTCGACTAAGCCGGTAGTCAATGGCGGAATGCGGTCGCTATTTTGTAGACGTCGCAATATCACATCGTCCTCTGGCCTGTTAAAGTAAACCAGCGAGTATCTCGTCGAATCGGCCTGCTCGCCGGGAGGAGACACGACGCGATGGATGTTTGATCGCAGCAGCCCATTGGTGAATTTAACCATTGCGTCGCCGAGGTTGATGATGGCATGACCTGGGAGAGGCTTCACGTAACACCATTCAGCATCTGCACCAGGGGGTAGCACTTGTAGTCCCCCTAGACGATTGAACAAGACAGTCACACTGCCAAAGTCAGTGTGCTCACCAAGGGCAATGGTACGGTCATCTTGTGGTTGAGGAGGAGCCTTGATGAATCGGACTTGGTCCCCTCCGTGGCCTTCCAGACGATGCATCGACTGCAGTGTACCAGGAGGAAGTGCAAGATGGTCGTTTAGTAACTCCAGAACCAATGAGACAATAGAATATGCGGAAGCCATGAAGGACTTGATGAGATCACGTCGTGATTCAAGAACGCCAGGCGCTGGCCACTTTTCCCCAATCTCAAACATGTCATCTTTGCCTACCTTTGCAAAGCCATCAGTCACAGTTTGGTCTCCTGAGTTACCCAGACGTTATCGAGTAGTCCACTTACATTGTAAAACTCATTTCTATCCAAGTTGCCATGCTTATCTGCGACTGATGCACCCATGTGTTTGTATCCCAGATAGCTTTTCAAGTGCTCGAAGTTGTACTTCTTTTTCTCTTCAAGGGGCAAGTCAAACAGTTCTTTGCCCACATCAAAGAGATCGCTTGACTGTTGGAGGATCTTATCACCAGGCCCACGAAGATCCAGGTAAAAGAAACCTAGGTCTTCACAGGCACTTGTAAATCGTTTTATTTCTTCTGGATCCTTGGCTTGCAATTTGGCAAGTGAAAGCCGAAGTAGAGGAGCTGTTGGAACATCATCGGGAAATGGTGGGCCCGACTTGTAAGTGGTAGTTTCTGCGGAATCCATGATAGTCCAGGACTGCAGGTACGTCGTTTGTAAAAATTGTCGCTAGTTGTCTTGGTTTTAGCTGGCTAAGATGGCAACTTCAAAATGCATATTCTTCTTCACACATGTGGAGGTTGAGAAGATGAGAGTCGAGAGGGCCGAGCGTCTCCAACATGAATTGTCAAAGATGGCTTCCCCGCATACTCGAAAACGCCATCGGAGACCAAGAAGTAGTTACCGAGGCTCTCCACAGAATCATGAATGGCTCTGTTAGCACTCCGCAAGCCGGTGGAACCGTTGCCCTGCACCGAGTCGCCCGTTTGTAAGTTCTGCCGTGTAAACTTGTATATTGCCATTTTGCCATCGCCTACTTTGACATCTTACTTGAGTGTAGATGCCTGTGTGTTTAAAGACACAACCGATTTGTGCCTTCCAACGCCGTAGGCTGTGTATGGACCTGTGGCTTTCGTTGATGAATCGTAGGTCAATGCGCCTCAGCGTGGTGTAGCTGCCCTTGAGGTATCCATCAGCAAGACACCTCAATTCTACTGACAAAGGCTCTGGTTCGTTGGTGAGAAGCACGAGCTTCTCAAGATTTGGCCCTATTAAAGTTGCCAGGCCGTGTGCTATCCTTTGCAAAGTAAGTTCATTCTATTCACCAAGGCCAACTCGATAGCAGTTGTCACTCAGACTCAATGACCTGAGCTCCGGAAGACGGTAGGGAAGCTTATCGCTTGAAATAAGCCACTCGTTACAATACAAACACATGGATGGGTCTGCTCCCCAAAAATTAAGAGTTAAATGCTTGAGCTTGGGCTGAAGTTCCGCCACAATGGAGACTATTTGCCCAGGAGTAATGTGTGAATGAAGGAGAAGTTCAGGAAAAAGCAGGTTCAAACGTGGGTCTATGGTAAATACGAAGTATTCCAGGCAATGTATTTGACGCAAGAGTGAGTAGAAACCAGTTCGCTTATATTCCGTTGAGCCACTGGATACGGGTAGGGCTTGGAATACCAATGTTGTCAGGGAGCTGAGTCGACAAGGGGCCGGCATAATCCTTTGCCCAAGAGGCGGAATACCCGTACTTGCTGACACAAATAACTCATGAAGCGTGGAAACACGATGCGGGCGACAGGGTAGTCCATGAGTTCCCAAGAACTTCAGATGTTTTAGGCGACGGCATGTGTCCAGAATGGATAATACATCGTCGCCTCCAAAATAGCTCTCCTGAACGCCAGTGTCTGGTCTTATAATCAATTCTTCAAGCAGATGCAGGGCACTGCTACAACGGGATACGACTCGAATTGCCTCAATGAGCTTATACGTATCATTTGGTCGTAGGATTCGCCACCATCCGGCTGCTGGGGGCATAGGTGGCCTAGCCGCATGCATGTTGACTTCCACAGATGCCACCCGTAGTGTCAGAGAGAGCAAAAGCAGGTAAAAGGTTGAAGGGCACTTCGCGTCAGCCTCACTCTGTGTGAGAGTGAACAACAAGAAATTTGTCCATATCTCGCACGTTGGAAAGTGCTGGCTCCCGCTCCCTACGGCCAGATTTCTGAGTATCGTGTAACCACGGCCGCTCGAGTCCGAGTCAACGACTAACGGGAAAAGTAAGACCTGTCGGACATTTGCTGCAAGCGCAGGATTGAGCAGTAGCTTGCTGATGACCGAGACGAAGCAGTCAAAGTCAGAGAGCCTTTCGCTTCCCAGTCGGTGATACAGAATACGCTCTGCAATGTCGTGCAGTCGCCTGTTGGTTCTCGTCAATGCCAGAAGAGAACTTCTTGAGACCCTGTTTCGTTCGGTAGATACGGGAGGTCCAAGTTTCTCTTCATCCTCACAATGTGTGCAAAGAGAGCGACATATGTGGTCCAGAACTTCTGAGGGTAAGTCATTCAAAGTGATTAGGACGGAATTGCGTCTGCGTAAAGACTCTGTATTACACGACGGCGGTGGCACTCCTGCGCCTGGTTGGCCTAGTGCAGACATGTCGCTGAAGTCGTTTCAGCGTGTCGAAAAACCACTATCATGTGAATCGTTTGCTGCCTTGGAGAAGATATGATTAGGCTGATCCTGCGATGCTGCTGTTGGTTGAATGATGATGGGACGCAGTCACTCGGAGGCTGCTTCACCCAGAATGCTCCAACCGCCGAATATTCGCTATGTCAAACTCTCTGTGCTGTTTCCTATTAATTTTGTTCAAGGAGATAAAACGAGTGGAAGTGTTATGTATTTGATGCAACGGGTAGAGATGGATGTGGCGAGGATGGTCACGGATTTGTGAAAGATGCCAACAAGAACGAGTTGAGCTGGGCGAGTCTGAACATTGTTTACCAGCACAGATGCTCACGCCTTCCTATATACGTTGAGTGCTTTCGTAATCATAAATATCAGGCAGGAGCTCGTGTTGCGGGTTGCACTTGACAATTTCAACTTCCCTTACATGCGGTATGTCACACAGAGTCGGGGCTACACGCAAGCAGATGGATGGTCTCTGCAACATTTTGTGCTTTTGTACTTCTTAAATCAGGTAAAAGAATATATGTGAATAATCCGGTTTATTTCCCTTGTGACCAAGGTGTCATCTTCAAAGGTACATACTCGCTTACATCTTAATGTCAGCGACGCCTGACGCATCCATACACCCACCACGCCCAGCTTCAGAGTCTTAGTCCCCTCCGAATGCCGACTAAACAATCCGATTATTTCAAAGGTACAGAATCCGCAAACAATGTGGTGGAAGCTCTACATCTAAGTTAGCAATGTGCATCGTCACCTTGGACCTCTCAAGATTCACAACTCACCCCTTTGGATACCGCTCTCCAGGCAACTCCGTCTCCTCTGCAAACTTTCTCAGCTCCTTGATCTCTTCGTCCGTCAACTTGATTTTGAGAGCATTCGTGTTGTCTTCCAGGTACTTGATCGTCGTAGTACCAGGGATGGAAATGATGTCTTCACCTTGCGCCGCCACCCACGCCAGACAAATTTGAGCAGGTGTCGCGTTGTGTTTCTGAGCCACGGACTGAATCTTGTCTACCAGAGCCATAATCTTGGGGAAGTTGTCCATGAGCTTGGGTACTCCTCGGCGCCAGTCTTTCTCAGGCAAGTCGCTGAGCGATTTGATTGATCCCGTCAAAAGACCTCGACCAACTGGGCTGTAAGCAACTACAGTGATCCCCAGTTCGCGACAAGTCTTCAGAATCTCCGTCTTGTCAGATTCAATATCCAGGAATAGAGGGCTGTACTCGACTTGGTATGCTGAGATAGGATGGACAGCATGAGCACGGCGAATAGTTGCTGCTGAACACTCAGACAGTCCAATGTGTCGGATCTTGCCCTCCCTAGGTCATAATGTTAGCATTTAATCGCCGACACCATTTCTGTTTCATTACATCGGCAAAGCGAGACTTACTTTTTCAGCTCTGCCATTGTTTGGATGGTATGCTCAATTGGAGTCTTATCGTCAACTCGGTGGCAATAATACAAATCGATGGTATCAATTCCCAGTCGTTCCAGACTGTTAGCACACGCCTGTTTGATCCATGCCGGCTCGTTGGAGATTGTTCGTGTTCCATCTGGATTCGCCTTGATGGCAAACTTGGTCGCTAGGAAAATATCCGATCGTTTGCCTGTTCTCTTGAACCATTCACCAACTCTCTGCTCACTACCAGTATAGGCATCTGCGGTATCCCAAAACCGCTCGCCAATCTCATGAGCTCTGTCGAGGAATTTTAGAGACGACTCAACACTAGTGTCCTGCTGGCCGTACCAGCCTGCAAAACTCATAAGCCCCAGACCAATACCAGTAACTTGGGGGCCATTCCGGCCGAGCTGTCGTGTGGGGGCAGACATGGTTTGTAGTTGTAAGCGCTTAGGAGGTTTAGTTGGTAATGTATTTAGATGTTGACTGCAACTGTAGCTTTATACACCAACTCTTAAATTTCCGAAATCTTCTCAGAGCGAGCCACCTCTTATATATCTTTTACAAACTATGGAAACTGTATTCTTCATTTCTTCATCGGCACGGAACCATGTGAGGGGCCAGCGGCATTTAGCTCGGTTGATGTCATAAGTGGCTGGACGTTATTGTGGAAGCTCTTAAAGCCGAAAATGTGCAGCGCGGCGTTTGCTTTCCATCGCGCCTAGCATCTTGAATTGGGACTAGAGTCTCCGCTATTTGATCTCCTGTGCCGTGTTTAATACTGGATCCCAATTATTAATACTTTGTTTTACCTACTGTGTTGTCAATGCGCGCCATAACTTCCCGGACTTAAGGACCCTTATGCCCACTCCAGCTTTAAAGGTCCTCGCTTTTCATCCGCGCTTCCGTGCCATATGCGGAGTTTATACAACCTCGGTGATATATGGCCGTGTGTCAATTGAGTATCAGTTAATAAGGGAGGCACTTTTGTAAGATCGGGAATGTTCACGTAAACAGTAACCTGATGACTTCACAACAATGTAGGTGGCGCCACCTAGTTGCGGCGAGACCATAACCCTACGCACCTCAATTGATGTATCAAATAACAAGTACAGACGAAAGCATTGAGTAATCGATGAGTCTTTGCTAAAGTGAGCTGTTGGTTATTAAATATGGGCGACAAAGTAGAGGCGACGGCACTGACTTGTCACAACATGCATGAAATGTTACCAAAGCTCAACACTGTTTACAACGTCCAGGCATGTTTTTCCGAAACACACCATACAGGTCGTACTCTTTACTCCCCTTCTCAGGCTTTGTCATCAACTTCTCGACATACTTACCAATTCGGTCATGATACCTGTCCGCATAATTAAGATACTGAAAGGCATATACTTCCGATACTTGATCACAGTTGCTTCGTCCCTTAGATGACTTCCTGCATACCCGCCAAGACCATGTCATCATCCTCGCGATTCGGGGTTGAGGTCGCGAGAACGGAAATAACATCACCCTTAAATCCTGGCAACAAGTTAGAGGGTTAGTTGCATTAGTGACTGGATACAGTTAGATGAGACTGACGAATTGTGTTCTTTAAAATGCAAGTGAGCCCTCGCCCAAGACATGAACTGCTCTGCTTTCATGGCTGCTTTTCCGCTCTGGACTGGCCTGGTGAGATCAAATTCATTCATATCCGAGTCAGCCGCATATCGTCAATGCTACAGAGGAATAGACTGGGTTCGACCACCAGATACCGTCTCCACGGCTCCAGCCATCATTCACTTAGCCAGCGCTAATTTGATGTTGCCTGCCTATTGTTGAAAGTCTGAAAGAGCTTATACGTAGCATGAATCTCGGCAGAGAGATGGATTCATTGTATACTGGGCTGTTAGAAAATGCTGCTTGGCATCATTAATCGAATTACCTTGCAATAAGTTTGAACATCGTCATGCTGAATACCCGTAGATCCAAACAGAGTCCCCGCTTGCATTTAACTTGTGCTGGAGCGTGTTCACCACCTAATTGAGAATACGTACCACTCAAATGGACAGCACCCGCAACATGCACGAAAAGCAAAGCAATACGCAAATATAAACATGAGTTTGTCATAAACTACCGCCATATAGGCTACAGAAGTGAAAAGTCAACCACCACCATTAACAAATCTAAACACATCGCTTGCACGCTGCATAGCTCAACTGCTGAACTCAAGAATAGCTGGCAAACTGCTTACACGTTGACAGGAACGCAAGCAACATTGACGAGTCCCTAAACAAATCATTAGTTAAGCCAAGAATCAGATCAGTGCATCAAGTACTCACATTCTGGTGAGTCTCGCCACAGCAAACAGCCTGGTTAGAGCACTGGCTCTTGACGGGAACCGCGGCGCCGACAACGGGAACAGTAACATCGTTACAGTTGCCGAGGAGATTCTTAAGATCGAGGTTGCTGAGGAGTCCTCCCTTGTTGAAAAGCTTGTCGGCAGTCTGGGAGTTGCAGCATTTGACGACGCTGTTCGCTCCGCAGGAGTCACCCTTCTTGGCGGTGGGAACGGCGACCGCGACGGCGGCGAGAGCGAGGATGACGGCCTTGAACATTTTGAAGGTTGGTGTGGTGGTGAAGGTGAATGGTGTGGAAATTGCTGAGATAGAAGAGGATGGAGAAGATGATTGTTGATGAGATGTTCGACTTTGAGGGTCTAGAGGTCTGTATTTATATTCGAGTTGACAGCGACGAAGACTACGTATTCTTTTGGCATATTTCTTTTCTTTCTGTAACTTCCACACTTCGCTTTGTCTTTGCTGTGCCAATGTACATCACACCTTGAAGACTTATGGCCTGGATCAACAAGAAGAAAATCCGACCTCGTGATGCCTCGATGTTTAAGAAATTAAAATAATGGATCCAGATGTCTAGATTACTAGCAAATAAAAGGCAAGGGCTAGGATAGTGTCAGTCGTCCAAGCGTTCATCACAACAGTGTAATCACTCTGATTGACGAAACTCAGGAAGCACGTCTTCCCGACATCGTGATCCTCTCTACTTATTCCAACTGTTTGAGAACAGATGAATGTGGCTTGTTAGTAACGTGGGCGATTTCACTTTCCAACCAGGGACATTCAATCCATAAGCAAGTTCTCGTAGGGCGGGACATACTCCGTGCAAGTCAAAACTCCAGAATATCATAATTTTAATTTAATCCTTCGAACCGGCAATAAACAGCTCCGATGTTCCGAAAAAGGTATGACGGCAAGCTTGTATTGGCTGGCAAACCTGATCCGTGGCGTCGGGCTTATGATCTTGGCGGCGTGGCGTCCCTATGCCACGGGATGGAAAAGAAACCTTCAACATCGGGAGTATCGTTTCGGGTAAAGATTTTCTGATTACCGGAGACATTATAGAGTACTGAGACAGTAGTAAGCGACTGCGCGTGGGCATTACAAGTGGCATGGAGAAGTGAAACCCATGTGTCCTGGGCTGCGGGTTGACTCAAGCCACTATGCCGGCCGACCCAACAAGGTAATGCTTTTTACGAATTGGTTGAACGAAGTACATACTGGTCAACAGAGAACGGATCATCGGCAAAGTCTCTACTAAGGGTAGTGCGTTTTGAAACTCTTTGTTTTGGTAATTAATGCGACTCTGGGTACTCCGTACTACCAAAACCACCAATGTCGATGTTTTTTAATGGCCACTTGATTTCATGCATACTATCAAACATTTTTCGGGCCGGCACTAAACTACCCGTTATTCTGATGACCAACGATGAGTCCCGATCTGCTCGGCTGTAATTTCAAATTTCCCTACTGATCTGCGTGGATGAAGCTCCTGGTGATCGTCGGTAGTTGCAGCGTAACTTGCTTTTTGGACTAGTCTTTTCTTTTCGACGCTAAATTCACACGTTCCATGTCTTGCTAATAGGTATTACGAAAGATTTCTTCTTCAAAAAAGTCAGACATAATGGTTTAAGTGACCCTCCTTTCCGCCAGACATAATCTCACCACCTTGATGCCATGTGCTCATAACCTGCGGTTACGTATTCCGTGTATGTAAATTATTTTGAAGTGCACTATAGATATGCATATTTACCGCCAGTGCACATTATTCTGTATTTCCAGGCCCCAAGTTCCATCAGACCTGCATCACAGGGCAGGCTCTGGCTCGGGTACTTGTTGGCCGTATACAACATCAAGACGACCGAGTCAGTCAAAGGTTGACCGGGCAAAACAGCCCCTGATCCCCTCACCGTTCTGGATTAATAATGTTCGATGAGTTGTTTGTAACACCTTCATTAGGCGGTCTTGCTAACATTCTGGTGTAGAGTGGTGAGTCCTGTCTCGCCCGGAATTGGTTTCAGTTAAGCAAAAGAACTACTCGACCAGTTTGCACTGTATTCAATATTACAGTAAAACAAGGGTCTAAATCCCACGAGTCTTTGGTACATGTGGTACCTTCCACAAACCTTGAAATACGAAACATCCGTAGCTAACAAACATCAAATTAATCATTTGAAACCAAACTTGACAACCAACCCAACCAAAAAATCCGAACCCAAAGTAAATCCCTCATGCAAACCCATTAAACACTCACTCCGCCTAAAAAGTAAAGGCACTTCCCATACGTCCCTCACACTCAAGACGAATATACCACGCCCCGCGCCCCTTATTCCGCAAAGTCAAGCATTTCCCCCGTGAGGTACGCTGCGTGCTCCATTCTTTATCGTTGCAGACATTAACCTGTGAATATTGTTGAATCCTGACCTTTTTGTCGCCACATTCACCGTAGTGACGAACCCACACTGATGCAATCTCTTGCTTCTCAGATAAGCACGAGCGAGGTGTACCCCAAGACACTTCATAGGCCCAGTATTTCTTCCCGGTGCAGTCTTTGCTGGAGTAGCCCTCTGCTGTGAAGTATGTCGTGCCGTGGGCGTCAGGTGTGAGTTCGGAGCCCAGGTCGTTGACGTCGTGGACGGTGACGTTAGTTGGCGCCGCGAGACTTCCTCGAAGGAGCCATCCCAGGGCCGTGAGTAGAGTTGCTTTGAGCACCATGTTGCAAGATGTATAGTACAGGATCGAACTTTCTAGAAAGTGAGATGTGCACTCTAGGCCTTTATAGAAATGAACTGTTGAGAATTGACATTCTGAAGACAGACACCTGGGGGTATCTCCCTTATATATATAACTCTGCATGAGGCTATCTCTATGAGGCAGCAAAAGACACTACCCTTCATGCCAGACCACATATCGCACAACACATTACACATACTCCAATATATGTTCTGTGACGGATAGTACGTTAATATTGTCATAGTTCAATACGCCTTGACGATACGTCAATAACCATAACGGTCTGTGCGGCAATTGTGATCAATACTTAAGTAAGCTTGAAGACGCTACTAGGGCCCTTGAGAGGCCATACTGTACTTGAATCGTCGATGCTGAGCAGTCCTTCGGGATCGGGAGGCTCAAGTGTTGTTGGGTGCAAGTCCTGCCCGCCCATGGATGCTGTTCAACAGTCGTGGGAAGGAAATGACTTTCTACCCTGTATGAGGCAATTTTTCGATGTTGGTTGTTGTAACAGAGTAATTTGTATACGTCGCAGTTGAGCCCTATCCTTGACCACAGCCTTTCATATCTAAAGTCGTGGCGAGATACCCCATTGAGGCAAGTTACATGCCAAAGCATAAACGAGTGACACAGATCTTCAAACTCCACATGAACTGGAGCGATGGAGCGGAAATAAAGAACCTTTGGAAGCGATCACGATGGATACCGAAGGAGACTCGCTGATCCGCGAAGGTGGAACGAGCTTGAGACAATTGTTATATCGTATGCATCTAAAACACCACAGAATGCAGGCCCAGCACTACGAGCCCACATATCTCTCATACATGTCCAACGCATCCTTGAATAATGCACAGTTGGCATCCACAACGGTCTGGTTCACTGGCGTCGCACCAGCTGCATGCGCATCACCAACATCTCCAAGCGTCACCAAATCAAACGGCTTGAAAGATGAACCAACTGAAGGCCAGCCTGGGCCACTGCCTGGATTACGCACAAATCTACCGATAACGCTTCGGAAGTAATTGGTGAATGCGGAAAGCATAGGAGTGAACAGTGCTCCAGCCGGTGTCGAGTCGTCGTATGTGGGAGACAGGAAGAGCAGTAGCAAGTCACTGCCGTGAAACTTGCCTAGATAATCGTACTCCTTGGGCAGTCTGTCGACCATGGAGATGTTGAAATAGTATCGCCATGTGGGGTTCTTGATGGATGCAGAGATGCTAGTCAACTTTTGCATGGGCTGCACAAAGTTAGTCGCCGTTCCTGACTTGACGCTGAAGTACTTACGCATTGCCACAAAAAGTCCGTGTAAATAGCCGCAGCCACATCAAAGTCCGTCTTTAGCCCTGGCTGTTTCTTGTAATGCGCGTAGATTTGATCGCGTTTCTCTTTGCTGAAGAACGGTTCCGTCAGATACACCTCGTTGAATCGATCCAAGGAGATGTTGTGATTGACCAGTGCTCGACCCTCTTGTGCTATCGTGCCAGCTAGTACTGGTACTTTGGCAACTTTACCTTGTCTCCATGCTGCTGCTCGAGCGGCGGGAACAGACTTATTATCCTGGACCGGCGTGAAACTGGCTCCGGCTTTTTCAGTGATGTTGACGAGCTTGTTGGCGGGGATTTTTCGCAGGCAGTCAATCTTGCTCGTGCTTTTACATCCGGCTTCTTTGATCACGCTATCCCAATTTTTTGTGTCATTGGGGTTAACTGTCGTGCCAACCAGGCCGAAGGAGAATTCACCACTGGACATGATGGCACCCCGAAATGGGGGCTTGTTGGCGTTGGCGTACGTGTGCAGGTGAATATCGACAGACAGCGATCCCGCAGACTCGCCCCAAATGGTGACTTTGGAAGGGTCACCGCCAAATGCTTTGGCGTTTCGTTGTACCCATTGCAGGGCGAGTTGTTGGTCGTATAGACCGAGGTTTCGTTGTTGCACAGGAAGCTCTGCTGCATTGGGGAAACCGAATACTATTGAATCGATTGTCAGTGGTGAAGCCTCCGGTGAAGGAATCGACTACGGTCTTACTATTAGTTCGGTAATTGAATGCAAATGCAACAATGTCTTCATACCCAGCGAACCCAGACAGGTCAATCAGACCATTGCCCATCTGCCATGCGCCGCCAGGAATGAAAACAACCACGGGACGGCCGTCTTTAGGACCAGCTGTTGTGGGAGCGAATGCATTCATGAACAGACAGTCCTCACTTTGAGGCGGGTGTTGGTTAAATAAGCCGTCTAGAAGATCTTCTCCCGGCCCGACGTCTAGGCAGTTTCAGCATGAAGGTTATTATGAACAGAGTGCGGCTACAACTTACCCGACTTCACAACAAGCTGGTAGCAGGACGCTCCAAACGCTGTCGTGTTCCTGGGAGAATTCCATTTCTTGGGCTTCTTGGACAGCGCAAACCGTTCGGGCTTATCTCCATATGGTATTCCCAGAAACTTATTGACAGCCCCAGGTAAACCAGGTAGCTGAGTTGCAGCACCAAAGATTGGGCCTGAGTCGAGGGTTGCTGTTGGTGCGGTGTTATGACCTGCAGCTACAGCAGCTGTGGTCGCTGCTTGGAGCAAGGCAATCTGAAGAGCCGAGACTTTCATTGTAAGGGAAAAGAAGTCAAATGCCGATAGCGTTCCTCGATGTGGATGCTAAGATAAAGACTAGCCGAGCCCAGACTTATTATATATTCGCTCTTCCCGACCTTGTCGTCTGTCCTCAAGACCATCATCGCTCGTCTTAGACTCTGCTAACATCTCGTCAAGGTCGGTATCTGGATGCCTAACGGCAGCTGATGGGGCTGTGGGTGCCATGATCACTGCACCAGGATACTGGGGCCAATGGTGATGGCGTGGGTGTGTGAAATTTGCCAAACAGGGATGCTGGCTGGGTAGATCGTCACCGCGTTCACGGCATCGCGTCGATACGATGCATACGGAGTCAATGTTGTGGGGCGAGCATTCTGCCACAGCTTTATGGCTTTACGCCAAGCTTCAACCTAAATTGCTTGTTATTCCCGGCTCCATTTGCGCTTGCCCATGTTGTCCCTCTTGGTGTCGTCAATGGCTGCCGATCGTGCGGTTTCGATCGTCCGGCAGACTCGAGTCCACGCTTCGAGACCAGACCAGCGAGTCGCCGTTGTCTGTTTTCCGTATATTTGTTAAACCGTAGCTCTAGCTGGCGTCGACCTGGCCCCAGTGCTTGACAGGATGCTAGACGACGTCGGTGAGAACGACTTGATACTGTCAGCTTCGGTTTGTCATCTCTCCAAGAAAAGCTATTCAAAGAAGAGGAAGTTAGATGGGCACACACGTCGACCAGGGCATTCAACTTGCCATGCGCTCAGTTGAACTTTCTACGCCGCTATGTGCGGCTGTGTTCTTGTATGGGCTGTATATCTGCATATACAATCCGATACTGTGATGTTGATATCGGAGAACTCGATTCTCTAGATGACTCCAAGCCCAGCTGTGGTTGTCGTGAGATTCCAAGTGTTGACAGCTGGCAGGGCTGGCAGCCACCTCTACAAAATAGCTCAGACTCTTTCCCACCAAACCACCTCGTCGTCACATTCACCTCTCAATTACACATATTTGCACCGCTACTGCAGCTTTCTATTGCATCGAAACAGGCGATTAGTAACCACATTTTACATCGTTTCATCATTGCATTGCATTATTTCTCAAAGGTTTAGCAGATATTTTTATCGGGCTTCTTTCCTCGGGTCGGGGTTTCTCTTTATTCTTTTCAACAGGTTTCCAACTTGCACATATTCGGTCCATTTCTCAAGTGGTTCAAATGACGGCTTCATCACCTTGGAACACACGATTATCTAGTATTGCCTTATTCATGTCAGTTCATCACCGTGTTTCATCACTTAACATAACACTCATGTCTCCAACTTGAACTAGGCTTCACCATGACTACGGAACCAGAAGCACAGCCTGATTTCCATCCCAAAAATGAAATCGACAAAAAAATTGCCGCCCGACTCACAGAAATCTGGAGAAAAGACGCTAAAACCTGGAAGCCGAAAGTACGGCTAGAATTTCGAAACCTTTGTCCGCACGCTCGAGTTACTGCAGGTACCTGCATAGCGAGCAGTCACAAGCTGCACCGGGCAATATGCGGACGCAAGGCCACAGATGCTGAATACATCATTCTTAGCACTCTGTTTGGTACCGAGAACATAGAAAGACTTGTTTGGGGGGCTGAATTCAAAAAGCGGACTCATCCGTACCCACACGAGGAAGGTATAGTGACCAGTGAAGACAAAAGAGCCTTGAAGGCCGCAGCGAAGTCAGGCAGTAATGATGATGGGGAAGCACGGCGAGCCCATATCGAAGGCGATGGCACAAAAATAGGGGTTTCCAAGGAGCAGGATGAGTCTAAGAAAATAAATCTAGGCCAAGAGAGGCCCCGACCTATTCCCAGGACTGAGGCGACTGCGAAGGAAGAGGAGTTTGAAGCTTGGGGGGCCAAAAAAGATACTGATGGCCTAGGTTGGATTCGGCAAGGCTTTGATGATATCAAGGGTGATATGAAAAAGATTTTTCGGGGCATAGAAAGCATCAAGGAAGAAGCAGATTCCACTGGGGCAGGTCCTAAAAAGATCAAAACCGAAACGGCTGAGGAGGATGGGCTACTGGCTAGTATCAAACCAGCCTGTAACAACCCCGGTGACGTTGGAGAAGATAACGTCCAAGAACCCAGCACGAGAGCGGACGAACGGACGAGCGGCAAGCGAAAAAGGAACCGCAATTCAACATTACGGGTCAGGAGGCGCAAGACAAACAGCAGGCAGTCCTCCAACGACGTGGAGACGCTTCCAATGAAACTCAATGCACTGGAAAGTCGATGTATTGCCCAAGAGGAGAAATCAGTCGCGCTGGAGGCAATTATTGCCGACAGAAACGAAGAGATTGAGACGTTGCGGCAGCAAGTTGATACGATTTGGCGTTACCTGGCGCTGGATCCCGAGATGTGATGAAGACAGCCAGCACATGCAGTGCTACTACTCCGGTTCACATGAGGAGATAGAATTAAGATAGCAGTTTGCTTAGCTGACTAGTTTACAGATATACGAGCTTTCTTAACTCGAGGTAACCCGATAGCGAGAGGCTTTTGCTGGACAAATAGGTTCTCGTGACAAAGTTCCAGGTTTCACGCACAATCATTTCCACATACCATAATATAGCTCTTATGAATCTGACTAAACTAGAGGTGGGAGGTGACCACGATGTCTGCTAAGCCTCCACGATAGCATCGTTTGGCCGATCGTGTCCCCATCAATGCAGCTCAATGCCCGACGTATGATGTTGAAATGCTACGATATTGTACGGAGTATACGAAGAAACTGACAGATCGCCCCATGGCACCCATCCAAACGCAAAGATATGATGCGATTCGATGGAAGTGAAGTATGTGCGTTGGCTTACAAGCAATGGGCATTGGCTCAAGAGCTCGAGCCATAGCCATCGTGGTTGTAAAAGTCCCCCGTGTTCCACTAACGATATGGTAAATGCCACCGTACCCTTACTCGCAGCTTTAGATCTACGGAGTAACATCACATCGGCTGAACCAACGAAGCGAGGCATTGCTAGTAGCAAATATTGCAGTCATGGTGCCTGTGACGCGAATGAGGGCAAGCGATGGCTGTGTAAGTCATCACCATCAATTCAAGTCACCTTTCCGGAAACTGCAATGCCGACGACAAGTCAATGAGTGGTCATAACGAGCCTCACGAGTCACAGACTCACAACCAGTGGTCGCACCTCTGCAACGGAGCACATGACGATATTGATTTGGCCTTCCTTTTTAGGACCGCATATTCATACTGCCTTGTTTTCGGACCTGGATGTCACCCTAACGCGACCAACATGCCCACTAACGGCCCCATACCAACAACACTTTGATAATAGCACGCCGGCTTTGGAACCAGCCGCTTGGCGCCGTTGCCGACGTCCTATAATCACCGGCTGCTCAGGGCCGTATTCGCAGGCGTTGTTTGCACCAGTTCCGAGGACCGCCGTGAGCGACCGGCAGAAGAAACAAGCGAAGGATTCGTTTCTATCCTTTGTGCACATTTTTGAGGTGGCATTTGGTATAATTACGGGGTCTTGCGGAGTTGCACTGGTCCGTGTGTTGGGACGCCTAAAGATGACGATGATTCATCTCATGACGCCTTTTACTCAGACACCATGCAATTTTCGAGTTGGACTGGTAGCGAAGTTGAGTGTCGAGTGCTTCGTGATATGCTGGCCGCAAACAGGAATTGGTTTCGCGATATTGCTATGCCTTTTGGCGCGGCAAAAGGGAAGTCTATCTTCTATGCCGTCCTCGCATGGAGCTGCCTACGTATTCTCTAAAGGGAAAATACTGGTATTATTTTCGCAACTAAGAACTAGCAACTCACCTATAAGCGTATTACTCATAACTATAGGAAAGCAGTCACTCCTTATGCCCTTCTTTCGTTCGACACACGTTTTATAAGCACATGACATGGAGACACAAGAATGCTCTAGGCGGCTAGTCGGAAACGAATCACCGTCGGCCCGTCTCACATCCCTTTAAAGTCCTAAACGTCGCCATGGTTCGTATGCCCATGCCTGTTATAGTAATGCCAACAGTTGCGCCACAAATACGGCAGGTGTTTGTTCGAGATGTACACTTGCATTACCGCCAAGGAAGGATCCGGCGGCCCAACCGCAAGTGGCGCTTCAAACAAGACAAAGGCATCAAATGGACGTAATGCAAACAACTTGGTCAAAAAGTTGTCAGACGATGTACTGAACGATCCTCGTTCTTGAGGTGAGTCAAAGTAAACATATCCATGTTATGCAGCAACCGAGCTAAGTGTGCACCAGAGCACAACCACCTTCACTTTTCTCCCACGTGTACAACCAAGAATGCTCATCTACTTACTCTAGAAGGGCAGCCGGTATATTGGAGCAGAATAGAATGAAACACCCCGTGTGCCAACGGCTTCCCATCGATGTAGCAGAGCTAAAAGAGATGATAATAGAGGCAGTGCTGCCGATCACCTGCATACAAATGAGGTGCGTATCCCACAGAACTAGCTTGCACAGACTTCAAAGCAGACTCAGCAGAACCACCTTCCTACATGGCCAGAGCTCCTTGTGATTCCCCAGCACAAAAGAGACCTTCAGTAGCCCGTTTCATAACATGGCACTCGGACATCCTTGGCGTAAAATTATGATCACGCAGGGCAGCTTGATGCGAAAGTATAAGAAGTTTGGACAGTCCAGATATCATGTACAAGTCCTAGGAGTAACTCCAGTCTATCAGAAACATCCAACCTCAGAGTTGTGCCAGCAGTCCCAGTTATTACAAATGTGTCTTCGTACTCTGCAGACAGCAGTGTTATTATGAGGCTGGCAACTCTATCTGCCCTGGCCCTGGCCGCCAGCTGTGCCGCGCAGGATATGTCCATAAACATGATGGGTACTCTGATGAGTCTCAAGACTGCCCATCATGATGTCAAGAAATCCGCCGGTGTCTTTAGGGAAGGTGCCTACGAGTCCATGGGCGCTACCAAGTGCCAAAATGGCAAGGCTGGCGAGTATTCCTGCAAAAATATTGACCTCCTGGGATCCCTTACGCACGAAGCGATGGGGAGCACAACCCGAGAAGGCAACGATGTTTGGGGTGCGGCGCACTCAACTCCCTTGCTTGACAAACTAGACTAACACATTAAACAGGATGGACGTCAGATGATGGCCGTGAGTTTGCCATGGTAGGACAAACCGACGGAACCGCCTTCGTTGAAGTCCTCAAGGGCGGCTCCCTCAAATATCTTGGCCGTCTGCCCACGCAAACCACACCAGCCATCTGGCGAGATATCAAAGTCATCGGCTCCCACGCCTACATCAGCTCTGAATCCCCCAACCACGGCATACAAATCTTTAACCTGACCAAGCTGCTCACCATTGGCAACAAGCCCAAAGTCTTTGACATCAAGTCCGACCTAACAGCACGCTTTGACCTCGTCGGCAGCGCGCACAACGTCATCGCCAACAAAGAAACAAGCACGATCTACATCGTGGGCGCCGAAACAAACGCCGCGTGTAAAGGCTCCAATGGCGGACTTGTCATGATCGACGTCAAAGACCCAGCTAAGCCTAAACTCCTTGGATGCGCCGGCCAGGACGGCTACATCCACGATGCTACGTGCATGACCTACCGTGGAATGGATAAGCAGTTTTACGGGCACGAAATCTGCCTCACCTTTAATGAAGACACGTTTAACGTGTACGACGTGACGGACAAGAAGAACCCTGTCATCGTCTCCAAGTCTACATACGACGGGTTCGAAGGAAAGGGAGCGTACACCCATCAGGGCTGGGTTGTCGACAAAGACTACAACTACCTCCTCCTTGATGATGAACTAGACGAAGAGTACCGGGGTCGGAAGGGAGGGGACACCCGCACCACGACGTACATTTTCGATATTTCGAGCCTCGCAAAGCCCAAGTGGACGGGGAAGTATAAGAGTCCCGTTTCCGCTATTGATCATAATTTGTACGTTGTGAATGGACTCGCGTACATGGCCAACTATGGCTCTGGCCTACGCGTTGTGGATGTTTCCAGGCTGGCGGAGGATCCTACCGGTGGTAATATGAAGGAGGTGGCTAACTTTGACTGCTGGCCGGAGGATGATGACGATCCTCAAGCTGAGTTTAGTGGTGCGTGGAGCTCGTACATGTGGTTCAAGTCTGGTACAGTTATTCTCAACTGTATTGAGAGGGGTGTATTTGCGCTCAAGGTGAATGTATGACCTGCAGGAGACGGATGAAGGCGATATGAGTTATGACGGAAACGACCAGGTTCGGGCCATGTCAGTTGTGTGACTCCCTTGTTCAGGGT
The DNA here is from genome assembly GCF_001653235.2 of Pochonia chlamydosporia 170. Classification (NCBI taxonomy): domain Eukaryota; kingdom Fungi; phylum Ascomycota; class Sordariomycetes; order Hypocreales; family Clavicipitaceae; genus Pochonia; species Pochonia chlamydosporia. The sequence continues at coordinate 3,678,244 of NC_035794.1, read as the reverse complement.
CATACTTTCATTGTAAGACGGCTTCATGTATTCAGCTTTGTCAATCTACTTTGTAATGTGCCGTGTGTAATGCTACTGTTCTAAATTTTACTGTATTTTTTGTTATTTTCCGTTCGCAATCACTAACAGGCAACATAATTATGCACAACCCAGGGCTTTACTAGTAAGCCATCCAAGGTGGTTTTGAAAGGTAAATTGAAACTAATAGTTGGTCATCGGCTGTTGTTTAACCAGCACTGGGGACCATCGAACCGCATGAAGGCATCATAAAACGCTGAGTCTTCGGTTTGAGAGAAAATTACGGGTGTCTATAGGTTTAGAAAGATAATCTACCTCACATCGAGCTAGCATGATCAACTGATATAAGACTCACACTTGGAACCAGAGCTTTGAAGCAAGAGAATGCGGTCATCCATACTGACATATATTGTTTAGCTGTATTATCTCACAAACGTAAGCTAAAACATAGGTATCAAGCAACCATTATGTTCCCTTGCATCCCAGTTCATCCACAGTAATACGCTTCATTCCAACTTGACTTCATCAATTCAAGGACCTGCTGTGCTGTGCAATCCGAAGCTCCAGGCCACTCGTAACACCCTAGCGCCATTATTTACACACAAAGAAGATGAAGCACAGTCACGGCTCCCACGTGCTTCTAAACAAGAATACATGACAAAGAAGTAAAAACCAGTGCATCACATGCACTTTGTAACACCAGATCCCATATTCCAGGGAGTGGAGTGAACGAATGTCCTGTAATCAGCCATATCCCGTTCCCGTTCCCGTTCCCGTTGCCCGCAAAAATTCACGCAAAAGGTATCATCTCAACGGACCAATCAACAAAGCAACCAACAATGTTCTTTTGCCCCAAAATGACTGCTGCGTCCAAATGCCAAACTTCCCATATTTCAAGGTGGGCACCTTTGGGACAACACCCAGCTCTCCTCGCCAGATTCCACAACGGCGAGAAATGCCGGTCACTGCATCTTTTGCCTGCTACGCGGCTGATCTTTCAGCCACGGTTCCCCGTTCTAGCATGTGCCCATATTTCGACACCATTTTGTTGTTTTTCCGAGTTGTATCATCAACGCCCATTTCCCACTGCTCGTTTCTCTTCCTCCTGACCCATAACCATTACCAGAAAGGCGCATTAAGCAGCCATTTTGACATCCCCGTTAGCCTCCACAGTGGTCGCGGGCGATTCGAGTCGAGGCGACTCAAGCTGGTCACTGTCGTTTGTCGGCCGTCGTCTTTTGCCCATCCGTTCACACCACTGCTCTGCGCTGACAATGGTGCCGTCCAAGACACCAGTAATCTGCGTCACCATATCCAAACCTTCCTTTGCCAAGACCATGACTTTTTGAGCACCTTCACGAACTGCGGAGTCGCTATCTTTGTCACCCGATTCGGAAGCAGTATCTGACATGCTGGCTAGCCGAAAACGTTGTGGTAGACTCGTCAGGTGGCGGCGGACCAGGATACGGGCATTCTCGGGCAAGGCGCCGCCAGCATACTTTGACACAGTGTTGATGGTCTCTTGGAGGGTTTTCAGGACATCGACTTTCAAGGTATTGATCTTGCTGGTTAGCTCGGTGCGCGCTTGCTCTGGAGTTTGTCTGTTGGACTGGCCATTAGGTTTGCCTGTCCCGTCTCCATCATCGATTTGCGATTCGCTCCCTTCCGGGTTTTCAATTTGGGCCTGAGCAGTTGTCTTCTCATATTCCTCCAAAGTAGTTTTCAAATTACCGATGACTTGGTTCATGTGATCATTTGTCCAGCGAAGCCATTTGAGACAGTATTTTAAACTCCTTAAACTTTCAGCACTCATGGCAACACTCAACCCTGACGTTGACATGATGAGTCGCGATTGCCATGAAGCGTTGGACGAGGTGGAGCGTGGCGCTTGTTGTGAATTAGACGCCGTCTCCGTATACGCTGGTGATCTCATTTCGTCGTAGGCTGGCAAGGTGTCAACGGTGCTGGCCGACGACAATCTTCGCTCGCTCTTTGGTGTGGGCGGCGACATGTCCGTGTCACCGTTTGTCATATCCTTGCTCTTTTTGTTGGCACCATCGTTTTCTTCGCCAACTTTTCGTCGTTTCTTAGAGTTACCATTGGTCTCAGAATCCGTTGAGTTCTGCTGGCGCCTGTTTCCTAAGAACCACCTTACGCCCCCTTCAACACCGGTGACTCGACCGACCGAATTCACCGTTTTAGCAAGCGGCGTCAGATATCCTTCGACGTATTCTGCGCCGGACTTGAACCGCGGGGAGAAGTTCTTTGCACCGCCATACGCGGAACTGGCGCCGCCGATGGTACTGGCCACAAAGGGATGAGCTGTTGTTAACAGAGACAACAATGGTTCGGGTTGAGGGGATCTAGGTAGGGAGGATGACGGCGTTCTGTGGTGTCCATTTATCTTCGGGCTCAACGGAGCAAGGCTAGCTGTATCAGGCGGCGACGAGACGAAGTCTACAAGCATGTTGTGTTAGTCCTAGCCTGTGAGGGCGAAAAACATGCAGACGACAAGAGCAAAAATGAAAAATAGGTCACAATATCACAGCATATCGTACCTGCTCGTAGGTCGCCAAGCGCTTCCGCAGCCAGCCGCACATCGGGATCGTCCAGGTTTAGACTATTGTTCGAGCTGTGGCGGTCTGGCGACGGTGCGCTGGTGACGCTGTTGCTGCCATCGAGGTCCATAGTGGCGGGACTGTCGGCTCGATGAGTAGAAGGGTGAGGTGGTTGACGATATGCCAAAGGTCCGTTCAGCGGAGGCCACTGAGGCGGTTGTGAGGTGAGGTTCTGTTGATCGAGCATATGGTCGCCGCGAAACGCATGGACTCCGGTCACGCTGCTTAGTGACGGCAGCATCTTGTCATTGTCATGGTGATTCAACGGCGGGAGTCTTGTCGACAAAGCATCGACATCGGGAGGAGGAGAAAACTGCATTGAAGCAGCGGCGCCTTGGCCAGGGTGCGGACTTGGGACGTGGCTTGATGATTCGAGTTTGAATTATGGCGGAGGGATGAATTGGGATGAAGCGCCAGGGTCGGTGGGCTGGCGATTCTATTAAAAAGAGTCAACCAAAGTCGCCTTTCGACGCGGAGTCGGTCGGGTGCAAGGGCAAATCAGGTTGACAGGAGGTTTCAGTCCGTGGTTTTGTAAAAGTTTAGAGGATTGGGCGTGGGAGAAGACTCGTTCGACAATGAGAGAAGCCGTGCAAGATGTGACAGCACCTGCCCGAGGAGGACGAAGATTTGATGGGTGTGGAGGCGGGTTGGGGAGGATAAGGACCGTTGTGAGACAAAACCAGCGGCTTGAGCAAGCACAAGCAAGCAACAGTTTGGTCTGGTCTGGTCTGGTTGGGAGGAGGCGGTTTCACGACCAGCGCAAAGCAAGTGCAGGATGATCTGGGGGGGCCGAGCATGTGATTGCACCAGGCAAGCCAGACAAGCCAGACTCGTTCAATCTGGTCCGTCGCAGCACTCTTCTGGTCTGGTTCATCTCGTTCGTCACAAAGCGCTGGGCGGCTGTTGGTGCTACCGCTGAAGCCCCATTTGGCTTAGGTATTGCGGGTCCCCTTTTTCTGTTCTCTCGGTCTCGCGTTGTCTCAAGCCGTGACTTCTGCCGTCATTCGCTTATGTAGTGGCTTGCTGGCTGGTGGTCGGCTGGTCCAAGACTGGTCGTCTCTTTTTTGCTTCTTGTTCGAGTCAGGCAAGCGCCCCAACAAATTTCGGGGACTGGCCCTGGGGGCCTGCTGACAGTGCGCCGACAATTGGCCACTTACCTGTCACAACAGATGTATGTCGGATGTCACATTTGTAATTTGTAATAGGAACAAATACAGTGCAGTACGGAGCACAGAGAGGAACTATTTTGGATGTGCTTGGCAGATGTGCATACCGAAAAGTCGTGCTGACTGTCTGTGATTAAAAATAGACGATGAATGGAGTCAATGATGTTGGTTTTTGCAGCCCAAGCAAGGAACTGGTACTTGTGAATAGAGGAAACTCCCTACCACGGTCATCTGGCATGCTCCTTCCCTTTCACACTTATCGCCCAAAGGTAAGAGCGTCCCGGCCATTTCTGCCCATCTCGCTGCTCCTTTTGTGGTTGGCACTTGGTGCTTTCATTGCTGATTAGGCAAGAGCTGGGTGGTTAGATGCAAGCCTGCCTTTGGGAGAATTCTCCATCTCAAACCGCATGTGGCATTCAATGTTGATTTTGTTATCAACACTCTGCTGGTGCCAACAATCCTGAATAACCTCGCCTCAAAAACTTGGCATCTCGCAACCATTACCGCCAGCTTCCAGTAGGACACTGGCCATTTCTGCGTCAACGAGATACTCCTACAGCAATTGTCACCATCCCGGTGGTGTTCTCCAGGCGATGCCGTAATGGGTGGCAGACATGACCCCCGCTGTAAGGCACTGATCTCCAGACGCCATCCCGCCTTCAGCTGCAAGGAATTGCAACCATTGTTGGGTATGATGGGAGAATTGGGGGTCCAGCCGGAGTTCGGGAACACCTTGCCCACCGATGATCGCCGTCCCCTGCGCTACACTACGAAGACATTCGGTTTCCTCTGGCTCTGCCTTCCAGCCAGTGGCAACAGACATCTGCCACATCACATTTGACTCTCAAAATGACAGGACCCAATATTTGACCTCGCAAACTTGATTGAGGACACATCATATCGTGCCTTCGAGGCCGGGGCAATTTTCATCAATCACAGCCGCCAAATCGCAGCATATTTGCAAGACGCAGCACTTGATTGCTTCATACTTGTGTCTTGGCACATGTAAGCAAGATTTATAGCGGAGGCACATGGAGAAGGGTTGTCCCAGTCAGTGGCTTTGTACTTCTTGGAACACAGCACACCACTGGCCTGATGAGAATGCTGGTCGATTCCACACCATTATTGTCTGGTCATGTCCGTGCTGAGCAAAAAGCGACGGCCGTCCCGTTCCGTTACATTCTTTCGCTGGTTGGATTTACACGTGCTGCTCGTCACCCGGCAGGTGGGGAAATCACATGCAATAGTACCACAATAGAAGTTCCATTACACAACCCAGAAACGCTAGTGGCATCCAAGCTGGAGCAAACCCCAGCTTGTGATATCAGGCTAAAGCACGGCTAACCCAACAGAAGGCATGTCACAGGCCGAACAGCCTGTTCCAAGCTGGAAATTGGCACCTTCCGCACGATGCTCGCTATCATTCTTGGGCGATTCCAACCCTAACGAGCGACGGTGATGAAGCAAAGCGATTGTCATCACAAGCCACTGACAGCAGTCACGGATTTGGATAATGGCCTCGCCATCATTCAATGTCCACGGACAATCCACAACCCAGTTACTAAACTGGATATTGCCTTGTTACAGATCGTCAGCTTCAATTTCTGGCACTTCTTGCAAATGCAATGTCCAGTTCTCATATCCTTCGGACGTTGGCGTGAATGGCGGCGAAGCTCAGCCCCCTGTATTACGTACAAGATCTTCTTGAACAGGGGAGAGCCAAGTGCTCAGTGAAAATGCCCCCTCAAATCACCGACGGACTTTGTTCCCCAGATTGAAGCATTAGGACAGAATTGCCTCAAGGTAGCCACCAGCTGAGCCATGTTACTGGGTCCCTGCCCAAAAGAGCCAGGATGAAATGCATAGTCAGGGTTGATTGAAGGAGGAGCAAGGAACATGACAATCAAAAACTTGGGGGTCTCCTACAAACTACCCATTGCACGGGCCAATCCTTGGTCATATGATGCCAAACTACGCAATTTACTTTGTTGCTCCGATATTCGATTACCTACCGTGCGACCATTCGACACCGATGCTTTCTGAAGTCCAAATGCCTACAAAACAGTCCACCAATAAGGGGTCGTCCCCGCAAAGCAGGCGGGAGTTGCCCTTCTTGGGAGCTAGCCCATCTCACGATCCACTTCATCTGCAACACGAAGACCCATTCCAAGACGGCTGATGTCCTTTTTTGTTGGGATATGAATCCATATGGTTCAGAGTAAAGGTACAGTAACTCCATAGGAGAGGGACCATATTCAACACTGGACGTCCACGGCAATGGCATGAGCCGTCAGCCTGACAGTTACATATATTTGCCCACGGAGGAGGACCTACACTTTGGCAGAATCACATGCCTGGCCAGGTTGGCTTAAACATGGGACAAGAACTTTTTGACACGAAGGCAAGCTAAGAATATGCATGACGACTTTGCCTTCCCTGGTCCCCTGACCTTGAAATGTCGTTGGTGACGGTCGCAACCCAGCACAACCTCTGAACTTATATTAATAACACAGCATGCATGATGAGATATGTATCAGTTTGTCTGTGCCCAGCGCCACCATGAGGAATATTCCGCTGCTCCACCATGGTGAGATAGGACAGTGACAGAGGACAAGGGGTAGCATGATCTCTTGAGCGTACCATGCACTCAGTTTGCCAGGACATTGCTTCATGTGAAAAAGGTACATTTGCCGTGCCTGTGCGCAATTTCTGGCGCTTCATGCGGACTAATCGGTATCTAAAAATGGTCAGATCGTCCCCAGACGGTAAAACCGCATGGGCTACAGTATTCATCCAACCAACCCAGTCTCAGCTGGTCACGGAATCGCATTGTACAACCAGCAGCTTGCACACGATGTGCCGTGACCAAAGAGCATGCCCAGATCGCACTTTGGGCTCGTTCAGGCATATCAATGCTGTGACAATGACCTGTTTGCTAATTACGTAGCACCGACCAGACACTTCACTCTACGATGCTCTCCTGTACAGTACACTGGGGTCAAAAGTATTCCAACTAACTAGGCGGTGAAAGGTATCGCATACTACGTTGTATGATACGACTTATCGAGCTGTGATAGCATATACTTAGATGCGGGCAAATACTTTTTACCGCAGGCTGTGACTTGTCGAAAGTGCCAGGCACATTAGATATGCAAATTGTCACCTCGCACAAGCCACAATCCAGGGTCTCATTCCGTAATCTGCCTACTTCGGGTTACCAGCACGAGATACTTATCTTGCAGGTCTCAGAGAAGTGTATGGCACTCTACGACACCGATAATGCACATGGGCGCTTATCGCCAACCACGTTGCTTCCGGCGGGATGTCCGACAGCATCACATGAAGACGTAGCTCCATCGAGAACCGAGTCCTTGACTTGACATATTGGGGCGGGTAAGTATGCAATCTGGATCTACGCCAGCTATTCGTGCAGCTAAGGACGGGATTGGCACATTATCGACTACTAGCAGCAGTGATCTTGCGGTAACTGCAACTGCGGAAGAATGGGCGAGTAAAACTTTGCGTAGCAGTCTGGTTCGTTTTGGCTAGACCTGCGGCCTTACCTTCCAGTCGATCGAGAATGCAGTTCGATAATCATGGGCATGTAGTCATGGTAAAATAAAATGTCTGGCTCCTCTGACGCCGCCCGAGCCACGGAAAGAAAAAAAGTACTCGGGCAGCTCTTAATGAAGCCAAAAGATATTCCCTCTCCGCGCCACCAAATCGCAGCTTCCGTCCACGGCGCCGCAGAACGACGCAACAGAATGTCATGTCGAGCACGGGCTGGGGGATGGGCTGCACTGTCTAACGGACGCGTTGGTGGGAAGGGAAGAGGAAGAAATTCAAAGCTTGAAACTGTAACTATTTTAAAGTGGGCGAAAATATTCCAGGGCACGTGACCTCATTTGCTGGGAGCAACTTTGCCGTGGTTTTGCCGTCCAATGACATTGCCAAGCCAACTGCTATCAATGACCGCCAATGGGCGTCTGCCTGGCATGAGCTACACACTGACGCAGAGGATACAAGGAGGCAAGCTCATTGAAGCCAAATTTCCAGACATCGCTCACATCACGACCAACGACTTTTGGTCACCACCACGATATTGACGGGCTCATTGCCGGGTCTGTTGCAAATCATATACCCTAACTGGATATCCACGAAGCCAAGTGCATGACGAAGCGGCCTGTGCACGAATTCCTCGACACCATCCTGCTTGGCCCGCGTGCCATTTGATTCTCACCTCCTACCCCTCTGTCATTCAACCCCCACCGCGTCAACCTCCGTTGACGGCCAAACGCAATCATGGCCTCGGCGATATTCTTCCTAGATCTCAAGGGCAAGGTGAATATGAATACCACCCCGCTCAACTAAACACACCATCCAAATAGCATCTCATCTAACGCAATTGCCGCAACAGACCCTTCTTGCCCGCAACTACAGAGGTGACATTCCCATGTCCGCCGTCGAAAAGTTCCCCGTCCTCCTATCCGACGCCGAAGAAGAATCATCCGCCGTACCGCCATGTTTCTCCCACGAAGGCATCAATGTACGTATATGTCCTCTGTCGTCATGAAAATATACTTGAAATAACAAAACAACCCAGTATCTCTACATCCGCCACAACAACCTCTACCTCCTCGCCCTGACCAAGCGCAACACCAACGCCGCCGAAATCCTCCTCTTTCTGCACAAAATCGTCGAAGTGTTCACCGAGTACTTCAAAGCGCTGGAAGAAGAGTCCATCCGCGACAACTTCGTCATTATATACGAACTGCTCGACGAGATGATGGACTTTGGCTACCCGCAGACCACGGAGTCGAAAATCCTCCAAGAATATATCACCCAAGAATCGCACAAGCTGGAAATCCAAGCACGGCCCCCTATTGCCGTCACCAATGCTGTGTCTTGGCGCTCAGAAGGTATCCGGTATCGCAAGAACGAGGTGTTCTTAGATGTAGTCGAGAGTCTGAACCTGCTTGTCAGCGCGGACGGCAATGTATTGAGAAGCGAGATCCTCGGCGCCATCAAGATGAAGTGCTATCTAAGTGGAATGCCGGAGCTACGACTAGGTCTCAATGACAAAGTCATGTTTGAAACCACCGGGAGGACCACGCGCGGAAAGGCCATTGAGATGGAAGACGTCAAGTTCCACCAGTGCGTTCGTCTGGCGCGCTTTGAAAACGACCGCACAATCTCATTTATCCCACCGGACGGTGAATTCGAACTCATGTCATACCGTCTGAACACCCAGGTCAAGCCCCTCATCTGGATCGAATGCGTCGTCGAATCCCACTCCGGCTCCCGCATCGAGTACATGCTCAAGGCACGCGCGCAATTCAAGCGCCGCAGCACAGCCAACAACGTCGAGATCATCGTCCCTGTCCCCGACGACGCCGACTCCCCACGCTTCCGGACAAACATTGGATCCGTGCACTACGCACCCGAACAGAGCGCCATTGTATGGAAGATCAAGCAGTTTGGTGGTCAGAAGGAGTTCCTCATGCGTGCAGAACTGGGTCTACCGAGTGTGAGGGGTGATGATGAACACGGCGGCGGCATGACGGGTGGATTCGGTGGCAGTATGGGTGGTGTGAGCGGCATGGGGAAAGGGGCAAAGCGGCCTATTCAAGTCAAGTTTGAGATTCCGTACTTTACAACAAGTGGTATCCAAGTGCGGTATCTGAAGATTACAGAACCAAAGGTAACTACTCTCCCCCCAATGATGTTATGACAGTTGTTGAAGAGGTAACTAACGTTTGTAGCTGCAATACCCGTCATTGCCATGGGTCAGATACATTACTCAGTCTGGCGATATTGCCGTGCGACTACCAGATGCTGTTTAGTGTTGCTGGCAAAAAGCAAAAAGGGGTACTTTATTTAATTCTGCACATTGACATTGACACGAAAAGCATAGCTCAAGATTTACACCGAGTGGCCACAATGGCAGGGCACATGTGCATCTATCACCATCAGACCATCAGGGGTTCCACTTCTAGTAGGGGATTTTACATAAAGGGGACTGACTGAGCAAGGTTGGTAAAGCAATCAATTCAAAACTAGTATAGAGAAAGACAAGAATAAAAATGTTAAAACACACTGCTTATCCTCATCTGTTTTCTTTGCATTCCTTTTCTGTTTTTGCCTGTTTTTGTTTTTCCCATCCGTCTATCCTTTTGTATAATCCAAGTTTTGTAAATGAGTGAGGGTGTTCCTGACACGTTTCGGCAAGATGAGGTTTGTTGGGTAACAAGGACCTTGTGTGTGTTCCTGACACAATCGTCTAGCCTAATAGCAAAACTGAAACTGCGATGCAATAGCAAAAAGTCATCTAAGTGGCGATCCTATATCGCCACGACTGTTGATGTGATTCAGGTGAGGGGCTCAAGCTTGTTTTACAGGTTACCCCTGAACGAGGATGCTGTTCCATTCGAGCATCGAGAGCGTCTCTTCCGTAGAGCCAACTCGGTTCTCAGGGTCCAGACAAATGTGCACAAGATAACCGCGAGGAGTTTCGAGCTCGGAATCCGGGTCTGCAAATGGTGTTAGTGTATACGCGGTCAGCGTGCTCTAAAGGAGAAAAACATACAACCAATAGGTAGGGAATTGCTTCGCCAGCGATAGCCCTTCCATAGTCCTCCGTGTCCTTCACGTCCGAGGAAGACCTCATTGATAGTTCGACGACCGTCTCTAGCATGGAATGCCATCAAACCGATTACGATGCCAAGTTGGCCGCTAAGCCCGATGGACTGCGCTGACCCATAACGTTTGCGGCAAATGTCAGGAACTAAGCTTGCGATCCAGCTAGCGTTTATGCCTGCCACAAACTTTGCTGGAACGGGAGAACGGTCGGACTGCGCAGCGGCAGGTTGGAAAATATGCCCAGAGAACGCTGCCTGAGAAACGCCCGTGTCACTGTTCACCACATGATAGAATTGCAGTGGGTGAAATTCGGGGGCGGTATTCACCCTTGCATCGCCATCGAGGGTAATAATGGGCAGTGACGGGTTGCAGGAGAAAACGGAGGCTGACTTATACTTGGATAGTGCATATTCGTTGCCACCCGCCGCCATCGTGATGCAGCCTTCACCATACTGTTGCTGGCGTACCCAACGGTAAGCAGGACCAGCAGCCGTAACTTCTCCGTTCCTGAATCTCATAACCTGGCTAACATGATGCGGGCCCTCCGGTACGTAGAACATGGGATTCTCCGGGGGGAGCACATTCAACCATTCATCCCTTCGCATGCCTGAACCGCAAGGGTCCTCGTCCTCGCCGAACTGGATTTCCAACTGGTTCACAACGAAAAGAAAGCTCACTTCCGCGTTGGTGGGCCACGAAAGTCCGCTGCTGCTCTTTTCGGAAGCCCTAGACTTGGAAGGCTTGCCGGTGCCTTTATGGTGTTTATGCTTTCTGTCGGACGATGTGGTGCCCCGCGAGCCAGACTAATAGCCATGTTAGCTAGACACATGCCTTTCTGCAAAGGCTTGGCTTCCATATACTCACACGGTCCTGATACATGCTTGACATTGCGATGAGTTTGAGCTCTTTTGAAGTGCGTTGAGGTGCTTTGAAGTGCGGACAGACTTGGGTGAAGGACTTTGAATTGGTTTGCGATAGACCACGAGATAGTTGACATCCATGCCAAACTCCGTCACCTTTTATAGAAGAACTGATATCAACACTTCTTGGGTCCGTGCCTCCATGACTGACATCGTGACGCCTCTTCTCGGTATGTTTTCTCATTGATGTTTTAGCTGCCCAAGGCGACACACCCACCAGCATCGGTGAGGCCAAGCCCTCATGTTGTGTGCCTTTTTCATCTATTGTGACGAAGTCGTCTTCAAGGATCCAAGGTAAGACTTCGGATGCCTCCCTGCATCTTGTAGCATACACCACCAGCTTCAACACCAGCAAGGCGGGCAGGTCACCGAGATTGGGGCTGGGGTTATCGTGGGTGGGGGCGCAGGGACGACATAATACTTTCATCCCGTGAGCAACTAAATGGTCTCTCGACGACTTGGTGAACAAGCTGGGTCAAACCAATCACTTGGTGAGCTTGGCTTTTCGGTAGTTGCTGATACGCTAGGTCAGTTCTGACCGATCAATCGTCAAGCAGCAGGTGCATATGCACAATTGCCCCTGGACCCGAATATGTCGGGCTTGGAGAAAGAAGGTTGCCACATGGATATGTCCAGGTCGTTTGGGCTCCTCGAATCAAAACATGGCTGATATACGATATCAAAGGCCAGGTAGCTCTGTACGGACCGAATTTCACACAACTGATGACTCGTTAGTGTGTTGCCGAGGGTGCTCCATGAGATAGCCTTGAATACCTTCCTGGGGCGAGCAACCCGCACCCGATGTTGGGTAATGCCCAAACGCAGTCACAGGTCTCGCAACGACCAATCAGTTTGAGCGGAGTTCTTCGGAGTTGGTGACGATTTTTATCGTTGTGGCTTTTGTTGCCATGAAGTTGTGTTGCGAAGAAGGTCGGTCTAGGCCGCGAGCTTGGGGCGTGCAAAGCGTTTTCTCGAGTTTATCCACCAATGCTGAGATGGAGACGAGGGAAATAACGTCATATTCGTCTAATTGCGCTGGCGTATTAAAAAGAATGTTTTCAAGAAGAGTGTTCTGCATTTGAGTCTCAAACATGTCTCTTGGGGAAACGGCGTGGCTATTTCGACCCTGGATGACACATGGCCTCCAGCAACTGTGTGGGTGGGCTTAGTTAGTTATGAGTTGCCTCAAGACAAGACAGCCAGGCTAGCCTTGCCTTGTTCCGTCATAATATCAGCCTCATTCTGCATTGTCATCCAATGAAGTTATCTTACCGGAACGATTGCACGACACTCGACCTTGTCAGAATGAGAGAATAAAACCAGGGCCTCGATGGCCGTTAAATTGGAACTGTCCTCAGGGCATGGCTTTCCCGAAGATGCGCGGGCAAGGCAAACCCGCATATGTCTACCCTAACGGCCGTAATTACACGCCGGCCGGAACAACATTTTGCAAGCATGGTTGATGTTGCACCAAGCTGGCCAGGGATGTGGCATGGCGGATCCAACGTCATAGATGCTTCCGAATGAGCTCGGCTCTGCGATCTGATCCTTCTGAAGGTGTATGGAGTAGACGTAGCAGCCTCCGGAAATCCAAGCTACTTGCCGCATATATTACTTGTACATCACTTGTCACGGCGTACACGACGTGTTGACTGAGTTCGACACATGCGCTCAGGCTTCGTAGCCGCCCGCGTGCGGGAGGAGTGAAATGTAAGAAGCATGGCGCGGACTCAAACCAGGGGACATTGCTGTAATCCAACGACAATAGACCAGATTTGGAATTGCAATCCAGACAATGCACCAAGGTTAAGACATGACGCAAAGGCAGCGAGCGAAACCACATGGGCTGGTCCACCAAAGAAATGATCCCTATTCTGGCGACTGGCTTTTTTTTCGGCTTCCAGCAACCCAGTAGAATCGGTTGGGTCGCGCACACCGTCGTCTGGTCAGACTTCTCGCGCATTCCTCTCATATGTCTTCCTTCGCTTTAGACATGCACAAACCGAAGCCTACAGCCCGGTTTCGCCATTACTTCTGACGCCGCGATCCAAGGCAGTGAATGACGATCGTTCTCGGTAAGCAATAGTTACGATTCGTGAAAATTTTTAGGAAAACGTGAATGGCGCTCTATTTTCTCAGCTATGTGGTTATCATTCGTTGACGGATGCGCTATTCGGATCGTTTTGCCTTTTTGGTTGCCGCAGAGTCCATGTCAGGCGCATCTTGGGCAGCCCTCCCCGAGAATTGATCACATGCCTCCTGTAGAAGCTTTTTCTCCCCAATCCTGACGTGAATAGCCATTCTTTGCCGTCGGGTGAGATTTTGTCCTGACAACAGAAGCTCATCTTGGGCAACTGTTGTTGGGTATCGCGACGCGATGGCCTGAAGCGCTGCGATCATTGTAGCCTGTAAGATATCATCTCTTTTTCTTTTATCCGAAAGCAAATCGCCATTCACTTTCTGTAGCAGTTTGACTGTCGTTTTTAGCTGCTCTTTCAAGTCTGTCGGTATCCCGTCCACAACAGCAGGGCTTGAGAATGTTCCATCCGCATTTGGCTCGCCGGATTCCCGTTCTAACACAAAGACATCTTCCAAGTCGTCTTCATCTATCATTTTCATCTACCACACTCGTCAGCTGCAGTGTCCTAACCGGTGAGCTTTGATCTAACCAGCTTACCGCCTTGTCCATGACTTCGTGTGGCACACCAAGCTGAGATATGAGGGAATTTTGTACTGTTTCCCAGGGCACTTCCACCACATCATATCTTGAATGTTTCTCTGTGATGTAACCATACCTTCGAAGCAGTTCGGAGTTGGGATGCGGGCCATAATAGTTGAGGATCTCCTCCCCTGCCTTGATATCACGCAGCGAAGTGACGGAAAGGTCGTCCTCTCCATGGTTGACATGTGCCTATTCGTGATTAGCAATCTGGCCATCATCAACGCGGACAGAGTTGTACAATACGTTGAATTCGGCATCCGCGTTCAAAATATCCGCCATTGCAACCATGCCCATCATTGACTTTCCGTCTCGATCCTCCACCCAGCCATCTGACTCGCCATCAATATCGGCATCTTCATTCTCCAAATCAAATGCGTAAGCCATAATGGTGCTACCCATACGATGCGCTAGCGTAATCAAATCTTGGTCGCTACAGCCATCGCTTGATAGAAAGACGGACGGGTTGCTGCGAATAGCAGGTAACAACCGTGTGCGAAACATTTCTTCGGCGTCGACCTTGCCGATTTTGTTCACAGTAGCACTAGCTTGAAGGTACGATAGCTCATCTGCAGACCAAAACATGGGCGTGTCGAAAGTCTGTGGCAGTACATCCATGTAAGGCTTCCATTTTGACTGGTCACCCAAGAAGAACTCGTACATCATGATGAGGATCAACGCGCTCCAGGAATCGAGTGCCTGCTCATCATCTTCGTCTCCATGGCTCTCAAACAAAATCGGCAGCTTCTGGCTCAACGAAGAGGTTTCGGAGTTGATGATTGCACTCCGGGGTATGGTGAAGAGAGTTGTATCAGCCGGGATATCGCGAACAGCAACTGCGTCTCCCAGATTAGTCTCGTCTGTCAAACAGCCGTCATCATCATCAGGAACAAACTTATTCCACGGCCTGCATCGCGGGACCGCAGGTCAACAATCTCAATTGAGTCAGAAAACGTGGCTCCTGGCAGAGCTTTGAACCACTGCAAAAAGGCAGCTGTTTTAGCAGCGAAGTCTTCAGATGCCATGTTGCAGCTGCTTGGTGGCGTGAGTCGTATTGCTAGTACAAGCCTCCTATTGCTTTTACAGACTCGGTCTGATGATCAAATAATGAGAAATAGAGTCGCTTGATGGCTGGATTGAAGTTGATTTGGTAGAAACGCCTGGCTCTTATGTTCCTGAGTTCCTTCCCGTCTAAATTTTAAGTGTGGGGACCTGCCAACCCTGAGACCACGGCAGTGGCGCCAATTCAAGTGGCAGAGAAAACCATGCACCATCTCAAGGTCTTGACTCTTCAATGTTCCCATCGCCCTTGACCAATACCACAGAGACAATTCACAATTCATCCCAAACAGCGATTTATCCGTTCATGGCAAAGAAATGTATGGTCTTTTTCAAGAAAACGGTCCCAACGCCTCATTTATCGCCTCAGCACTTGAGCATGCTCAATTTCACAAATTTCATTCAGGGTAACCCATGCTAGCAACAAACATACCAAGCAGCCCCTCCGTTATTTCGGCATCCATAGCATTCCAATTAGTACAATTTCTACAGTGTGTGATGGAGCATGGTACAAGTTTATCCAACAAAAACCTCGCGTATTCTGCAGCCCAAATTTTGCCTACCAGCCGATTACCCATAGTCTCCATGAACGCCTTAAAACCAGTACGCGCCAACCAATGACTTACTCCTCAGCAGCAATCTTTATCCCAGATTTGCCTTCCCTCTTCTTTGGCTTCAGCCATTCTTCCATACCCTCCGGCCAATATACCCTTCTCTCTGGCCCGCCCATGTTCAGTTGGTCGGCACTTGTCTCGGGCTCTTCGCCTGCGTCACCATTAACTTGTGGCCTCCCTTTTGCGTCCTTCTTAGCCTTCTTTGGGGGCGCCTTTGTCGGCTCATCTAGTCGTTCATGAGGGACGATGTCATTAAATAAATCCCACCCTGGAAGTTTATATGTGCGCATGAGCTCAAACACGGCCTGCTCCTTATCCTTGGCTTCGATCATCAGGTCCATGTCTGGCACACAAGGTGGCATCATCTTGACACGAGCAGAATGTTTGCGGCGATCACGAGGTGTTACAGCAGACGCGACTGGTTCGCTGTAATGCATCTTCTGCGTAATCTTCTTTTTCGTCCACGTTGCTTTGATGCGGTCAAACAAACCGATGATATCTAGCGTCCCTTCTCTGACGCTTGGGTCGAATATGATGTTGTGGTGGTGAAAATCGAGCACGAGAGGAATATTCAACTCCTCGCAAATCGGCAACAGGTCATGTACGCTCCATGACACATCGTCGTTCTCCAACACTAGTCGTTTCTTTACTCCAGTTGAAAGTTTCGCGTAATTCTCGCGGAACCGGTCCAAAGTTGCAAGTTTGTCACCATAAGTGCCTCCCATGTGTAGAATCATTACTGCATCTCTGTCGAGTTGTTCGGACAGGGAGAGCAGTGAGAGCATTTCATGATGATACTCCAAATCGCGAACAGAAGCAGCCACTACTTCCTTTCTCGGGCTGCCAATCTGTGTGAATTGACCAGGGTGAGTGGTAAGTCGATGTCCTAACTCAGATGCCAACCGACCAGCAGCTGCCAGGACCTCAGATGCGTAAGCTAAGCTGTAGCCATGCTCTGCGTGACTTGCAAAGGGGAACATCTCGCTACTTAGCCTCATAAACTTAATTCCGTACTTGTCATTCCATTTTATCATTTTACCAATGTCTTTGGCGTTTTTCAGCCCGATCCCTTTGACATATTCCAGCCCACGTTCCACGTCAGCTGGCTCGTTCTTGTCAGGTCGGTTTTTAGTTGGGTGCTCGGGCTGTGAAGGATCCCGGAGAGGGTGTCTGTGTTCAAGGATTGAGCTTATTCGACAAGTTCTGGAAGAGAATACCGGTGGATTTGCTGTCCGCAAGTACGTGTTGAGGCACGCCTATCACGGTTGTTAGTCGTTGACAAGCAACTTGTATTATTGAGAGAGAGATTACGCGACCAGCTCCTACTTTGGTGTAGAAGTGGCTATACTTACGTATCCAAGTCGCCCTGTCCACGGCAAAGGCATCCGGTCACTATTTACAGCTGGTGGGCGTTTGGCTCCTCTCTCACCTACCTCGGTTTCTGGCGAGATATCTTCGTCTAAATCGTCGGTGATCTGTGCCGTGGGTGTATTCGGTGAGGATTTTGTGTTGATGCACTTGATGGACCCGTTCGTCGCGTCCTGAAAGCCGTATGTGTCGTCTTGGGCAGCGGGAGCGACCAAGTCGGACGCCTCGATTGCTTGCCGTTGTCTTTTTGCTTCGCCCAAAAGCTTATGTTCCATTTCGGATAGAGTGTGCATTGCCCGCTCCACATCCTCTGTAGAACTCAGTCCGGCAATGCGCCCACCGCTGCCTTCGACGCCCCTAGATATCCCGCCATTTCCTTCCTTACCTCGTCTGTTGCTCCTGCGTCTCGGAGGCTCTGGTCGAGGTCGTGTCGTATGCGGCTCGTTGCGCTTTCTCTTGACCGGCATTGTCGTGATACCCGAGCCCAAAGCTGTGAGGATAGGTACTTGCGGAGCGGGATAGGCGCTTCTTCGAGTTACCTGATGCGATATGCTCAAGGCTCTGATAAGTCGCATGCACCAGAATCGGCCACCTAACCGCGGAACGGCAGCGGCAGTTTCATACGATGCGAAGAGGCGGCAGCTTTGGATGCTGAACAGCTAAATCTCACATTCCATCGCTTCCATTGGTGTATTCGAGAAGTTCGACCACGAGACGAAGGGAGGGTTCCTTTCCGAAGCTCATCTCAACAAGAATAAGTCCAAGCAGGAGCAGGAGCAGCCAATGATATTACGAGATCCAGCCGGAGTTGAAGCTCCGAAAAAACAACCAGGCAAGTCACGCGCGCGTCATATCCTTCCCAAAGAGCGCTGGGTGAGACCTGCAGCTCCTGGTAACGCCATTTGTTACTGAACACAATACGGAGTGGTCGTGCGGGCGAAAACGTCTGCCCGATCGTTGGCAAGATTCCTCGATTGCAACGGGGGCGTTTTGATGAAGTCATGGGTGATGATCGGCAGTCATCGATGATTTCTGGCACGAGCCACCCGTCATAGATCCACTTTTTCTGAGTGACACCCGCACCATGGTTGGCGCGTATTTGAACCAGGGAACCGGTTGACGAATTGAGAGCCGGAATTGCATCCGAATTTCACCAAAATGGGCAAATTTCATCTGGGGGAGCGAACTTCTCGCATTCTGCTCCGGACTTGTGGAATAGCGCTCATCTTTTCGTATTTTTCTATCGCTGAGATGATGCTTGTGGGCTAAGACGATGCTTTACAACCTAGCGCTTTACGGCAGATGTCCAACTTAAAATGCAGGCGCGGGATGGTTCACCGCCCGATTTCAGACTTGACACAATGATGCCGGTAGCGACTCAATGACAGACTGCTGGTCAAACTCGCTGCCATCTTGATCAGTCATTTGGGTACTTGTCTCGGTGTCAGGATCGTACGGTTCCCAGTATACCCTTCCACAGACAGGACACCACGTTTCATGCCCCAACCACCACTTGGCTAAGCATTTAGAATGTAAGAAGTGTCCACACACAAGTAGTTGTGATACTTCACAGTCGTAATTCATGGCTACAAGATCAGCTACTGCCGATTGCTCTTTGTCAAAAGACCCCGTATCTGTGTGACGATCGGATAATTGGAACGGCGATATTCTTTGCATAGCCCGGCGCCATAGACTGTTTCGATCTCCGTAGTGAGATTCAAGCACAAGAGGTTTGCGACATAGCTTGCTTTGTATTCGGAGACAGATCCCATGATTAGTTATCAGTCAGGAGGGCAATATGGACCATCGGGGGCTTTGACTCACCAACTCCCACCCGTCAATTCACCAAATGTGCGAGCATAAACACTGCGCCGGCCAACGGATCTGTCAATAGCAATACGCCGCACCGATTCTCGAAGGTTACGTCGAGCGACCAGGAGACTTGTGGCTCGCGTTTGTGCATGCAACCATTCCTGTCGACGTCGGCGCCGACCCTATAGGCGATACAGCGTGTTGGCAAAGAACAGGCTGCCCCGACAATTGATTAGCCCAATGGATTCCCAAAGACTAATTGCACGTGGTGGAAGCCATACCATAGGACCGCTACCAGAACTGCCACAAGATAGCCAACCATGACTTGGGCAGCCACATGCAGGTCGTGTCGAACGGTTGCGAAGATACGGAGAATGTCGGACATGTTGGAGCATAAGATTCGAGAATAGTACGTAAGTAATGAGAATATGAGTTTCCCGAGGGCAATAGTAATGTAGTAACGAGCGTGTAGGGACTCAGGGTACCCTTGGTGTTGTCGGCGAAGAGATCAATGTTTCGTGAATGTTGGCAGCTGGCAAAGTCTGACAGAACTTTAGAAGAGAGAGACTCGCCAGCTGCCAACAGTTTCAACTTAGGAAGGCGGGTGATAGACGTTGCTCTAGAATCACCAGTGACTTGAGTCCTCCTCCCTCGTTTGATGGTCAAGTTCTCTATGGAGTCATATGATTCAACTTTGGCATTTCGTGCTCCTTCTGTCTCTGTCTCTCTCCATCTCTATTATTGAATTGCATCCCCTCCCTGTCTTTTCCTTTCTTGCCCTGCTTTTCTCTCATTTTCTCTCTCTTGCGGTCTCTCTCTCGCATTGAATACCAATAGATACTATGATATATTAATGTTTAGTATATACTAGGTAGGCAAATACTTTAGCCACAGACTGTATACGTCTTGCACTATTTACACGCTCATACACCCCGCTGTCTCAAAAACACCTCCGCACGCGTCATAACGAACCGTCAATTACCGCCACTTGTTATCGAGTTATTACTGTGGCAGGGACAGGCAATGACCGCCTGGAGCATCGGCAATGCTGACTCGCGCACGTGCAGTGGAGAAAGATGCGACAGAATATTTCCTTCCCCATACTCCGTATGCCGAAGGCAGAATGTCTGTGCCATGATGGGTTTGATGAAGCGGTAACTAGCGACAATCCAATCGGTACTGAGATATGGAGATGCTGCATGTGATGATGCAATTGCACTACGGTCAGTTATGACGGAGACGGATGGTTTCTGTCGGTGACGACGCTTGGCTCCTACTTTGCCAGATTGAGCTGGGCTGCTTCTCTCGGGCTTCGACGAAGACCTCAATTTGCAACGGCAAGCCAAGTTAGTGTGGTCCACCCCCGTTGACACTGACACAAGACTGGCCTTGGCTGGTCGATGTCGGAGTTGGCAGGGCACACTTGACAATGATTACATTCCACAACAGCCAACAGTTGAGGACGAAAGCAAAGCCAATGCAAGCCAAGCCCCAATTCCCACCTTGACCAAACTTTGGTTGCTGGACCCGCATCATGTTGGCCCATAAGCACCAGAATTCTCGCCTCCACGGTCTTAACCGTCAGTAATCTTCCAACCTTATCGCTTGGCGCCGAACATCGTGGCGAAAAATCTCGACCGCCTTGGTATGCTTATTCGTTAATCCATGGTCCGCCAAGCCTGTACGAGACATGGCGGTTGGATACGTGTGTGCAACCCGTCCCGGTACACAGTGTCTGCAAACCTGCTGTGGTTGTCATCTTGCGAGGCTTGTTTTGTGAAGCGGAAGTTGCCTGGTTTGACGGTCGACGCGAATGGCAGATGCAATGGGTCTCACCATTCGGGCAAAGTGCGAGTTATTGCGAATCACCGTCGTACAAACTGATATAGTCTCTCACGGACTGGATCATCTTGCTATCGTCGGCATCTGAAGAATCTTGCAGTCTTCACTACGCCTTCGTTGTGCAGATTTGAAATTGTGGATTGTCCGCTCGTATTGTAGGCAGCCCTGAGGCCCGGTTGACTCTCCAGACAACTTGAGCAGGCAGCTCTATGAAGTATTCTATAGTGCTAACCTGCGTAACAGACTGCTAAAAGAGCGCCGTGTGTATGACCCACGAGGATCAACTCCCTAAGCTCAGAATTGCGTTTGTTTTTTGGTAGCAATTCGGCTGTGTGAAATGTCAGCCTTGCTTGACAGGTGAAGCTGGAGATGTCCGTTCGCTATCATCACGATACAGCCCTAGCCTCGATGCCAGTCATAGTATTCCCGCCATTGGCCAACATGCTGCGACACAAGTGGGACGACCATGCAATCTGGTCCGATTGTCTGACTTGGTCTCAGGTATCTCAGATGCCGAATGCAAGACATCTCAAGACAACTCCAACAGGTGAGGACAAGTACCTCAACAACATAATAACAAAACAACGACAATATCCCCTTTCATGCTAATGGCCTCGAACAAACTGCTTTATCCATTCCAACAAGACTTCCCTACGAGAAAAACGGCAGTGACCCCATCTTGGTGCAGATGGAGTTTTATGCATCCACATACACGCCATCAACTTCTCAGACTGTGCGGCACTGTATTGACTCCATACCTCACCATCACCATGGCCCAGCTGCCAAGACTGGCGAATTGGCACTATCCTGTAACTAACAATGAAAGTCCCCATCTCACCATGGAAACTTGCGGCGTGATGAAATCGAGGATGGGGCTTATTGCCTGGGTATCCCAGTATTGACATTGGCATTCATATTTCTTCTCATCGTCAATTCGCCAATGTGCTCTATCTGCCTACCCACCATGACGCCTCCCCGGACAACCTAAAAAGCTCTCTGCTCCCTCAACCTTTGGCTTCTCAACTTCATTCCGTGTGCCACTCATTTTGGTCGTCGTAACTCGGAGCTCTTTGGGGTATCCGAAGCACCTTGCTGGTTGATTCAACAACTCATCCTACGTGCCCAAGCGGAGTCTTTATACAACTACGTTTATAAACAACAACGGAATCCGTGTGATAAGGAAAATACACAACGCCTGTTATCTGATTTGCGAACGGCAGTAATGGCCGGCAAAGAAGGTGATGAGGTGCAGGCGCATGTCAGTGGGCAGGCAAACAAGCCCATGACTGCTCCTGCACACGCATTGAAGATCGACGATGTTGTTGATCAGCTCCAGGCCAACGTTGAAGTTGGTCTTAGCACCGATGAGGCCAAGAAACGGCTGGAAGAGTATGGCCGCAACGAATTTGGCGAGCAAGAGGGTGTCCAGCCGCTCAAGATCTTCATTGGACAAATCGCGAATGCCCTGACACTTGTGCTTATTCTGGCTATGGGCGCCTCTTTTGGCATTCAGTCCTGGATCGAAGGTGGTGTCATTAGTGCTGTTATTATTCTCAACATCGTTGTCGGTTTCTTTCAAGAGTTCAAGGCTGCCAAAACCATGGATTCCCTTCGATCCCTCAGCTCTCCTACTGCACAAGCGATTCGAAATGGCAACAATGAGACTGTTGTCACGGCAGAAATCGTCCCTGGTGACATGGTTGAGCTCAAGACCGGAGACACAATTCCTGCTGATATCCGTCTGGTCGAAGCAGTCAACTTTGAGACCAACGAAGCGCTGCTGACCGGGGAATCTCTCCCCGTTCGAAAGGAACCTGTTCCGACATATGCAGATGATACTGGACCAGGCGACCGTCTCAATGTTGCTTACAGCTCTTCCACTGTCACCAAAGGCCGAGCACGAGGCGTAGTATTTGCTACTGGGCTTTATACTGAAATCGGTCAGATTGCTGCTGCGCTCCGTGGCAAAAGCTCGCGACGACGTGAGCCCAAGCGTCGAGATGATGGCACTACTAGCTTCGGCCGCTGGCTTCAAGCGTGGTCTCTCACATTTTCAGACGCTGTTGGCCGCTTCCTCGGTGTGAATGTTGGCACCCCTCTTCAAAAGAAACTATCCAAGCTCGCCCTGCTCCTGCTAGGCACGGCTATTGTATGCGCCATCATTGTCCTTGGCGCCAACAAATTTGACACCAAACAAGAGGTTATCATTTATGCAGTTGCTACAGGCCTGTCCATGATTCCTGCGTCGCTTATTGTCGTTCTTACCATCACCATGGCCGCAGGTACGAAGCGCATGGTCCAGCGTCACGTCATTGTTCGCAACTTGAAGAGTCTTGAAGCTCTCGGTGCAGTTTCTAGTAAGCGTCGCACCCCCTTATACCCTGTCAATCGCTTAACTTGCCCTTAGATATCTGCTCCGACAAGACTGGTACCCTTACCCAGGGTAACATGATTGTCAAAAAAGCCTGGGTTCCAGGGCGTGGTACATACTCCGTCGGGACTACCAGCGAGCCCTTCAACCCAACGGTTGGTCAACTCGGCCTCAAGACTGCCCAACCCAAGGATATCAATTTCCGCGGCGACGATGCCGATGGTGAGCCTATTGATGGTGCTGATGCTGCTACCTCGGATGCCACGCTCAGGGAGTATCTTAACATTGCCTCGCTTGCCAACCTTGCCTCCGTACACAAGGTGGATGATGAGTGGCATGGACGAGGTGACCCAACCGAGATCGCCATCCAAGTGTTCGCGTCACGATTCAACTGGAATCGTCTCCGCCTATCCGCCGGTGAAAACGCCCAATGGCAGCAGGTTGCCGAGTTCCCTTTTGATTCTGATGTGAAAAAGATGTCTGTCATTTTCGAAAACAAGGAAACCAAGAAGCAGTGGCTCTTCACCAAGGGTGCTGTTGAGCGCCTCCTTCACTCCTGCCCTCAATATGCTGTGGGTGACGAAATCCAAGATCTGACTGAGGATATTCAGGAAGATGTGCTCAAGAACATGGAGGCCATGGCTCGCCTCGGCCTTCGTGTGCTTGCCCTGGCTAGCCGAACGGATATTCCCCATGTCAAGGAGAACGAGGCCGAGTTGGAGCGTGGCGATTTCGAACAGGATTTAGTCTTTCGCGGTCTCATTGGCCTCTATGACCCCCCTCGTCCCGAATCCGCGCCGTCCGTGCGGAAGTGCCATGAAGCCGGTGTCAGCGTTCATATGTTGACTGGTGACCATCCAGAGACCGCCCGTGCTATTGCCTTGGAGGTTGGAATCCTACCAACCAGGATGAATGAGATTGCCGCTGATGTGGCCAAGACCATGGTAATGGCTGCATCAGATTTCGACAAACTAACTGACCAGGAAATTGACGAGCTTCCTCTGCTCCCCCTTGTCGTCGCCCGATGCGCCCCTCAGACCAAAGTTCGCATGATTGAAGCTCTCCATCGTCGAAAGTGCTTTGTCGCCATGACGGGTGACGGTGTCAACGACTCGCCTAGCTTGAAGCGCGCTGACGTTGGCATTGCTATGGGACAAGCTGGATCCGATGTCGCCAAAGAGGCTTCCGATATTGTGCTTACGGATGACAATTTTGCTTCTATTCTCAACGCCGTTGAAGAAGGCCGTCGTATGTTTGACAACATCCAAAAATTCATTCTTCACGTCTTGGCGGAAAACATCGCCCAGGCCTGTACTCTTTTGATTGGTCTCGTCTTTAAGGACAAGCGCGGCATTTCCGTGTTCCCTCTGGCTCCTGTGGAAATTCTTTGGATTATCATGATTACCTCTGGTATGCCTGATATGGGTCTCGGGTTTGAGATTGCTGCTCCGGATATCATGCAACGACCACCTCAGAACGTAAGTCATCCTATGAATCATCTCAAACAGGAGTTACATTTACTAACAACACGACTTCAGTTGAAGCAAGGTGTCTTTACCCCGGAACTTTTGGTTGACATGGTGGTCTACGGCCTCTGGATGTCAGGCCTCTGCCTGGCGTCCTTCGTCCTCGTCTTATATGGTTTTGGCAACGGCGCTGCTGACCTCGGTGACAACTGCAACAACGAGTACTCTGAGGAGTGTAAGGTTGTATTCCGCGCTCGTGCCACGACATTCGCATGCCTCACCTGGTTTGCTCTCTTCCTGGCGTGGGAAATGGTCAACATGCGCCGATCCTTCTTCCGCATGCAGCCCAAGAGCAAGCGCTACTTTACGCAATGGATCATCGATGTCTGGCGCAACAAGTTCCTCTTCTGGGCTATTGTCGCAGGCTTTGTCACCATGTTCCCAATTATTTACATCCCTGGTCTGAACACGGTTGTGTTTAAGCACGCCAGCATCAGCTGGGAATGGGGCATTGTTTTTGTCGAAGCCGTCCTCTTCTTCTTGGGCATTGAAGCCTGGAAGTGGGCTAAGCGAGTCTACTTCCGGCGACAGGCGAGAAAGAGGACCAATCATCAGACTGATCTGGAGACTCGCACCTTTGGCCATTATTTTAAGAGTGGCAATGCTAGTGGCGAGGATGAAGATGGTTCCAATGTGGACAGTGAAGCCAACTCTGAGAAGAGGGATCGTTCTACGGGCGCCAACGGGGAAAAGGAAGCTCAATGACATGAGGAAGGACCGGGAAGGTCCATCGTGATTGTCGTGCGTTTCGTTTGTCGTGTCATGTTGTTGCAGGCGACATTGGATGCCCATCGCTCACTGAATGACACAAAATTAGTGTGTGTGAAGGCACTTATGCATGGTAAGAGAGAGTTTTGTGTGAGCTCTGAAATGTTTTACATGAGAGAATGGCCAAGTAGGTTTAGCGGAAAAGGTGAGTTTGTTGTTGCTAGTCGGGACTGCCGCATTCTTTTTGCATGGCGTGGTGGTGAAATGCACCGTACAAGTCGTTTAGTACAAGTAGAAAACATCGGCGATGATATAAGGTTGCCTTTAAATAAAAATGAGTGGTTAGATATCGTGTTCCAATGGTGGCTTCATTTGTTCTGCATGAATGTCCCTCGCTTGTTATCGTCAATGTAGACCTTTTTCTACATACAAAACTTCCCGTGCCAGACCCTTACCAAGGCTCAAGCGACCACCAGACACTCAGAACCAGCTAGCTTTTTACAGTCTAAAAAAGCACTATTTAGAACATCTATGTATACACCAAAACACCTTATTATACCTTATATAATGCGGTATACGATACCCTGAACGTGTTTGTATGCCTTCCCCTCCCCACTGTGAACGCTCACTACGGTGGTACCTCAGTTCCATCGGTCAAGGTGAGACGACAGCAAGGAGACCATGGCGAAAGTACTTTCTTGCATTTAAACTCCACATTTAGACGATTTCCACGGGCGTGGGCGAGTCATCAATGATGCAGATTCAATGTTGCATGTGTTGCATGAGCTTTCTATGTCGGAGATTGAGCAAGTTGTTGGTTGCTCGCTCCTTCCGTTTGTCGAACGCAGAGCAACTGACTTCCCCAGACTTGAGCCCTATCTCCCCATACACCCGCAAACTTGGGTCTGTGAGCATTGTCTGTGCTATTGATATTGACTTTCAAAGCTCGTTTGTGCTCTTGCATAGTGTACTAGCCTTGTAAGTTTCTCCTTGTTTGTGATCCATTGTCTACAACTAAATTTAGAGCTTGGATGATTCGCCGCGGTGCGAAAGTGATAAGTTGAGTCTGTGGATGTTGCCATGGGTCCCAGTACTTTATTTTGGCCCAGGCAGGAAGCTAATACGGTGGCACATTAGCTAAGCTCCGCAACTTGCTGCTAAATTAATTTTACAATAACATAAAACTACAAGCTATAATATTTATAATATTACATTAATTTACATTATATAGTATGTGGGCGGAATTGCTCACACTTAGGGGCCTAATAAGGGCTTGGAAAATCTAGAATTAGGTGTTTTTAGTAGTTAAATACTCTATGTGAAATTTATAGCTATTTCTAAATATAAATGCGGTTTTTTTGCAGGGATATAAAAACCCCCCTTTGTATGGGGTTTTTAGGTGGCGCACTCGCTATGTTGGCGCACTCGCTATGCATTTACGTTATATATTTATTTTATCTCTTTATTAATCCCTTAGAGCGCTCTAGAGCGCCTAATACTTCTAGCATTCTAACTCACTTAGATTACTAAGGTAATTCTAGTGCTTCTATCTGTCACGCGCCTAATCACGTGATACCTCTACTAATGGTTCCTTAAGCGCCTAGTTGTCTGCCCCTACTGGGCTGCCTTGCAGCTGTAGCTTCCCTATCTCTTTGAGTCCTAGTTGGTTTGTAACACCTAGCACTATTAACTATAGGGTAACTAAAGTGTAGAGCTAGGATTTCTTTCTACAGGTATACGCTATATTTTAGAGAACTACACGCTTATATTACTATTATATTGTGCATAATAAGATTTTCTAGCAGATCTATGTAAAGTCTATTCTATTGCTATTCTAGAATATTGCTAATATTATTAAAGATCTTACGCATAATATATGCTACTTATTTAGCTGCACAACTAAGGCTATTAGTTTATATCCCCTAGTATACTATGCTAATCTTGTATATAAGCGCGCATAATGCTACTTAGCAAGTTTATTTAACATGCTGTCCCTAAGTGCAGCCTAATCTGTGACTGGAATACCAGATCCAAAATAGTAAACTAAGGCTAGGTATATGTTGCATGAATTGAGGGTTCTAAGCAGGGAACACACCGAAGGGTCTTATATGTAACTAATCCTTAGAGATTAGAAAAATGGGAATTGGCCATAACGTTCGGTTTCCCTCTTAGCCCACATTATGCTCCCTTGGGTAGGGAGTCTCCGAGAACCTTAGGATAGCCGGTGTGCCCCAGGGGACAGACCGCAGTAGGGGTAACCCGAACTGTAAGTTACCTTCTCGGTTCACTCCAGAAGCATGTCTTGCCAAGTATTGTGCCAGCCAATCAGGCTTGCGGGCCAGAATACAGCAGTTGACTGGAACTTTTTAACCCACCCACCGGATGGCCCATGGGGCAGGGCTTCGGTCATACTATTGCAGGCTATGTTCATGCCGAGGCTGATTGAGTTCCCACTGTGTATCCGTGTCGTGGTATCGATATAGCTTGCATGCAAAGACCGAAAACATGTATGCGGTTATATCCGGGGTCGTGCAAGTCCACTGCCACAATCATTGTACACCGGCAAGGCAGATTTCTTTGTGTTTGAACCGGCTAGGCCGTATATGTTTCGTCAAATTGCATTTACACGTATCCAACAGTATCATTATGAATCAGTATTGGGAGCCAAACTCGTTCCCAACTCGTCATTGCAGGCACATACGGCCTCGGTACTTCATTACTATCTTGTTTCCGATTTCCGTTGGCTCTTACAATAAATGGGGGGTTTCCCCTTCGTGTGCTTCCAACCTGTTCATCTTGCAACAAAGCGGCTACTATAAAGATTACCGGGGACATCAACCGCAATGGCAATGCTGGTCGGCCCTGCTGCTTTTGTTGTTCAGGCCACAAACAAGTATTTATAACTTGGGATGATACGCTAAGCACCTCTCCAAGTAACCCTCAGTGCTGGTGCGGTTATCATAGTCGTCGAAATGCTGTGAAAGGGCACCCTGCGGGCCAGGGTGTCCTTCCAACCAACTCGACCAACTCGACCCCCAGATTGGATCGATTGGAAACTTTCACAGCAAGGATTGGTTGGAGTTGGATGAATTGGCAATCCGTGCTGTGAGGGAGCGATCAAGCTGAATTTGGATCAAAGAAACCGGGGTCTGGGAGTTGCGCGCCAAACAAACTAAGCTCCTTACATGTTGAGCCATTTAAAGTTTCTCTTCTATCGACCTGTCCTTTTCTATTCTACTCTTTTTACAGCTCGTCCTTTGTTCGAGGCGGATTCTTGTCCGTGTCAAATACAATGCGACCATTTTCGACTCTAAAGTTCCAGTGATAGGGCTCAACTTCTAGCGATTCATGGCGTTGTTCAGCACCAGTCTCCTGTTGTCTTCCGGTCCCAGCTCAGCGCTGGGATTGGGTCGGTTAAGGATCAGGTTGAGAGCGGGACGGGAGACATAACCCTGCTGATGCAAATCTTGACCCCAAAGGCGCAGGTCATCGAGCCACTGGTTCTGCGGTCCCGTAGCAGCGTAGGCTACTTGTCAAGTGACTATGCACGAGTTTGCTGCAGGTCTTCTAGCCTAGAGAAATATAATTCCATTTACACTACAGAACAACTCAAAATCATGAAAACGAGCTACAATTTGTAAAATTATTACTTGCTTTCACTGGGGGTTAGTTTAAGCTTCCCGCCAAGGTCGTTTTAACACATCAGGTCGTGTTAGCGCCTAAGGCTGCACGGGTACCCTGCCTGCCAAGCCTCAAAGTTAATTGACGTTGAAGGTATCTCCACTTGCTGAAGCATCCATCGGAGAACCAAGGAAAGTTTTTCGCTCCTTTCCTTTCTTTTTTTTTTTGTGGTTGTAATTTGGGCTTTATTGAGTAATTGTTACGGGGCCATTTGCTAACTCTTGGTAGCGATCTTTGCTCCCTGCACAGCCTTGGCGACGGCACTTTGATTCGCGTCTATTTCAATTTTATCTTTTCGCTCGTTCGCTGAAATTGCCAACGTGAGCCTTAGCAAACAAAAAATGTCGACTCGGCTACTGCGGCGTCTCGGCAGAGGTGTTTTTGTTTTCCGATCGCCGGTGCCGAGCAGACGCTTGCCTTTCCGCGCTGGTACTATCCAACGGCAGGTCGCCTTTCACCACTTGCCTGTTATGTACCGAGGGCCTCTACCTATTGGGGCTATCCAAGAGGAGTGCTGGGACGAGGAGACGGAATGTCGCTTCCTCTACATTGGGGCAGACCCGGAGCAAGTCCACCCAGCTATCTGGCAGGGTATTCTACAAGGAGATCTTGAGAAACTAAGAAATACTATCGCTGCTATCCCAGAAGACGAGAGGGAGATGACGCTCTGGCTTCATCTCGCTATTGAAGCCGGAAATGAAGCCGCTGCTGCGCTTTTTATGAGCGCTGGAGCGGATATGGCGCAGATGTATGGCTATCATGGCGGAGGACGGGCTGCGGCTCCGTACCGCGCTATCCACAAGCACATGATGGAGCTGGTCAGGAGGATGTGGGAGGTTACAGAGGATGTCCCTGATCCAAGACCCGGTAACGGTGGAATTCGTCGCAACTGGTGGCTCGCCGTCGCTGCTGAGTGTGGACACGCCGACATGGTCGAGGACATGCTGGGATGGAGTACCGACTGGGACTACGATTGCGCTCTGTCGTAGGCAGCGTACAATTGGCACTATGAGACGATCAAGGCACTGGCAAGAGGGCATATATATTCGCAAAAGGCGATCCAGAATGCGCTGAGCTATGCGTGCGACGTCGATCGCGAAGATGACTTCGAGATTGAGTGCTGCGACAAGAGTACAGAAGCGAGACGCCGAGAGCTAGCAGATGTAATACGATGGCTTGTAGATGCAGGGGCGGAGCCGGACAATACCGAGTCGGCGTCGAATGGATGGCCTATAGTGGCACTTTTACATGATAATCCAGAGTATGCTGAAGCGCTTAAGGCGCTCTTAGAGAAGGGTGCGACTAATGTGAGGTATGAGAGGAGGGGAGACGTAGGTGTGCTGGTTCCTGTAAGATCATGAACAGAGTTATATGTTCCTGTATATTAGACCTTATGTCAGAAGCATAATCAATTAATTTTATTCTACTAGTAATACATCTTGGACAAGCGAATACCGCTCACAGCTTCTGAATAGTAAAGTTGTCCACTACCGCACCCGTCGAAAACACCTTGACACCCGTCATGCCCTTACTGTAGCTGCCGTCGCGGTGCTGAATCACCAGATTCTCGTCCACCCAGACCTGGATGTAGTCGCCCTGCGCCTTGACGCGCAGATGGTACTTGATGTTGCTGCAAATGTCAAACTGCCCGACGCAAGCTGTCGCCATCCGCCATCTGCTCTGCCCAGCACGACGTTGCTGCTCGAGTCCAGGCCAATGTAGTACCCCCTGTACGCGTCAGGACCATTGCCAATGTTGGACGCGCGAATGATGAAGCCGCCATTGCCGTTGTTGTTGATGGCTACATCCGCCTCGACTACCACATCCTCAAACTCAGCCTGGTAGGCAATCTGGCCGCTCTGGACGTTGGCAGCCACCATCTCCTTTGTGCGCGCGTCGAAGCCGCCGTCGTAAATCTTCCAGTTGACCAGGTTCCTCTCAAAATCGTCAAAGACGACCGTCGACACAGCAAAGTTGTCAAAGACAGCCTCGGTCTCGTGCGTGCGCACGCCGAATCGACCAGACTTGTAAGTGCCGTCTCGGACCGACAGCGCAGGCCTGTCCATATCGTTGACGTACACGGAAAGGTAGTCGCCCTTGGCCACGACCTTGATGGCAAAGGGACGATCCGCAGCGACGTCGCGGACCTTGGCACGGCCAATCTCGCGCCAGTCGTTGTTGACGCGGCCCAAGATAAGATCTCCAGAAGCGCTGATGACAGCGAAGTAGCCCTGGTAGGCGTCGCCGCCGGAACCAATGTCGGAGGCGCGGAACATGAGGCCGGCGTTGCCGCCGCGGCCAGAGGGTAGCTTGAGTTGGGCTTCAAAGGCGGCGTCGTTGAAGACGACGTCGTAGTAAGTCTTGTTGGAGAATGACCTGGCGGCCAGGCTCTTGGAGGAGGCATCGAAAGAGCCAGAGGCCGTCTTCCACTGCTGCGATGAGCCGTCATCAAAGTTGAAGCTGCGGATGGGATCCACGCAGGCCCAGGTCTGGCCGTAGATGCGCGAGCAGTCGCTGCCCGCCTTGGGGTTCCAAGAGGTGAGGTCCGAGACGGTGATGCCGTTGCGAGAGGGCAATATCCTCGCAGCTCTGCCCCGACTCCACAAAGTGGAACTTGCGGCACGACTTAATCATGTCGGGCTGCGTGGGAGCGGGCGTGACGAAAGTTGATGCATAACGAGATCGTTCAGCTACACCGTAATTGGCTCACAGCTGTTTACCCCAGAGTTCAGGACGTATGTGGGGCGGTTCTTGGCGCACGTAGAAATTGGGCGTTGTGGGCCTACCGCACGAGGCGGGAGCAGGACTCCACCAAGCCTTCTTGGCGTACGGCAAGACAAGATGGGGTCGGGTGATTGGGGTGTGGCGCAGACGGCAAAGAGGTTTAAGCACTGACGAACAGTTGGCTCATATCACCTTCCATCATTCGCCGCTGATCGGCTTCGAATCCGCTCCGAGTAATTGGCCGAATGCTCAGCGGCCACAGCACCCACATCACATTGTATGTTACCCGGCCGTGGCGCTGCAAGGCACTAATTCCGATTGCTCACCACCGATGATGGGAGGGGTCCGCTGTCCGTAGTTAGTTAGTTTCGGGCCTCGGGTCTGGGCTCCGCCTGAAGGGGCCCATGAGTTGCTAGGGCCCATGTCGCCGCCAAAACTTAAAATCTGGCCTGCACGGACGGTGAAAACATGTGCAAGGCCAAGTGGAGAAATATCTCATGCAACTCAAAGAAGGGAAATGAAGCACGCGACAGGCAAGCCTAACCAACGCATCCTGTGTGTTTAAATCACAGGTCTAGGGTCTAACTAAGTGCACTCTGCTGCGGTGGAAAGAGAAGATGCTTAAGGTGCCAGTTTTCCGCCGCGTTTAAGGCTGTAACCTCTCTACTAATAAGGCAATATAATACTTAAAACTTAGTTACAATACAGGGCAGTAAAGTCTTAATTCCAGGCATAAGAAGGCTTAGACGCTAAGATTTGCTCGTAGAGGCGCTGCTAATACTGCTAATAGTAAGCTAATTATGTAACGGTCCAAGCGAGTATATTGACAACTGGCTAGAACGACTAGAACGAGTATCCAAAGCTAAGGAGAAAAGGAAAAGGAGAACAAGAAGAAAAGAGCTTGCAGAGCTCTTATAGGCCTGTAAGCTTGCTTCTGCTAATCTCGCTTGTTGCTGGGGGTTACCAGCGACAAGGCTGGGGACGAAGGCGAGAGTGTAAGCCGAGCCACCATCGGGCTTAGCCCGTTACAAAATAATACTCGTAATAGTTCTTAACAATCCGCTTCTCTTGCTCTGCCTTTTTCGTTCTAATTTTGTCTGTAAGCTCCTGTATTTTCTCTTTATTTTTATAGCTGGCAATTTAATACTAGCCCTGCTTTAATTGCGCACGCTCCTCTTCTAGTTCTGTAATATCTAGATTAGGTAGCACCTAAGCCTATACTTTATCTAGCACTATATTGCAGGTTGCTTAGGGGTCTTAGGTGAGGCTAATATGTGCGAACATCTAAAATAACTAATTCTATTTCTCCTCTTCTAGGAAGGCATTTTAGAGGTTAAACCTTATAATCTTATTTAGGTACGCACTAAAGAAGGTGGAAAACCTAGGATTATGCCGCATTATCTGGTCGCAAACTAAATTAGGCGTATCGCCTAGCAAGCTAATCTACTTAGCATATAAGTACTATAAGAATACACAGAGGAATAAAGGGAGAATAGTATAATTTGTAACGGGCTGAGCCCGATGGTGGCTCGGCTTACACTCTCGCCTTCGTCCCCAGCCTTGTCGCTAGTAACCCCCAGCAATAAGCGAGATTAGCAGAAGCAAGCTTATAGGCCTATAAGAGCTCTGCAAGCTCTTTTCTTCTTGTTCTCCTTTTCCTTTTCTCCTTAGCTTTGGATACTTGTTCTAGTCACCTAGCCAGTTGTCAATATACTCGCTTGGACCGTTACATATTTCTACTATTATCCGACCTGGGACATTAAAGCGCAAGCCTGCAGGAAGGTAGAAGAGCAGTATAAAGAGCTTGCTATTAACCTTATTATCCCTAAACGCGCTAGACTAGCTAAGATACTCTGCTTTTAGCCTAAAGACTTGACGGATAAACAAATTTGCCGCTTAAGAGTCAAGGTGGTTAACCTTATGGTTGCACTTTGCGACAAAAGGGACACCAGCAAGCCCCATCAGTCTTAACTAATACCTCCCGTGCAAGTTCCTGTCCACCAATTTGTTAAGGAAGAGTCTCCAGCGTTTAAAGCGTGGTGTAAAGCTAATCTATTTCCTCTTCTTATGAACGCCAGCTAGTGCCCTAATTGTATTAGCGACAAGCGGCTAATAACTGCTAAGCGCACATTTTAGTGGTGTTATCCAACAATACAAAATAACCACTTTAACGACCAGCATCTGACAGAACGGGAGGCCGCTATGGCTTAAGGTGTCGCGTTGGCATGCTATCATCCCAAATGCAGGGACGAGGTTTTTTAGCACTTGGATTATTTTCAGAATTATGTCCAATCTGTCCATAAAGTTTCATTGAGAATAATAGAGCAGGTGAACTGGAGACGCTTGAAATAAGGGCAACGCCGCAGGATGACACATGGGAGAGGAACTCAGCTGCGGCAGAAGAGCCTAGAGGGGCAAGTGCTGGTATAATAGCTGCTGGCAGCCATCGCGATATTAATCTTGAACTATCGTCCATAAACATAGAACCACAAGTCTGTGGTTGCAGTCTCATAGTTCAGACAATGGGTTGAGATGTCATGAGCCAAATGCCATGTCACTAGGTAGCAATATCGAGAATAGCTTGATTAAAAGGCTCGAGACTATGATCACTTATATCGCAGTGTTTCAAAAACTCGCACATCACTTGCGTTGCTAAAGCTTAAATTGCGTCTATTACTGTTGTCTACTCTGTGCATTTCCTTCTTCTAGACTCAGTAAGTGAAATGTATATTAATACGTTGTGTCAATATGTTTCTAGAACCTTCCACCCCAGGCCCCAGGTCACAAGCCTAAGGCTGAAGATCATAGAGTCAGCCACCATTGTCAGCCACCTGAAAGTTTGCTTCTAGGTGGCTAAACAGGCAGTCAGCGGACTCTACAACTAGAGCTGCGAACGGAGTTTGGGTATAAACTTATTCACGGGCTCGAATCTTCTCAAAAACTACAAGACCGGAAAGCATAGATTCGTTGCGGGCTGGTAGTCCTCTTTTTTTTTTTTTTTTTTTTTTTTTGGGTGAGACAGTGCTCTCCCGTCTTGCATACCGTATACCCCAATCAAGGTCTGTACAGCGCCTCGCTGATTGAATCTACTGCCTCCTTTCCCTGCTGTCCCTGGGACGCGTTCATGACGCAAAAGATTAACTAATAATCTCCCCCTCCCAACTTTAACAAGCTGCCATCCAAGGGAATCGTGTTACAAATCTTATAGCCGCACCCACCTAACATGCGTAGCCCATCTTTGCTCTTACGTCTACCTCACAGGGACGACGTCTAATTAGCCTTTAAGTTGTGGGGAGGGCTAACTATCGTGGCGCTTTAAGACAGCATGTTAGCATTGCGGCGCCAGACGTCCGACTTAGATTTTATGTGCCGTAAGTTATTGCCGTGTTGTGCAGCTATTATTAGATTAAGGTTATTTGGTCGGAATCCATGCTCCTATAAATTCAGTTTAAGCCTTTTTTGTTCCCATCCTTGTAACGTATTTACTACATAGATGTCCCGATTGTGACTGCAATGGCTTTCATGGTTCGTCATTAACCTACGGATTTACGAAGCTATTAGCTGGAAGTGTAATTGCGGTGGAGCTGTCGCCTTGTTTTGCAGCCGATGTAGGCAATCAAAACATTAAAGATGTGATTTGAGAACTCCCGCTCACACATAATAGAGCCTGTTCTAGCGCAAGCTAAGGTGCTAGGGGTTGCGCTACAGGTAAAACTTTATTTGTGGGACTCGCTGTAGACACTTACTTCCACTATAGCGACCATAGCTGCAATTCTCGGCGGATATTAGGAAAAACACGCAAACGATCAGCCTCAAGATACATAGCCAAAACGGGCTTTTAGAGACAAAAAATACGCTTAAACTAGCAGTAAAAGCTTTAACTGCTTAGGGTATTAACGTAAGCGTCTCGCAGACTTTTTCCCGCCACATCTGGCGGTCATAATAGTTTAAATTAACGCCAAATAGTAAGGGCAGCAGTCACGGATATAATACAGTAGGGACGCGCAAATTAGCTGTAAAGGTTTTCCTGTGTGCCAATCTACCACTATGATTGCTTGAAGTACTGTAGTAGCACTTTTGGTGGCATTATGCTATGTAGCTTTGCTGGCTGGACTACTATCACTCTTTTCCTTACATCGGAGATCCTGTTTTGTAAGACAGGCACTAGCCATATTGTTTAGCCACCTGAAAGACCACTTTTAGGTGGCTAAAATGCATCGCATTAAGCTACTGGACCAGGAACGAATGCGAGGACCGCACATCTTAGGTTTGTTTCTGTCTGACCAGGCAATGGAAGGTTCGGTGCGTGTAATAGATTAGACCATTCTTCATGTATATGCGAGCCTGCGTTCTCCGTGAACTAGCGCTGATCTTAACCGCCCACAGCCGCATTATGCACTTTCGATCTAAAGCATACACTACCAGCCAATAATAGCTTCACAACACCTCGGTTTTATAACAAATCATAAAAGCTATTGCAGTCACTATCGCGGTATCTAAGTAGCACGTTAATATGGACCAAAAAAGCTTAAACTAGATCATATGTAAGAGTATAGGTTCCAACCAAAGAACTTTAATCCAATAATAGCCGCATAACACAGAAATAACTAACCATAAAGCCACCCTCTAGATTGGTGGTAGGGTGAGATTTAGGATGAGGCAACTATAGCTTTCCATGCCTTATCTACAAATAGATCTGCCTTCTGTCAGTAAACAAGATAGGACGAATAACAATTTTATCAGAGTAACTTTTCGTTTTATGAAAAGGTGCAACCAATTAAGCCAACGTTATAATGCGGATATTTACCTACTTATGCGGCGGAAACAGAAACATTATAACTATAAGTCTACAGATAATCCGTTATTTCCCGTCTTGTCTTCTAACCTGGTGAGTTAGCTCGTCTTATAACTCCTACCCTATACTTACCATTAACCTATAGGAGAAACTGTACCCGCTAGTAACTAGAAAGACTACATTAGACTATAATAATAGGGATTTAAGGCTGGAAGCTATAGGCTCGAAAAACTCTGACGGAGATGTAATTAAATTCCGCGAAGTTGCTACATAGGTTCGACTAGTTAAATGATGAGCTGTGCAGTTTTCAGGCACTATAGTGTGTACCACCCAACTCGAATGTTAGTGTTGGCATCACTCAAGCGGAAGGAGGTAGGCGGAGCTTCACACCTATGGCCAGCCCGCTCCTGGAACACCATTCTACAGTGAGACTTGTTTGGGTTTCAATGTCCCTGCTGTCGCGCCTCGCCAATTACACTCCTGGAATAAGAGCAGAAGCAACAGGACTCAAGAACAGCCAGATATCTCAGCTTAAAATTCGGTGTAACTAGCTACAAAAAACTCGGAATTACACGGAGCACACTGTACAAGGCCCATAATTGCAGTGGCCCCCTCTGTGGAGCTTGGTACTTAAGAACAACCTTAATAGTAACAAGAGAAATTTGGTGACGCTATTCCAACATGAGCGAAAGCAACAGTGTGTAGCCGAAACGAGCGACAAAAGTCAACCAAATGCCACACTCTGATTTATTTTGGTGCAGGAGCTGATACTAAAGTCTTCATAAACTCCTTGAACATGTCTGCCAGTACGCTCACTGTTTTATTCAAGCTGCTTACTGTCTCAGTCAGGTCGAGCACTTTCGACTCCAAATCTTGAATCTGTTGATCTCTTTCAACGTCACTGTCACTGATCGATCGACGTGAATGTGCACTTGAACTCCGTTGGCTTGAGCGACTGTGCACGGCCAACTCGTCCGCTTGGGCGTCCTTCATAGCCCTGCGTCTTGCCGGGGCCGGAGCGGACCTTCAACGGTCGGGCTTTTTGTTTGCTGGCGGGCAAGACGGGACGAGGACGGGACGGGGACGGAAGAAGGGTTCAGAACACACAAGAGGAAGTGTGGCTGACCGGCACTGGCTTGGCATGGCTTGGCCGGAGGGATGGATGGAGGGAAGGTGGCACGGTCGTGGCTGGAAGGGCTCGGGGCGCTATGCGATCCGTGTGTAAGAGGGCCCGGAAGGAAGAACCTCTCGTCTCTTCGTTCCTCAAGGCAAAACGGCTGCAGAAAATGGTGTCTAAAGAGGGACCATCAAGAACAACGGATTAACGACAGAGCCTACCTGTGGGCCATAACATAAAGTGACGTCTAATTATGAGTCTCATAACGTGACAGTTGATTGAACAAGCCGACTTTGACGTAATTGCTAGATGTCATAAAATTATAGATAGAAGTTTGAAAGGCTGGCCAGCCACCCGGATTTCATCAGGTGCTGGGACACGTGCGCCAACTAAGATAAATGACATGAACCCGTCTGGCAGGTTAGAAACAGGACAAGCAAGAACAATGACTTTATTAGGAAGGCTTAGTTAACCATGAATCTCATAACGTGACAACAATAGCGTACTATCTATTTCATTTCTGCTGTGACGAATTACCGGTGTATTCGTCTCCTACTGTCCTGCTTTGGACGTGCCAAGAATCTTCTGTTGACGCTGGCAATAAGCCGAGTGCGCTCGCAGAGATGGGTGGTGGCGCAGCATACAATCGTGACGTTATGTGAGGCAGTATTGCGAGGGCTCTAGTTCCAGAGGCATTGAAGCTTTTGTCTGCACCATCATTGAAAGGTGGGGCGAGATCCGCGTGTGCATTAGAGCAATGTGAGCTCCGTTCGTTTGGCACGGGAGAGTTTGCTTGCCAAGCCATGACGCCGCCCCCCGTCATGAGGCTATTATTCTGTGCCCATAGATCGGGTTCCGGCTGGCAATTGAAGGGATAAACCATAGAAGCTGTGTCGCCTGCTAATTGTGTAGGAGCAGCTGATGCCTGGAAAGGAGATGTGGCTCCGCTGACGGGAAGCACGTAATCTCTCCAGCAGGCTAACTCGTCCTCAAGTAATTTGTTGCGCTGGAGAAGCCTCTGGATCGTATTTGCGTCACCGTTGTTGTGACTTAATGCTTTCTGTCTAAGCTCCTTCACCTCTTGCTCCAAACTCTCTATTCGCTCTTTGGTTCTAGCGCGCGCCATCCTCTGTGCCTCGCGATCTTGTGCACGCTTCCGCGCAAGTTGAGCCGGACTCATGGTGGATGCAGTCCGGGATGCTAAGTTAAGGACTGCGAAAGGGTCAGTATGACTTGCACGTCCATGTCCGGGGGAAGGCCCCGCTTCCTAAACGAACTAACCCCTTCGACGTGTGTCCTTCGTTGAGGAACCTGACTGCAAGCTAGACATCTTAAAGGCTATGGCAAGGCGTATAGAGAGAAAGGTTTATAGAACTATTGGCTTCCTTACAGAAAGCTGCCGTCATTGTTGGCATTTCCCAATCGTTCACCAGAAGAGTGGATATGGGAGCGACTATGCTACTTTATAGAAGCCTCGCGAGAGAACTTCCAGGGTTAAGGGTAACCTTCTTAATGGCTGTGGTGGTTATCACGCCTTGGTGACAAATGTTTGGCTTGCTTCTAGATTTTTTCTTTTTCCCAAGCGGGTTTAAAATGAATGTGCACTCGTACAACGGTTACCGTGAATACATGCTTCTTTGGTTGCCCAGACTGAGTGTGTATGGAGGTACGAGCCACGGGGCAGGGTTCCCAATGACCCTGGACCGGTTTATTTTCTCAGACTACAGTCCAGTCCCCGCACATGCCACCTCCGCCACAAGTCTACAACCAGCCTGATAACACCCTGCTTTTGGGCGATACACCGGCATGGAGACTCGGTTACCGGATCAGATCGTGGCGTTTTTGTCACTTGACGCTTTCAAACACCTTGATTGGCTAGATCGCATAATCTTTCGGATGCAACATGAAGAATTACCGTTGTCAAAATGCCATCATTTGAAGCCGATTCAACGGCCGGTTCTGGCGCTCAAGGCTGACGTACTTGTCACTTACGTGTTGGAATCAATTCTACACCATTCGCATGGGATATGGTGGCAACAGGAGCCGCACGACGGTCTCGTGGCCCCTCATGACGGCCCACGATAGCGGCGTCTGACCATAATTGCTGTCCTTTCTGCAGCCTGCGCCCAAGGTTTTGGAGTAGATCTAGGGAGCAGAATCCGATAGCCTTGCTCCATGCTGTGTAGGTTACAATCATCGATTTCATCGTCCGTTGGCGGGGGGCAACTGAGAGGGCCGGTGGTGTTGGAGCGAGTGGGAGACTTTATGAGTTAGGTAGACTGCGCTCTGCTTTTGTCACAACTGCCCGCGAAGATATCAAACCAGCTCATACTCTAACTTCTTGGGTTACAAACAAACTATGGTAGTGGCATATAGGTCTGCTTGAAAGGCTACTCACCAAATGAGATTGAGTTTCAGACTGCGTTGAATGATGTAAGAGACCTATGAGTATCACGAGAGTAGAGTTGCGACACTGCAGAACGTCCTGCGTTGCTGACTTGGCTGACGTTCCAACGATGCCCAGGGCGTTATCCTCTTTAAGGGCTGTAAAGATGAATCTTTTTGGCCATAAATCAACCGCGTGCTATACATTGTGGCTCTGTCTACTTCATGTCAGTC
The DNA here is from genome assembly GCF_001653235.2 of Pochonia chlamydosporia 170. Taxonomy (NCBI): domain Eukaryota; kingdom Fungi; phylum Ascomycota; class Sordariomycetes; order Hypocreales; family Clavicipitaceae; genus Pochonia; species Pochonia chlamydosporia. The sequence continues at coordinate 3,637,928 of NC_035794.1, read as the reverse complement.
ATCTAAGGTAAGCCTTGTCTTCCGAACTTGTCTTATAAAGCTAACAACTATACAACAGCCAAACACATAGCGAGCGAATACATTCAGAAAAGCAACGGTCTGAGTCCGAAGAAGATCAGTACGATAGACCACACATCCATCATCGCGCCGTACCTGCAGCCTCGTCGATCAAATTGGTAACAGCTTCAGGCTGCGAAGCCAGGGACGCATGCCCAGTGTTCAACTCGATCACCTTCTTCGCCTTGATTCTCGACGACATGAACTTCTGAGCCTCAGGATTAATACACCTGTCATCCTTGGAAATTTGATACCACGATGGCTTCGCCTTCCACGCCGGATCGGTAATGGTATCGCCAAAGGTACTAGCCACAGGAGCCTTTTGCGTCACAGCCATAACCAATGCCTTGTCCTTGGCCACATCCTGGCAGAAGGTCTCGTGGAATCCATCTGTCTTGATCCACAAGTATCCGTCGCTATCGGGCTGTAGACGATTCTCTGTCGCCGCAAAAGCAGGATACTGAGCGGAAATACTTGCTGCGCTTTCACCCTTATCTGGTGCAAAGGCGGCTATGTATACCAGGCCAACGACATTGGGGAGGTTACCAGCTTCCGTGATGACAGCCCCGCCGTATGAGTGGCCAACGAGAATAACGTCGTCTTGGACTTGCTTTACGGCCTTTTGCACCCGTTCAGCATCGTCTGCAAGGGAGGTCAATGGGATTTCGATGGCCTGTTGCTTGTAGCCCTTGGCGTTGAGAAGGACAATAACCTCGGCCCAGTGTGCGGAGTCGCCCCAGAAGCCGTGGACGAGGATGATTGTTGGCTTGGTCATTGTGTAGATCAAATGTTGGTGACTCTGTGTCTGAAGAATTGGGAGGAAAGCTGTTGCTGTTGACTATACGCGTCCATTGAAGGTGGGCATCTGCCGTCCTTAAATACATGTTGATCAAAACGTGTACCTAGGTATCTGCCGCACATAAACTTTTCTCTACCTTGTATTAAAGTTCATAATCAACGGTCGAGAACCGCCCGCATCACAGTCGCGCGGCATCGTGTCACTGGCGAGGCCGCTGAGATTTGGAATAATGAGATTCCACTCTTTCACTAGGATGAATATTCAAGGACGGGGACAGGAAGGATCCTCATCTCACCGACATACCCAGTTGCATTTATGTCGGGATTGATCGATAATTTGAGATTGTTTTCAGCTTCCAAGGAACTCCGCCCGGCACATAGGTCGGCTATCAGATCAGATTGTGGTGTTGGCATCGTTTTTGTCATTATTGTGGTCGGTTTGATTGGCTGGAACTTGGCCTCTTGGATGGACCCCGGGCATTCTGAGGGTTGCCGGTTGCCGTGATTAGCATCCGATTAACGGGTAGATCGGGCACAGCAGTTCCCATCAAATTTGTCATGGTACTAACTAAATGGCAACTGATTGGGACGCCGCACCACTTTGATACGGGGGCCGCATCCTTGGCGACGCCGCACTTTTAGCGCTCCTGCCACAGCTGTTACTGCCTATGGTACGCACCAGAATTCTGCCGCCTCTGACCCGCTGGAAATTTGAAGCTACCACAACTTCAACAACCGCTGGTTCCTGTCGCGTTGTTTCTGCTCCAAGCACAATTCACCTTCGCCAAATACGAATGCCGCCAATATACGCCGCCGAGGAGGCCCAATCAGCCCAACCAATCACTCTACACTGGCGGAATCCCGACCGTTGTCGAGCACCTCAGGCCGGTCAAGTTCCGCCACCAGCCTCAAATTCCGCCAATACGGTACCTTACGGAATGTTTGGGCATGGTGTTCCCAGGATGATTCCATCAGCATTTCGTCCCCCTGCCTGAGACATTGGGTGGTCCCGGGGAAGGGAAGTAGAAGAGCGTTCATCCCGCCCTGACACAGATATACAATATTGAGTTACTTAGTACAATGCTGCTATAGTGTCAATCCCTAGTCTGTAGATAAGGCTCTACCAGACCAATATCGCGAACGGGCACCTTGGTTGGGGAGGTGAATTCGCTTTATGCTGGCGACATAGACATATCGAAACGAGCAATAGCAACGACCCTCCATGTGTAGAAATCGCAGCTGTCTATGACGGCGTTAAACTCCTTGTGGACCTGGTTGGGAACCCCAACCAGTTGGTAGGACGGGCAGTTGCACGTTTTCCTGACGTGGCCGTCGATGGCAGACACAACCCTCTCCGTCACATCCATCACAAGCCTAACCCATTCTGCACGATTTGGAAGCTGGCATTAGAGGAGAATATGACACCTCGCAGACATATATCTGACTCTTTGCTTAGCATTAACTGAATTAACGTTTTCCCGTAGCGTAAGTTCTTCACGCAAGCGATCTTGCTCTTGCGTAGCCCTATACGCTCTCTCTAGGTATCCTTTCAGTTTTGGTTGATATACGTACGTAGAATCCATAGGCGAGCTGCTGCCTGCCATATCCCGGCCATATAAGCCTGCGGCTAATACAAAATACGAGGCAAATCCCGATATCCGTCGTAGAGTGAAAAGGCTATCATATGATTGCGCGAGTGACAATATACATTGCGCAGACTGGGCGCATATCTCGCTTGGCTGAATCAGTGAATTATCTGGCACAAGCCGGACAAAAGGCCGAAATAGTACCAAGAGGCAGAATTGATAATACAACTGATGGTTATTAGACGGCCCCCTCGAACGTGTCTTAGTAGCGGCTACTTGCTTACTGAATGAATAGAATAGATGGTGTATTGATTGTATTTGCTCTCAGAAGAAGAAAGTCGTCGTACCTTGCGTTGGACATATTGCAATGATGATAGTGACAGGTGCTTCAAAGACGGGCTAATGGACTCATAATCACGACGGCAGTATATAATAAGGCAGAAACTAATTGTAAGCCAAAAATGAAGGGTTGAGAACTAAAAATTGCAGTCTGTGTACATGTGCCCCTAGTTTTATCATCAGGAAAGTGTAATGACCCAGACGCCTGACGTCATGTATGCGTAAAAAAGATGTGGCAGAATGAGACTGAGAGGAGTGAGCATGCGTTGCTCCCCACACGAACTCCAATCCAATCTTCGCTCCCCCCGCTACTCTGTTGATCCAGTTTCTGGGTTTACCCGCAATTAATATACCTGACAAGGAATGGCTGAATCCGTAGACCATATGAGTTCGCTGTCAAGCACGAAGAGGGGAATCCTTGTGGACTATCAGTTTAGAGTTAAAGGGAGTAGATTGGCCAACTTATCAACTGGGGTTGCCAGGAAGGCGTCCAGAGTGTCGAAAGGTGGCTTCTTAGAAGACATTGGATGACTCCGCGTTGGTACAAAGCCTTTAGTTCGCTGGAAATTGCTTGCCAAGGTGTATGAGTCTTGATTCTCCAGAGCCTTTTCTAAGGGAATAAGATCTTGTGCCTCTTCTTCTTTGATCCGCTTCCCTAGGTCCTTAAACAGCGATTGAATGCATAGAAGAAACTCAGCATCTCCGGGTCTAATGCTCTGGAAAAGGCGAAGTGTATCCATTAACTAGAAGAGAAGTCAGTTGTCCCATGCGTACGATGAGTTACTGCCTGAATAGGATTCTCACTTGTTGGTTCTCTAAGCGATGTCTCGCGACTACAAGCTGACCATTCTTGACATATGACTCTATGGCGGGGTACAGAATGATCTCCTCACCAATACAGTGGCGTGCAAGCTCCCAGATAAAGATATTTTGGTAACGTTCTTGCACACTCTTATCTCCACTGTTGACAATGTTGTCGTAATACTGCTCTAGTTCGCGATGGTTAAGCTTGATAACTTCGGATATCCTTAGAAGAGCACTATTTGACATTCTGACCCTGCGTGTAATCTGGTTAAGGTTTCTGGTCCGATGATGACTTCTGGTTCTCGACGTCTGTGATGGTAGTAAGCAAACTAGGATTTATAAGTGTTTCAGGTAAATGCTGAGGTGAGTTCTGCGTCGAATCCTCACAACTAATGAAGTCACCTGCACCCACTTCCGTACAAATGGAGAGACTGTAGTGGCGCCACTGTGGCATAGGGAGCATGCACCAGGACCTGGACCTTGCGTTGCCGCCGCCACAAACACAAGCCGTGTGGCAGTCCAGCCTTCGACTCGGCCGAGAGTGGCCACTCTGATTCGAGACAGTTCAAACTTTCGCAACTATGTGCCTACCATCGCAGGAGAAGGGAACATATCTACTAAGGCCAAATGTCACCATTCCATGGGTACAGTCTATCCCGAGACCCGTGTGTTGTCTTACAGTACCATGTTCGACGCAGTAACCTGTATGTATGGCACGAAGAAACGGAATAAACCAGTTGACCTCTCCACGTTCCCAGTGGGGAACAGACAATTCAAGAAACATTTGCCTTCTGGAACCAACTACTCAAATGGCAGAACATGCATTCGAGTTATGGTAAACTTGCAGCCACGAGTACGAGACAATGACGGAATGTACTCGATTACGTATTGCGTTACATTTTGCAAATTCACTTTCCCTCACTATAAAAGTTTGTGGACTTACTGTCGAGGATCAGCCTCAGTCAGCCTCCTTTGTTTTTTACTCCCCAATAACTAACAGCACACCAAGCTGGGGAGCTGCAGGCAACACATTGGCCAGTGCCCGTAAAAAACAACGAATGAAGTGGTATTATCGCCAAACATGGTTCGACTTACTCCGTACTTTCAGGGGTTCCTCAAACTTTACGTCAATCAGTTCAGCAGATGTTGCGGTTATTATGGATTGTGGTGCTTTTGTTTGGAGTGAGTTTGGTTTGGCTGTTCCACTCTTGGATGACTCCCCATCTCCTCGTTCAGGCATTTGGCCTGTTGGCCTGTTGGCCTGTGAAATCTCGCGTTGCTTGAGTCAAGTTTTTCGTCTCCACACTCACACCTCCATGTATGTACAACCTCCAGCCTCATTGCAACCCTCGATGGAACATTGTCACCAACTCTTTTCAACGGCGCTGAGCAGCCCAACCTCCGTGTCTACCACCGTACAGGAACGGGCCACCTAAAGAGGCTCGACGGGCAAACAACTTGTGTGAGGTGGGTTCGCGCGAAGCTAGTTCACTTGTCGGAAACACCCCGTCCCGCAGTCGTAGTTGTGAACTAATGATTCAAAACGAACCAGACTTTGCTCAGAGTTGAGCTTCAAAACTACAGCCACTGAAGAGGCGAACAGTACTCCTTATATATTATGTGAGGGATGAAGAATGTTGGGCTAGCTTGGCCGTAAGTTTCGTCAGCCCTGTCCTTGTTGTACGACCTGACAGGGACTGAACCCCTGGTCCAACAGCTAACTCTTTCGCATGCTTACACACAAGCATCCACAACGGACTGCTTTGAGACTGGAAGCTTTAAGTTTTCTCACGAAGGGACGGCGGTCTTGTCCTGGCCACTCACATCCCTGGTTCATTGAATCCTTCATCAGCGGTCTCAGCTCTCTCCATCTAGCTTTACACAGAAGTCACTTCTGCCGCCCGCACCCAAATCGTTGGTGGACCACGCCATTGTCAACCGCCCATCCACCTTTTCTTACTCAGCTGGCTTCTTCATCCATCCACCAAACTTTCTCGGATTGTGTGTATATTGACGTCGTAGCGCCGGGCAAGCGCAGAGCCAGGGTCTCGCCGAGACTTTCACCGTGAGAGCGCTGACTTGGTTTGAAGAGTTTTGGAATTGGGCACCCGCCCACTGGCGCACTGTTATCGACCGATGGGCTTCGCTGGCGGTTCGGAAGCTTGATTCAACAGCCTGGCGCATTCAGTCTTGCTTGCTAACGACGGTGACGACAATTTCTTGACAGCTTCAGTGGACCACTGTGGGTTTTATTTTGTGCCTCATCTTTCATATTGTCGACCATTTATTAGGCACAGCGCAGGTTGATTGACTACTCGTCCTTCATCCACTTGAGGTCCATTTCGGGGAGCAATGCCACACATGCGGGAAGTCAAGACTTGCGACAGATGTCGCCATTTCAAGAGGCGATGCGATCTTGTCAAACCTTCGTGTACCCGATGTATCCAGGCCGGAGTTCGCTGCAGTTTCGATGTCCCAAGCACTACAGCAGCTGCATCTCATGAGTTCACGACAAATGTTTCGCCAACAGCTTCATCATCCGTATTGCCATACAACACCGCAGGATATGCGTCAGTGCCAGTTTCGGGGTCAATTACTGCTCTAGCCTCTTCATCCGAGTCGACCATTCCAAAATCAGGCTCTGCACCTCTGCCACGACGAGCATCAGGCAGCTCACTTACTAGTGGTCGTTCACCGCCATCGTCGACGACACAGAACACCAAAGGCGATCCCGCAGCAAACGGCCTAATTTCACCCACGACAACGGTCGAAAGCCCGGAGCCGAGCCGGGTCGTCTCTTCCGACTCCTTGGCAGCCCAAAACGGAGCTGACTCCAGTAATCAGCAAGGTCAACGCATTGTGCGAAAGCGGAAACGGAATTGCCTAAGTTGCTTGCGCTGCCATCGCCTCAAAGTCAAATGTGACAAAGAGCTTCCCTGCGGGCGATGCAAGTCCAGTGGTAATGGAAGGGAGTGCTACTACAGCTACAACAAAGGGCCTAACGGCGGAAAATTTCCCTGCCCTACTGCGCCATCCGGAGGTCCAATGGACCCAGATAGCAAGAAGCCTCAGTTAGCACCGTGGCAGATAACCCATAAAGTCCGAGGATCGAGTCATTGGCGAGAGCTGATGGCCAAGGTATGTCATAAACTATAACGTCAACTCTCTGAACAGAAATATTGTTTCACAAGACGTGCCAACCAAGCACACTGCTGACTCTTTCTTGTTCTAGATTGGATCACTTACGCCAATGGCACAATCTCCTCTTGCCAAAATCCTAGAAGGTGTGGCCACAAATGCTTGCTTGGCGAACTTCTCTTTGCCAGGCAACTTCCCCTTTGGCACGCCCGGGGCCACGAAATATTATGCTCGAGATACCATCACCAGGCTCATAGCTGGCGAGAGGGATAACGTCGAGGATTACCTTGGCCGATACCAGGACATGCTAGAGGTTGTCAATCCCGTCGTGGAGATGCCCACGTTCAGAGAAGAAATTGAGCGATACTGGCAGGAACCAAACACCGTCGGTTTATGCTGGCTTGCACAATTCCTAATGGTCCTAGGTCTCGGCAGTTTCACGTCTGGAGACGACCCGGCTGTCGCCATAGAGTTCATGATGGCCGCTGAGGCATGCATTATGCAAACACCATTCATGTTCCGGCCCACAATCAGTACTGTCCGAACGTTCACGCTGATGGTTGTGGCCAAACAAATATGCAACGCTACGTGTTGGGCTATGGACTCATCCTACACCCTCATGGGACACTTGGTCCGCCTGGCATTTATCCTCGGCTTGCCGCAGGAACGTAACGACAACGATGAAGAGCTGCGCGACCCCGAGGAAAAGGAGACGAGGCGGAAATTGTGGCTGACGATTTTGTATCTCGACATCAAAGTGTCCATGTGTACAGGGATGCCGCCGCTGACAAGACCAGAAGAACTCGGCGGTCTACGAGACATGCCTCATTGGCGAGCCCCTGACAGTCTCCAGATGGTACTCTACCAAGCCTTGCCGATTGTTCTGAACATTCTCGCACAGATGAACTCGAAGCGAGACCCAATATCCTACCCCGATGTCCTGCGGTACAGTGCGCAGCTTCGAGAACTGATGGGACATGCGAAGCGCGTTTGTCAAGCGCCGCTGCAGCGCATCACCATCGACATCTTCTTAAGGCGATGTCTCATGGTCATGCATCGGCCGTTTGCACTTCATGCAGACGGTCCTACCATGTTCCCAGAATCGTACTGGTCATCTTTGGAGTGCTCACTGGCATTGTTATTTCATTACCGTGAGCTTTGGGACCCAGACACCACGCAAGCACTTGACTTGGTCGGTAGGCCATTCGTTCTCGATATCTTTTCGGCGACTTTGACCACTTGCGTACACATGCTACGTCAGGATGCGCCGCTAAGTGAAGCAGCCGCAACGGGATGTCTAATACCTCCGCGTCAACTTATCCTCGAGACGCTCGTCAGCTGTGTTGACATTTGGGCAGGGGAGCAGGAGAAGAGCGTATGCTGGCGCACGGGGTATCACATCTTGCAGGCTCTCATGGTGATTTTGGATGCCCCTGGAGCACGAGCAGCTCAGTCGGATGACACTTGAACAAATTTGGGATTCGTTGACTAATCTTGTGGTGTGCTATTTGATTCGAAAGACAAGAGTATATGGATGGTAGGGTCTGTGATGACATGAAGCCACATGATGATGAAGCTATGGATAGACTGTCTATTTTCGCAAATTTGAGGCTGTTGTGCTGCCTTGAATGTGGTATTATCTGGTGTTGCGACAACGACTTCTGTTATTTGGTAGCGATATTATGCCTGGGGTAAATATGGGCAAGGCGGGTTACAATTTGATTCTAAACGATACCATGGTGGCTTTCTTTCCGCGAGTACTACACCGCGAGGTCTGGTTCTATATATTGTGGTTCACAACTTTTTTTCATAAACATATTATGTCGTGACACTGGGAGCAGCGCCAGGAATGTACGACTTTGACGCAATATCGACGTTACATACTCTGACGCCATGGTCTTTGCACAAATTGCCGGTTTATGAACATCGCTTGGTGTAACGGAAACTCGGACTACGACACAGCACCGCGTTTAAGCTGTTGGTGTAGAATCAGATACCAGGGTTAAATTTCAACGGAAACTTAAACGACGTAGGCGGCGCTTGTTTTAAAGTTATTGGGAATTGTGTTGATTGTCGCAAAGCAAGGATGAGGCGCTGCTGATGGAAGTCTAAGATTAAGCTTTGGGGATGAGGGCTGAACGGGGATAGAGGCTTGTCTTGCTGCTCGGAATGTGGGATTGCAGACGTTGAGGAACGAGGTAGCTGAAGAATACTAGGAGTTGTGATTGGCAAATATTGACATTTGTACTCCGTAGGTCACGGGCCGACGAGGTTGTGAGATGGCAGCTAACTAGGACCTGCTGAGACACATGCGAGATTTATGCCATAAGGGTGCCAGGCAGTGTAGCCAGACTACATAATAGCTCAATAGGAATTGTTTGACGAGCCAGGAGTCTAGCACTCAGTACAAAAGGAATCATCTACATTTGAACATTACCATTCCAGCATTGAGACAAGGCTGCAGCTGAAGTTGGCTGAATTTTATGGACTCGCAGACGTATAGGGTGGCTGAACCCTGGAATTTCTATTTTAAGAAAGGTCCAATGTCAGGCTGGGAGTCTGCATCCCTCAGGAATTTTCAATAAAAGCAGAAAAATATTCCAAAGTGACCCGGCAAGATAGAGTTGTGGCCTCACAGGTGGTGACATGTTCCTGCATGATCGTGGTCTGTGACTTGTGGATGTGAGAGGGAGTCTGGTGACATGATGTTCACACCACCTGGCACATGGAGAGTCGGATCTCACGCCACGCCACGGAATTGTGCCACGCGCCACGGTTGCAAGCCACGGGAGGTGGGATGTTAAATCAAGATTATGCGGTATTTGAATGAGGGAGGTTCTGGTTTGGACTGGTAGGATAACTTTTAGACGTGGATTTGATGATTGTGAAATTTGGGGATGACAACATAGTACATGTATGGCGTGTTATGTCCAGTTGGCCCAGCCATGACTGGATGCATGAACAGATGCAGCAGCATTCAATGTTGGCCATCAAATCAATCTCGGATGCTCCAGCGCTCTCTGACGCTCATAGCGCCCGTGGCAGTTCCTGACCCCGCTGAAGATCGAGCTGTCATTCCTCCAGTCTCAAACGCCTGGCTCATCCTGCCCAACATTGATGTCTGTGCCACAAATTGACTGCATCTGGCGGTGCCCCGCTTCCATCACCCCACATGTCTCGTTTCCAGCCCAGAACATTTACCTCGTGTGCCCTGTTCCTTTGACAATCCAAGACATCATCGGCACCTCCATCACATCACATCACCTCACATCACCAGAGCTTGCTCATCTCACTTCTACGTCAATCGCCTCCTGCGCCTACACATACCGCAGCTTCACTCTTAACACTGGTCTATCACGAGTACAGCACATATCTCCAAGGCTTACTTCTCCTTCACCTCGTGCGCTGTCGCCTCACGCTCCGAGCTTCGTCCAAGTCACCTGGCGGCGGAGCTTGTACCAGACCACCAGACTTGACGTGGGAACCTGCCATCATACTCCCATCTCTTCAAGAGGCCGCTAGCCGTCACGATAGGGTTGATAAAACACCATTTTCAACTACTAAAGGATCCGTCGCCATGGCTTCAACAGTAGATCGATCTCCAGCGCATTCTCCTCCGGGACATGATGCGAAACGTCCAAGAGGTACGTCGGTGCGGGGTATCACCAAGACGACTTGACCTTTGCTGGCGATATTGCCTGAAGAAATGCCTCACAATGCAGACTAGCTAACTATTTCGACTCAGGAATCTTGAAGCACTCTTCCAGCACCTCTCGTTCTCACACATCCCCGCCGCCGGCCGCGGCCCCATCCACGTCTCCCCCAAAAGGCCGCGAGCGGTCCATGTCGGGCAAGGAGCTCACTCTCGCCAATACGCAAATCAACGCTGGCCATCGACGCTCTTCCTCCTCGGCTACCAGACCTCCCGGCTCGCGCCGCTCCTCAACCCACGATCCCGACGGCCAAGCCGAGTCGTCACAGCGCCTCAAGTGGGACGAGGCCAACCTGTACCTGACGGAACAGGAGCGTACCTCTACTATGAAGATTACTGAACCCAAGACTCCCTATGCGAAACACTACGACCCCGCCGAGGACCCATCAGACGACGAGGATAGTTTGGAGGGTGGTAGTCTTCGGCGTAAAGCTTCAGGTCCGGGCGGTGAGGATGACATTCCGGGCCTTAGCCTGGGCGATCCGGAGGAAGAGATTGCAGAAGCAGACGTTCCGGCGCATGCGCGCCAACCCTCCGAAAAGACGGTTCATGTGGATGATCAAGACGCCACCCCCTCCGCCGAAGAGGAGCTGGTGGGCATCTCCCCAGAGGAACGAGAAAAGCACCGTCAGTTCGAAGCCGCCCGCAAGAAGCACTACGATATGCACAACGTCGCGCAACTCCTTGGCAACCCAGAATCCATCCCGGACGACGAGGAAGACGACCAAGAGGTGCCCCCAATGCCTCCACTGCCGAATGGCTCACATTAAGAGCCGTAGATTGCGAAAGCTGATGAGGCGCAAGTCCAAGGGTGCCGCCAATGTTATTGTTGAAGAGAAGGAACCCGCTCCTGGTGGTTTGTCACCAATTTTGTCGGCAACAGCACGCAGCTTGAGCTGGATGTCGTTGCCGTCGCTGGGCTCGTACGTTTCCTTTGGCGCACAGCCAGAAGAAATCCAGTCCCCAAAGCCTGCAGAGACATCGCCGCCATTACCAACAGCACCGCCATCTTCCCCAACCTTTCTGCGCCGATTATCGTTATCCTCCATACCCAGCGTCATTTCTCTCAACCGCCCACCCGAAGAAGTAGAAGTGTCGCCCAAGACCTCACCGCCAGTACCGGAACCAGCGTCTCCAGGACTAAGCTTCTTGTCACTCCCCTCACTACGCAGCCTCGCCTCTCTAAGTCGCCAAGAAGAAGTCGAAATGCAATCTCCAGATATCGCAATTATCCCGCCGTCGACATCTGGCTCATCTGGATCGGCGCGAAAACGCAACAGGTTACAAAAACGCAGACCTGGAACCAAGAGAAAACGCAACCGGTACCTGATTTACATCTTTCCTATCGTTATTAAGCGCCGACGTATCATGGTGGATGTTGGGACACAGACTGATCCTCTTCCTCCGGTGGATGCATCTCCAAAACGGAGGAGCTTTTTGTTCGGGCTTGGGTTACGAAGTGCCTGAATTAGGGTGAAGCGTGGTGGAACATGACAGATATGTATCTATAGAAGTTATTGGCGTTTTTGCACTCGTTTCGAGTTCCTTTGTATGACGTATTTGGGTGGAAGTAGCTAGCATATATTTCTGAACAACATTCTGTGTGCTCAACGCATGTCATGTCGTTATGTTACCGTGTATACATTCCGTTTATGGCTCACTGCCCAGAGTGACCCTTTCATTATCGTCTTTATTGATTTATGTACCCGTTAAAATGTCTATCATGCCCTCTCCAGTGTATGCATTCACCCTCCAAGTCATCTACAGCAACCCCTTCCGCGCAAGCTCAACCTTTCGCGCCGCCTCACCAGCCTTAAACCCACCCTTCGAAATACACAACCTCTTCCCCTCGCCCAGCTCGAATTTCTCCTCGTTGGCATCCCATGCGCAGGGACAGTGGTGCGGGAAGTGGACGCAGGCAAGGGTATCGGGACAGAGGTATTTATCGCAGTGAGCTAGAAGGAGTCAGCATGACATCGCAACATTTATTTAATTGTACCGGCTCTAGATTTGCCGCATCCAACATACATTGTTCGTATTGTGCTTTGTAGTGTCCTGCGTCGCTGGGGTTATTTTGCGGCTGGTGTTGGTGATGCTGGTGCTGGTGGCCGTCGTCACCGCCGAACATTTGGTCGAAGAAGCCGAACTGTGCGGTGGCCAGGGAGAGGAAGGACATGAATATAATTAAGAGCTGCATCTTGTCGATTTTGCAGAAACTGTTCTTATGGAAAGTTGGTTGAGAGTTGGTCGTGCTGTAGGTAGAGAGGATGAGCTGTCCACATTTCTTATCGATAGGTGCAGCGGGCAGGGGACGGGCTGACTCAGCAGAAAACTCCGACTGGTCATTGCTGGGGGAGCTCTGTGCAATCTTTATCTGGGGCATCTCGACGACCGACGGAGAATCGCACGCCACGATGCGGTTTCTGACGATGCAGCGGCCGTTGCTGACTGCTGCTGCCAATTGCGTTGGCATTGGTAGACCGACTGTTACTGGTGTTGCTTCGAACTGCGCACAATTGGCGAATGTGCTGGCTTTGGGACGACGACACGCCTCGGTCAAGGCACAGGGAGCGTACAAGAAGAAGAGTAAGAGGGGGATTCCCAACAAACTGGGAGCCAAGAGGACGGGAGGTAAGTCATTCACTTCCATTGAAAGGCTGCAATTGACTAGCAACACACCCCAATTGTTCCTGAAAGCAGCTAACACATTCCCATCAGACCAATATGTCATCCCCGGCAACATCATCTACAAACAACGCGGCACGCACTGGTGGCCCGGTGAAAACTGCATCATGGGCCGCGACCACACCATCCACTCCATGGCCACCGGCTACGTCAAATACTACCGCGACCCGTCCCTCCACCCCGACCGCAAATACATCGGCGTCGTCTTCGACAAGGCCGACTCCCTGCCCTACCCGCAGAACGCAGAACGCAAGCGCCGCCTCAACATGACTGCCTTCCCCATCCGAGCAGCGGCCGAAAAGCCGACCCTGTCGCCCTCGGGCATCCCCTTTGAAGTGACTCGCGTGGAGGCTGGCGAGCCGGATCGCCTGCTGAAGCTGCGGTCGGACTACAGCTACCGCGAGGATAACTGGCGCATCGGACGGCTGGTCAAGACGACGGGCCTGCGGACCAAGCGGTTCAGGACGCGGAAGCAGTGGTTCAGGCATCGGCGGTGGAGGAGGGAGAGGGAGCTGGAGGGGCAGAGGAAGGCGGAGAAGATGAGGGCGGAGAGCGGGGAGGTGAAGAGCGTGAAGGTTATTAGTAAGAAGGCTGCGAAGAAGGCGGCCAAGAAGGCTGGTAAGAAGAGTAAATAGAGGGAAGATGGGCTGTGATGGGGGTGTAGGGCCTTGTACTATAGCGATGTGTACTACATTAGACAATTCACTGTGCTGTTTTATTCATAAGACTGATGGTGTGGGTGATGTTGCAACATGTGCACGTTTCGTCTCGAATGGTCAAGTTATGGGTCTTTGGGTCATGGTACTCCGTAGAAATATGGTTATTAACTGGGATGAAAGTGTGATTTTGCTATTTCGTATCACGCACTTCCCTGGTGCATGAGTTCGCCGACCCCAGATCCACTCCAGGGGCTGGCAGCCACTTTAGGAACATTGAAGCGGAGCGCGACTTGGCTGACGGCGCGTCACACTCAACTTCATCTTGGTCGAGTGCATTCACTTCACCACATCGCTTGGCACAAGCCAGGCTCCAGATTCCGACACAGCTTACCTTCAAACGGTCAAGTGTATTAATCACTGAGGCACTTGGCGCACCGCAGCTTTCACCTCCTGGTAGGTTGATTCACCATCAGAGCCTCCCGTTTGAGTCAAGCCCTGGCCGCAATCCACCTCACATCGCAGGACAATGGTCCACCATCTCATCTGGACTCGCGGGTGTTTATAGTCTCTTATTTGCCCATTCGTATTGTCCCTAGACTACAGGTGGTATGCTTTTCGACGTGCCTCGCCCCCCCAAATGGCAGAACCGCAACTGAAGCTGGGGGGTTTTGTGCATCAGCGTCCCGTGCAGGAGGAGGAGGAGCGCGATCCGACGTGGAACGAGGACGCCATCGAAAACTGGTCAAGCAGTACAGATGATGACGAAGAGGAGTCGGGGATGGATGTTGATGAGATTATTCCTCCTCCAGTGGTGAGCGATGTTATTCCGCAGTTTGATGGCAGTGCGGGACCAGCTCAGAGTGAGCCACCAGCACCACCACGAGTGAGGCTTTCGGAACTCGCAAGAATTGTTCAAGAGCAGAAGCGGTGGATGGATGACCACATGAATTCTGGGCGGTTTACACCTACAGGAGAACAGAGCAGCCTGACACCTGTTAGACGGGAGAGTACCGACTCTGATAGCTCGTTGGCTTCCATCCCTGCCATTGCGGCTCAACCCAAGGAGAGTGAGTGAACTTGACCCTGAGCAAGTGTTGTGATTCACTGCACGTGGCTGACTTTATTCAAGCACCTGTTCCGCTGCCACCTACAGTTGCTAATGCTGCGACGGCTGGCACTCCATCAACTCCGGCCCTCGATCCATCAGGACGAGCAAGCCTACCTCCTGCACCTGTCGCAAAGGGTCCTTCTTTTACTCCTACACCTGTTCCGCTCCCGCCAGCAATAGGTCGAAGTGCTTCTGCGTCGTTTGTTAACGGCCACACGATACCGAGCTCAGGACCGCCCAAGGCTAATTTGCCTGACTTGAGAGCGCCACCCTCAAGTGTTGGGAACCAGGACACCTGGCGGAGCGGACCACCGAGCGGGAAGCTATCTGCAAACTCGTTTCAGGCAATTACTGCGGCACTCTCACGGCCGAATATTGCCATGGCAGTGGAGTTTGCTAGTGATGGAAGGCCGTATTCGGTGTATTGTCGTATGTAAATGCCAGTACGGACTGTAACACAGGGACTAAAATTGCTAACTTGGTATTGTAGAACCTGATGGAGAGTTGACCTCAGCGAGAGGAGCGTTAATTCCGGCTGGTTATGAGTTACACGATGACCCTGTTTATCCTTTCATCTGCCCCATACGAAGCTGTCGACGCACACTGAAGACATTGATGGCTCTGGGTGGCCACTTTGGTGCCGGCCATAAGAATCTAACGCTTAACGATAATGGCGATGGCACCCTTTCGCAGGTTGGGACTTACAAAAATCCTGCGGGAAGCTCGCCTGCTATTGTTATATCACAAAATCCTCTATCCGATAAGACTTTAGGTCTTGCTGTTCCCCGTCTTTCAGACACTGAGATGAAAGGGATTGCATATAAGCGTCAGTTCCAAGAACCGGCTGAGCCTGCGGCGATTAAACGCCGTTTCCGGTTGGCGGACCATCTTGGCTTGCATTTTGAAACGTCAAAGCCCGAGGATATGAATGTTTTGACATACGTGGGTCGGATTAACTATCAAGGGCACACCCACCCTGTTCGACCGGACATCAGCGCCATGGCTAAGATGCCCCAGCTGAGGAATTTGCCAACTTCATTTATAGAACATCACCAAGGAACAATGATGGATCACCAGACGTATGCGTGTGCTGTTGCCTACATAACTGGCGTGGAGCTTTCTGGCCCGTTGGCTTGCCATGCAGCCACTGGCTTTCTGGCACGGCTGTCCGAGAAATGCATTGTATTACCACGCCTGGATCAGGAGCAGAGGAACAAGTTTTGCAAGCATCACATCTGTGTAGGATGTGCATACTTATCTCACGCCACGGGTGAACCGGATCATTGTTCACTGAACGTCCAAAGGAGCGAGACACGTGTTGATGATGGACAACCGGTTGGGGTCCGGCCATTATCAGTACGACCGATGCCCGTGGTTCGGTCTTCGCAACCAGCTCCACAGCAGCCACCGCCTGGATCCCTTATCGATTCTCCTAAGGAACAGGATTTGACGCTGGCTAGTCGACGGCCGGTGAGACAAAGTGTCCTGAACCGATTGCAGATGGATAAGGAGAATATTGGAAGTCGAGGACAAGCGCAAGCAGCGTCCCCGAGTTTACGAAGTAGTGCTGAGCCGGAACGTATCGTAGCGAAACGACGAACGCAGACAAAGTCACCGAGTGTGCAACCTAACAAGGAGTCGGGGTCGGAGCGCGTAACAGGCGTGCAGCCGGGGCAGTTTGGGACGCCAGATTATGAGATGGAAGACTGGGAAATTGCGCCTGGTCGTGTAACGAGTGAAGATGCTTCTCGAAGTACGTATTGCACGTTCTGTGACTGTGATAGCTCGCACGAAACTAACCACCTGATAGACGTAGCATATTCCGGCGCGTTTCTTACCTCATCCACACCTATTACTATTTCGCCGGATATTTGCTTCCATGTTCTCACCATACGACCCGGACAGATCTTCAACGTGGATGTAAAAAAGGACAAGATGCAGGTGTTTTCGGTGGCATCAGGTAAAGTGAGAGTTACGACGGGTGGCAAAACGGTGCAGTTGGGTCCCAACGGGGCTTTCCCAGTGCGACCGGGCGAGACATGTATTATCGAGAATAGGGTTTACTTTGAGGCGATGGTTCACTGCACGACGGTGAAGGATTATGAGTTGGCATAGGGTTAGGGACACTTGGGAATCATTTGGGACATGGTAGGGTGCACGAGCATTGCGATCTTTGGCGGCAGACCTGGGTGTTTGATGCATACTGTTATTATGCCTATTTGCACAGGAATTACGGAGTACTGGTCAACTTGGGGCGGATATTTGAATGCAGACTTGAGCGGCTTGGGAATCTATTGTGGCAGTGGGTGCTTTGGCAGTCACATTTGCGAAAGTCTATAGATTCAACAGATGCATTGGCTGTAAATAAATACGACTAAAAGGGAGCCTAAATATATTTGCAATATAAATTGCAGTTTCCGTGGTGGTAGTACCTAGCCCAGGTCACAGGGTTGGAGGCCACGCGCCCCCCATCACGAGCATCACGCGGTGGCGACCACATCTCACATGAGCTCTCTGCACCGCTGCAACAAGGTAGACGGCCGACGAACAGGGCTTACAGCGGGACTCTTTTCAAAATACGATGGACTTGGTTTAAATCACGGGCTATTTGGGGTTGCTTTCGGAGGTGAAATATGCATGAACCAAGGTCGTCGTGGTTAGGGAGGTGATTTGGGGTTCCGCTGTGAGAGTGAAATGGAGGGTCGTGACTTGATGCGTGATGGAGCTGTAGGCAGGTGATGATGAATGGAAGCGAGGTTGTAAGAGTCGGTGATATATTTACTGACATAATTTTAGAGCTTCTTCTCATTATACTTTATTTTGTTTGATTGAATTTTTAAAAACACTCACCTGCGGACTATGAGCATCACACGCAAGCAAAATGCTCTCCCGCTCAGCGACTTCTCCCACCATCGCTCGAGACTCTTCATCTCTCGCCGTCAACCCTGGAAGTCCGCCGAATCTTACCCGTGATGGAGCATCCTTACAATCGCCGCAGCCGTTGTCGCCGCCCTCCCAAACCTCATCTACTTCTGATTCGGACCTCAAACACGAACCACTCGTGCAGAATGATCCGCAGCCGCGCTTCACAATCGACCCCCCCGGCCAACTCACTCATGACAAGACCACGGTGGATATTGTCGCCGTGCCGTGTCCCGGTGGGCATCCGTTACGCAGCTGGAACCGCGATGGGCTTATGAGTCGTTACTACGGCGCGCTGTCCATGAGAGATGCGGAGGTGAAGGATGAGAGTGAGCGGCCGTCACCGTCGTGGGTGAGGCAGGGAATACGACGGGAGGCAGACAAGGCGCGTATATTGCTGTATGAGCATCCTGGCGTGGAGGATGGCACGACGCTGAGCACGCTTGCCGATGCGCTGTTACAGGACTTACAGCATTTGAGGGAGCTGGAGGATCAGGAGAGGCCGGTGGTGTTTATTGGGCATAGTGTTGGGGGGATGGTGGTGAAATTGGCGCTTGTAAAGGCCGGTAGGGATGCGAGGTATGAGAATATCTTGAGGGAGTGTTATGGCATTGCGTTTTTCGGTGAGTTTGAATCTGTTCGACTTGTGTTTATATTGCTAACTGGAATTAGGAACGCCTCACCAGGGGTCCAGTTACTTTTCCATGCCCAGTCTCGCATGTAGTATCCAGTCTTTGCTACAGCTCTCTGCACCGCTGCCCAGTTCTGTAACGGATGACCTGCGCGTGGGCAACAGCTTTCTCATCCATATTGACGAGGACTTCAAAGCAGTATCCAACGACCTGCAGGTATGGACGTTTTACGAAACCATCGACTCGCGTCTCTCGGGGGGAAGCACAAATTCCTCCGACGCTCGGGACGTGTATTTCACGGCGCCCCTGACGTCCATCAAGTCTGCTATCCTGGGGATGCGACAGGAGCGCATCTTCCCCCTGCAGAGCGACCATGCGAACATTGCGTCCTTTGGACGACATAATGTACACACATTGCATTTATTCCTGAAACAGCTGTCTCATCAGATTCACCATGCCGATGTGAATGTTACGGAGGGGGCAGTCACCGGCCCGTGGAAGCTGGGGCTCGATCAGAAGGTTAATGTCGAGGTTCATGGGTTCTTTGACGATCCGCCGGTGAGCCAGCACCAGGAAGGGGAGGAGAATGAGTGTCCGACCGTGCGGGCGTGGAGCACGAGATTACCGCTGAGGGAGTTTCTGAATAAAGGGCCTGATGAGTGTTTGAGTGAGCGGTTGAACGAGGTGGAGGGGAGTCCGGACGAGGGCAGGTTTCTGAGGCATCGCGGCAGGACGTCCCTCATGTCGAAGAGCAATGCTGCGCCTACGCCTTTACCCGTCACGGCGCCGGATCCATTGACGGTCAAGAACGCCCTCGGCATACAGGATACGTTGTCTAGTGCTGGGTTTATAACGTCCCCTGCGTCGCCGGTATTTCGACCTGTTGATTCTCATAGACAGGTGCCGCATTCTGCACCGGTGACTACGCCCCTTGGTCCAATTACGCCGCCCTCACGCGCACTATCACCAAAGTCGAGTCCTATGCGTCATGCGTCGCCGTTGGTACGTGCCGATTTCGAACAAGACCTCGCGGTTGATCGACTCTCGCCACCGCTCCGCGGCCGCATGGGTCGCTCTATAAGCCGTTCGTTTAGTCTGGGCAGCGACGGATCTCGCTTCGAGTATAGAGATTTTCCGCCGTTTTCGCAGCGCAGTCGTAGCGCGATGGGAGACGTTCTTGGCAGTGATGGCGAGGATCTCGAGTCGCCGAGGCTGCCGGACGCGGTGGTGGCTATCCGACGGGCAGTCAAGGATGAGAAGGGGGTGAGTGAGACGGTTATCGTGGATGAGGTGCCCATGGCGTTTGTGAAGCCGGATGTGAAGAGTAGGAAGTTTGTGTGGGTGCATGTGCCGTTTAATAATCCGACTTGGGTCAAGGTGAGTCTAATGTGCGTTGCGGAAAATGAGTATATTTTGACTGATGTTTCGCAGAGTGTGCTGCAGACGCTCGAGGTGTCGTATAAGAAGGATTATTCGTCGTTATACGGGCAGGACTTTTGGATGACGAAGCATACGAGGGGGAGGCATGCGCAGCATTATGCGTATTATGCGAAACCGGGATGCTACTTTTCTGCTCCTAGGACTTGTAAGTTGATTAATGTTGTGATATAAACGGGTGCTGATGTGGTAGTGTCTCCGCGAAACCGGTCTGTTGGACACCAGTCGCTATCTCCGCCTATTCGAAGCGCCGATTCTACATATACATGCTTATTTCTGCCATATCTGCACTTTGACTCGTACAAGCGCCTGATTCGACGCCGGGATACTATCATCCAACGACTCTCTCAGGGCAGAGCGCATCCCGTTCCGGAAGTGGTTGCGAAGTCGGACTCACTGGAGCTTCAAGTCGTCTGGGAGTATCTCGGGCACGATCCACCCATTAATTGTCGTCGTACACTCGATCAGTATAGGTACCCGTCTTTGCGTGATACACGGTCGCGCGATGACGATCAGATGCTGTACAAGCTCACCAAGGAACGAACGCCTGCTATTGACCCCAAGGGGTTTGTGCTCAGCAAGCAAGGCTCGAGTAATGTGGCTGCTTCTGAGAGTGGTGGGAGTGAGCGCAGTTCGGGGAGTAGTTGGAGGGAACGACTTTTGGGGCGAGATCCTGGCGATGAGGAGGACAGGGTGTTGAATGGGAATGTTTTGATGGTGGACCAGTTGTGGCTGTGGGTGATTCAGTCTCGTGAGTTTCCTGATCTTTTAAGTTGTTGAGATGCTAATATTTCTAGATACGGTGATATCTTTCTTCCCTAAACGGGAGAGTGACCCCATTGAAGGACCGTTGTATCAGCAGGCCGATCTGCGAGATAGTATCTTCAACGAAGTCAATGTTGATCTCACACGGCAGTGCGAGAATGCGCTTGATCTAGCTGCCCTTGCTGCCCTACACGCAATCAGCGTGCTGCTCGATCGATCATCGCACCCAGATCTCGAAGTATTCCGAATCTTTGAAGAAGCCATCAGCGTGCTTGTAAGTCCACCGCCCTCCCTCAAGACAGTCAGTACTAACCGTCCAGACCGAACGCCTGACCTCATCACTCAAAGAATTCCGCTCAGAAGGCTTTCGCGACAAAGCATTCGACTATGAGCCCGTCGAAAACGGCGCCCGCAACATCCGCAAGCGCCACAAGGAAGAAGGTCAACGCGCCGAACGCGAAAACCGCGACAACACATCCGCACTCCTTGAACTGCGCGACATTGAAGACGAGCTGCAGACACTGTTACACCTCTTTGAAAGGCAGTCCAAAGTAATTATATCAATGCACTCCATCTACAATCGCCCGGAACTGCGTGAACAAACCGTCAATGGACGCTCCTTTCTCTCCGAAGCGCTGAAACGCCTCCGCGAATACGCACAGCAAGCGAATGAAATGATTCAACGTGTACGGTCTACACGGGACGACTACGACAAACTACTGCAAATGGTCCAGCGGCAAGCCCAAGTCGACGAGGTCCGTCTGAGCAGACTGCATGCTGATCTGGCTAGCGCCCAGTCGCGCAGCGTCATGATCTTCACGACCTTTACGGTGATTTTCCTGCCGCTGACCTTCTTCACGGGTCTGTTTGGGATGAATACCCAGGAATGGGGCGGCGAGAATAACCTGTCCCTGAAAACGATAGGGTCTATTGCCCTTCCTTCTAGTGCGTTTTTGGTGCTTGCGAGTCTGGTGATTGCGTTTAGTACGAGTGCTCGTCGGTTCTTCAGGTGGTTGGACAAGCGGTATAGACATGTCGCGCGGTGGATGTACTTTGAGGTTTGTGCGCCCGTGGTCATCAAGGCGGTTGATTTGGGGGGCAGGATGAGGTGGCGGAGGGGTGGGGAGGAGAGGGAGGGCACGAGGAGGAGGAGGAGGTTGGAGACGGAGGCGAGTGATTTCTGGGAGAGGAATCGGCCAGAGAGGGATAGGGGGTATAGGATTCCGGTGGTGAATAGGCGGAGGGTTTGGGTTGGTGAGACGGGGACGGTGAGTGGGAGGGAGAGGAAGAGCAAGGGCTGATGGATGTGCATGGAGCGAGCGTGTCCTTGGTTGAATATGACATTGTTTTTGCGGAATTATGGCTGGGGATGACAGATCTGGTGAAGCATGCCGACTTCCACTCAGGATGATGGATGTTCAAGCACTGAAGCTTCATAAGGATCAGTTTCAATAGCCAATCTCCCCCTCAATCATCTCGTTACTCTTCCCATCCGTCTCATCTACCAACAGTCTCGCACACTCTACCCCCGCAACAGGAAGTCGCAACATCCGCCCATCAGGTCCAGGTAAATGCGTAGGTAGCAAACCCGCCTGCCGAAGCGCAGTCCCCTGGTCCCACCAGATATGCTCGTGATACAGTCTATCCCCACGGACGTTGATGACGCCCAGCATAGGAATGGCGAGCTTGACGTTTGTGGGGGGGATATTGGGCAGTAGCCACGGTATGTGAGACGTGTGAGTACACGAGAAGATGAATTCATCTACATTATTAGTATGTGGTGAGTGTGACGTGAGGGAAAGACTTACCGACGACTCTGTCTTGGCCTACGGTTCGGGAAATGGGTTGTAGAGCCGTATCGGGTGGATTACTGTGTTGTTAGAGATTGTTCATGGGGGTATGTGAGAGCGTAAATACCAGAAAATAAAGTGGTCTCTGTAAAATTTTGTGAGGGCTTTGCGTCCCATGCCGCCCGTCATCTGTGGAATTAGCGGCTGCTTATCTTGGAAGAGTGTAACTTACTGTTGGGACATGGTTCACATATGGCTCGGCCTAAGGGTTCAGCAGTTGTTGTTGTTGAATTGTCAGAGACATACTTACAACCATTGTAGCCATGGTTTGTGCTACGCTTCTTCTCTCAAATTCCCAATATGTGTGTTCTTCCCATATAGCTTCAATGTCAAACTCTGGTCCGCCAATGTGTTTCTTGAGAAATACGAGATTCCGGGTATGTGCGATGTTGGCAGAGGGCGGATCATAACTGCTCGAGTTAGGCAGTACGAAGTGCTGTTTAACATTTGGGTATGTTGACACTGTTACATTGCGTGTCTTGTTATAATCCTGTGTAGATGTGTGGAAGTATGTCGGGAGGTGCACAGTGGTTGGTTCTGTGAATGCAGCCACGCAGACAATTTCAGGCGGTAATTGAGATGTGGACAGATCCTTGGGGCATTCATACGCTATAATCCCGATTTTATCCTTAATGTTGACGTTCTCGTGCGTTTTAATAATGTCCACTGCGTCTGTGATGAGAGGGACCATGTCAGATGTGCCTGTGATGCCAACGACTGTGAAGCCCTCTTCTGCCCATTTTTGAACGGGTTCCGGATCTAGTGGCTTTTCAGGGCGTGTGCTTGGGTCTATATTTGGAGGGAGAAGGAGGATGAGACCTGGGCCCGTGCCGCGGCGGGAGAGTGGTGGTTGGAGGACGGTTTGGGGTGTGAGTTGTTGGAGGGGGGCGGATGGGAGGGGAGGAGCTTGTTCGTTGGGAGAGGTGGGATCGTAAAAGGTCGGTTGGTCTGGCATTTTGTGATTGATGGGAAAGTTGGGTATGTTGTGACGGTGTTCGTTGTTTTGGAGAGGGTGAAGTGAGATGGAGATGTCCATGTGTGGTGTTGTTCCCCGCTGCGGGATCATGATTATGGATCGGATCGGTTGTGGCTGCAGCATTAGCTTCTTGCGTCTGCAATTTGCGAGCCATCTAAAAATAGTTAGTGTGTGCAAAAGGGAAGTAAACGGCGCAAAGGAAGTTACTGGTGGACGTCAGTCCATGCTAATCGTCATCGTAATAAATGAGATCTGGATAGTTCTCAAAAACCCATACTTGTTTTCGCATATCTTGTATGTTGATACTGTTCTGCCAAATGTGAGTTGTGGTATGGTTAAAAATCGTTAGGGAAACACTACTAATGGCGTGTTGATGATTGATTTAATGAATAAGAGCAAAACTTTTATTACTTCGCACGGTAGTTATCAGATGCAGGGTGTGATGATTCCTGAAATTACATACGGGCCTTGTCAGCCATACGCTCAATGTAATGTGCAGTCGGTGAATACTTCGAACATGAACTTCGACAAGTTGGATATGAGGAGTCGTAAATTACGTGATATATGCTCATGTAGAGAAGCAGTTGGCTGCATCGCGTACCACAGTGATGACATATCTCAATGTCAAGAACTTGAGACAACTTACCACACAACGACGAGCTTGGTGATACTTCAATTACTTACTTCAATTATCTATCCTTATTCCTCATCGAAGGCCAGATCTGGTTTATGATACTGAAACAGGTCTGAGAACCCCCGCCTGGCGCTGCAACGTCGTTGGCCTGGAGTCACGTCACCGTCATCGCCGTCATCACAGCAGGCTACGTAGACCAACGGCGGCAACATTCCTGAGACGTCAGCACAGTGAGTCGTACAATGAGTCGTACAAATGAGTGAGACACGTTGCCTGCCAACGGTGAACGTCACCGACCTGTTTGCTTGCTGAAGGTCTTCTAAACTGGCTCATGAATGGATACAGACCGTGGGAAGTTAAGCTCATTCCGAAGCTTACCGGCAGAGATAATCCACGCCGCCAATACTAGCAAAAGTTTAGCCATAGTGGCATGACAAGTATAAATGAGTTGAGCTAACTTCCCAGTGTGTTACTTGTGTGTCAACTTTTATTATTCATAGGTGTGAACTATGTAGCGGACTACTGAATCTTTAGGAATATGGCCAAAACCACCGTGTAAGACATCATGATAATACGGTGCCACAGGAGTGTTGGTTCATCAAGGCAGATAGGAAGCAGTGCGCCATCCCGTTATTCCAAATACAGTTCTCTGCGCATGTTGACCCGTCACGAGTGACGATTTCTAGTCCACGGGTTGTGCAACCCGGACTGAGACTTCACAATTCTTTTTGTCAACTTGCTTTCTGGACTGTCCGTCTGGGTTAGCAGCACGTTATGGTGCAGCCTTCGAGTTAGGTAGAGACGATTTAACTCCAAATGATTAGCACTATTGCGATATTGTGTACATAAACGGTGTCTACCCTCTCTGTGGTAGCCGTGTCCTTTGATCTGTATCCGACGAACCTATTTCGAAGCATCTTCAACTAGATATTGTTACTTCTCACAAATTTAAAGCCACCACCACTTCAACCAACACAATGCTCGGACTCAACTTCCTCTTGGCAGCGACCATTGCAACCTTTGCCACATCTGCTTCCGCGGCTCTACCATGCGACGTTGTCTCCCCTCAAGTTCTATATCAAGCTGCAAAGAACTACATTGACACTTGGAATGGAGACTTTAGTCTTGAAAACAAAACCTTCACTCCCGATGTCACCTTTTACCAAGACCGACTGCCTTCGCCCAAAGGTACCATAGCCATCAGCATCACAAATTCCACTCAATTTATAAGATTTATGAAGAGGGCGCGCGAAGGATGGAATCAATACCAAATTGATGTCCGGAACACTGCCGGTGACGGGTATAATGTTGTATTTCGGTGGGCTTTGAATGCAATTACTGGGCCACCTGACAAGATGACCATCCCAGTGTAAGTGACGCCCAAGCTGGAGGCTGTTGAACTTTCGAAACGGTTAACGCTGACGTGTTTTGATACTTCAAATGTAGGAATGTACCAGAGGGAACGCCTGTTACCTACAATGGCACGGATTGGCTGTATCTGGATCGTTGCACAGGCAAGATTCAGCAGGTTGGCTCGTCGCAGGATCGTTTGACGGCATTGCGAGCGGTAGGGATTACTGAAATCAAGATTTGAATATGTGTGACGTTTCAGTGCCTTGGCTGTATGGGGACCAAAAGGCATCAGAAAATCAGCCGTGCCATGGAAACTGAGATGGAATGATGTTCACCGTTGCGGAAGGATCTGAGGGAAAGACAAGTTGTATTTGCTTGCTTACCACTCAAAGGTGGCGGGTTTTGCACATTCAACAATTTTTGACGGTAACAGAGCTCATTTGTACCCGAGATCAAAACTATCCTTGTGCTTTGTTACAAAATAAGAATGCCTTTCGTGTGTCCAATGAACTTTGCTCCAATCACTGCCGTAAAGGTTTGTAACCCGTCCACTTGGAAGAATAACAACACAATGACCTAGTCGCTGCTGTGGGGTTTGGTTTGCTCCCGTTCGTACATACCTCTTGCCGAGACATCTTGACGATTGACCTTTATATTCATGCACTATAACTGAAAGTGGTTTCCATTGCAGTCCATCAAATTCATCCTTGCTACTGGTGATTGGGGCCTTGAGGGCAGTTGGCGAATTCAGGTTTTTGTTCGCATTCACGTTGTCCATATGTACTTGCGAGCCGCAGGACTCTAGCTCTAGTTTTCAAGCCGGAAACGGTTGACTTGGTTCATAAATATGATGGTCAACCTTGGCTATATCACGCAAAGTGAGTTGTGGTCTATGTTTACATTCAACAACACAACATGGCCGGCGAATGGCAACGATAACGTAGCTTGAGACTCGAGAATATACAGTGAACGATAAAGTCTATGAGCCTCGGCAACGATATTTATGGTCCCCGCGTCGGGGATGGTTCCTTATGTTGGCGGGAGTCATGTACATTGTGGCGTGGGATGGCGGCTGCAGATGAAGTGCCGAACAGCCACGCTGAACGATATAATAGCTGGAAGTTGTGTCTCAGCACACAAGTTATTGAACGCCAAAAGTGCCCAACTTCAGCCGAGGACCTCATTCGGTACTTGTGACGAAGCCTTATTCCTTGGGGAAGGCGGCCAACAAAGCAAAAACACAGACAGCAAGAACCTACAAGTATGTGCTCTTGGTACCCAACCCAAGCACTGCTGCATTGACCCGAACCTGCTTGTAAATAACCCAACTACAGTTGACGGCAAGACGGTGATGAATATGCTGCTACATCAACCTTATAGCACCACGGTGCTTTTCATTACATATACAATAACCCTCGCAAACGCCAACCTTATCTACCAGACTCGTACGAGCGATGCCCCGCCATTACCGGCTGCGGTGACAGCACCGCCTCTGACGGGATCTCCCGTTCCCGAGCTCATGAAGCGTGATGGCTCTACATTATGCGGATATGTCTTTGGCACCGTCCGTAAGTCATACTCTGCGTTGGAACGCTACCGCTGCTACATCTAGAGCGGAACTAACGTCGTCAGCTTGGTCGTCATGCCTCGGCGGCGACACTTGTCACTTCGATTCCATTTACTCGGTCCTTGGTTGTTGTGGAACAGGCGTTTGTGATCTCGCCACGTCGTGTCAACCATATAACTCCCAGTCGCCGGCCTCAGTAGCCAGTGCAGATAGCACGACGTTTTGGTAAGCCAGCTCTGAAAGACACCCATCATGATGAAACTATACCAATGGCAGTAGTACCGATCCGCAATTACCTTCCTGTGCTGTTCTCTCATATGCAGGGTCCTTGTACCATGGATTCACTCGGCCAGTGTGCGGCACAGCCGCGGAAACATTGCCCATCTACTACTATTTAAACAAGACGGGTATAAAGACTACCATCGGCAGTCGAACAACTACAATGCCTCCCGGCCCGCCTGTCGTCGCAACAACCTCTCCGTCGTCGTCGTCGTCCACACCGGTCGGTGCTATTGTTGGCGGCGTAGTAGGGGGAATTGGTAAGACCATGAATCGAACTGCACTGAGCGTATTGGACTGACCCTTAATTTCCAAAACTAGGGGCATTGGCTATGTTAGCCTTAGTCGCTTTCCTCATCCTTCGCCAACGGAAAAACAATGCCAATGCTCAACGGGCCGTTGTCACCGAATACCATCCACCCCCTCTGGACCAAATGCAGGGTTACGATCCGAATTACGACCGTATGAATCGATCTAGTGTGGCCAAATCGCCGGTAAACACGGTATCTGGCATGCCAATGTCAAGTCCCCCCGGATACCAGCACCAGGCCACTTTTGACGGAAGTCAGACGTCCACACCTGCGGCGATGAATTCTCCAGGTTACAACATGGGCCATGAGCAGTCCGTCGCATATGAAATGCCCATCTTGAGACAGGAAAGACAAATACAGGAGATGCCCAGCAACTCTTAGGCGAGGTGGGGAGCACTATTTGAGTGTGCATCGTGGCTGAGGTTTCCTTTTGCGGTGAGGGGAATGTCGGTAGATATTATCTTCCGCTCCTTATAATGTGAATATGGACTCATGCGTTTGGTCGGTCTGTTAGCTTTGTACCTGGAAGTGCAATTGGACTAGTTGTACTAAGCTTATACATTTATATTAGTCGCGGCATGGCAGTTGTCAAGGCCGAGTGTATCAGCTAATGCGCAACACCATTTCTAGATGGGCTCTCAGCTTCAAAAAGGTAATCCAACGGATGTTGGTGTGACTAGATTGTTGCTCAGCTTGGCACACATGATGTGGAAGTGAGCCTTGGGGGCCGCGAATATGCATTGTGGCGCGCCACAGTTGTCGTTTGTGAGACGAGGCACCAAGCCAAGTTATGTGGGCGAGACAACTAATAAAACAAGAAGAATTTGCCATGAAATGCATTTAAGCATCATCAGGTGCTGAGACTATAAAGAATTGACGATTACAATATAAGCGCCTGAGCATCAAGTGCTTGATCACGAGCCCAATATGCCAGTGACTACTTGCCTTATCATAGTTCCTAGGGTTTTGGTTTCTTCGCTAACAAGAAGCTTTCGCCATTTATCACTTCATTTTACAACCAGTGGGCTTGCAGAATCTCCTACGAAGCTAACGTTCTACACGGCTCTTGAGAAGTACACCAAAGGCAGTACGTGTCAACAAGATCAGGACTTGCGTATGCATGAGGAAGATTCCGCCCAGCGCATTGTATATCGCGATGACGTCTTTCATGGATATAAAAAGCTACGAAGGCTGAGTAAGTAGTGCCGGCTTACTCATACTACTCCTTCAGGGACGGGATCTTCTTGCGCGATCGAAGAAGCTGGCAGGTGACGATCAAGGTTGCACATACCGCGTTACAGACTCGGAAAGTTTGATGTCAGCGGCAATTCTGGCGTGGTTGCGGATTAGGATGCAGGTTCGGGAGTATGTATTTCGGAAAGATTCCGTTTGGAAGGATCGCACTCGGCGCGTGCGTGCCGTTCGATCTACCGTCGATCTTCCTTAGCAGGGTCAAACTACTCGGATAGGGCTTAGGCTCAGATCATTCGGGAAGATGCTATGACCGCAGAAGCATGTCCAGCAGGGTGCTTCATGCGAAGGAGCGTTAGTGCCTCGCAAGACTAGGGGGCGCTAGCTTCCTACATTATTGGTATATGGCGTATGCTTTCGAAAAGAAGCCCATCAATCACGGCCGGCAAGGATTTCGGGTTAATGCTTCCGTTAGGTATCCTGTGGTATGCGTTTTGTCCTCGGATATTGCATCAGCTATCTGACAAGCTTGTGGGCCGTTGACCTTGATTCTATGTACTCTGTCACTGTCACTCCAGTATGATTCGCTTTAATGTGCTTATCGGTTGGCGTTTAAGCTAGAATACATGTACCCAACCTCATAATCTCAGCTCAAATCTTATCAAATACATTGTATAATCGTATGCGCATAAGATATCTTCAAAATCCATCCTTCACTACTCCTTCACTTCCGGCTGAATCTCAGTCTGACTCGTGTCTGCTACCCAGCTAGCATGCTTAGAAATCCAGCAGCAGTGCCTGCCTTCACTGCCTTTTCTTTCTTCCTGTTGGGTTGCTGTTGAGCCTGAGGGGCAACGCTGTAGCCAGTTTGTGGATTTGGTGTGCCGTTGGCCATAGGTTGGGCATATGCGTTACCCTTATCATAGGTAGGTTTAGATCCGCCGCATCCCATAATGATAAGATTTGTATTGTTCTGGTTGTGCGATAATAGTTGTAGGGGAGTGAGGTATTGCGCTTTTTGTGGATGAGAGCGGCCACTGATGGCCGAAAGCTCGCTTTTCCAGAAGATAATAAATATTTAAGACGAAAGTGAGGTTAAGCGAGTTCCTATGCCGTCATCTCACGGCTCTTCCTCGCAATGAAGATTGTTACGTCAATTACGATGATCATCTACACGGGTCGTTGCAACTCGGTTCATCGGCACCACTAAAAGAATTCCTCCTTTTAACAAAGCAGCTTATTGGGCATATAGGGTTACATTTTAGCACGTCCCGGCAGTAGCATCCGAAGTTTGTGAGAGAAAATGCAAAGGTGACATGGATATCAATCCTGTAAGCACGACGCACAACCCGCTAATTACTTGCATCGGAATATATCCGAATGTCTGATCCCACTCTGCGGCGTGAACGTACGTATCGTTCGCTTTTTCCTTGATTTGGTGGCTTTCTTCGCGCGTTGTTCGTGGCGTATCATGTTGGTGATACCTATTCCTGTATATGCTCTATGTTGTTTTTGGTCTTATCGAGTCATAAGGCAGTCAGCAAGAGTATCGGGATAAATTACATTAGGCCTGGTGTGGCTTCATCCTTTATCACCGTATACATATTCTGCCTAGATGAACTTTTACCAGTCGTCTTTAACTTAGTAGAACCTGTACATATCACCGCGTGAATTAATTTGACCGATAGACGAACGTTGTTATGAAGGGAGAAGCTGTGGAAGCAAGAACGGCTATACGAATGGTGGTGACAGCCTCACAGCCATCACCTCGCTTAGAAACACCAAGGCACTCGCTGAAAGTAGACTGGGAATTATTGCGCTCGCGGCTAGTGTTGCTGGCTTCCTTCAGGATCTATCTGACGCCGATCGTGAAGGATCGAAATCCAAGAACGGTCCGAATCCGAACCATTTCCTTGAATTCGTATACTCAGAGGGGAGGAGAGTATCAAGGCGTGTAGTAATAGCGTCTTCTAGCTGCAGCTGGTATACGACTCCCAGACAATCACGTCTAGAAGGATTCATGAGGAGCTTGATTATGCACAGCTTACATGTCGGAGACCATTTAAGTAAGTTTTTCAAATATCTAGTAACGATGTCGAAGTATAAAATGGGCACTTTCTTCCTCAAGTTCAATATTTCAACCACCAACAGCTCATCAATAAACGACCATTTTACTACAACTCTAAATCAGCAAAACAAACCCAATCCTCCTCAATAAACCCAATCCTCCTCAATATGCACTTCACAGCAATCACCACTCTTGCTTTGGCCACCATGGCCTTCGCCGTTCCCGTTGAGAACCAGGTCGAGATCTCTCTTCCTCCAGGTTGCAGCAAAGGCGACCTTACCAGTAAGTCTTGACCTATTCTCATGAATAGAAACAATATTTAATAGTTATACAGAGTGCGCACTTCACTTAATTGGTACCACTGCCTCTTGTGGCGCTGCCGTTATCGAGCTTGGTGCCAATCCAGCTGCCGACCTCAGCTGCATTGGTTCTGCTGCTAGCACTGCGGCAAAGTTTGACGAGTGCAAGCACTGTATCCCCCATAAGACTGCAGTTATTGAGAAATAAGTGGGAAAGTACCAAGGCGAAGGAATCGGTGATCTCTTTATGAGCTACACTGGGGAAGCTTGCTCGCCATGTCTGTCTTAGGAAGTACGAGTATTTGCTGCCGTCCAAATAGCATTCAGGTTTCCATAGAGTTCACCCTTGCCAAGTTGTGCCGCAGAGTAGCTAGTTATCCTGGTAGTGAGGAATTTATGCTTTCGCAAGTCTAGCATCTCGCCATGTTGCTTTTGTCCGGGAGTGATATTGCACAGTGAGAGGAAGCCCCTAGTATCAGACGAGTGAAGGGCTCCGTAAAGTATGTAATCCCCACCCATTCTTTTGAATGTAAATACCTGTATACGCGTAGCAAGAGTTTGTGACGATAATCGTCATAGATGTGAGCGGAATGATTCGAGGCCCCTGCACCGGTGTGTAACTAGGTGCAACCACCTCAGCTTCTAGCTGTTGCCGCCGGCATCTATTGTTTGAAGAATTAAATAGCAAACCAAAAGCACAGAGCTCAACCTTACGTTGTATCAGAGCATGGCGAGCTTGCATTGTTTGGGCTGGGATCTCATCAATATCACTTTTCGTTATCATTGGGAATGTCGGGTAGGCCGGCCAAGTTGCATGCATCGAGACCCGAATTATTTCTTCCGTGTTTTGTCTTGAACACCTTCATTACGTCTTACTTTATGCCCTTGGTTAAATAACGTCTGCCTCATTCCATACTCGGCAACACGTCGCCTGACGCAGCTCACAAGTAGATCATCTGTTCACCCAGAGTCAGTCTCGTGGTCTCGACTGAGGGGCAGTTTGACCATCGCTCCTTCCTACTGGTTGCTTGACCCTCCAAACGGCCACTCCAACTGGCAGCTGTCAGACACTCAACTCCAGGCGGAACAGCCACTACGCTCGGCAGGGGCTAGCGCCATCTTGGCCGCTGCAGGGTCCCAATTCAGCCAGGCGCAGGTCAAGTGCGACTTGTGCCACTTTAATATCAATATTTCATTTCATCTCAACTCACCTTATCAGTCTGGTCTCATTTCAACATCCAACCTCTCGTTTTCCAACGCAGAACTTCCCACATCACCAAACTCCCAAGTCACAACAAGATGCCAGAGCCATCTCGCTGGCGACGTCCAGCCCAAAACTTTCCCCTATTCCCCCATCTCGCCGTCGTTCCGGCCATTCTTGCCATCGCAACCGCCATCGCCCTCTTCGTCCACTCCGACGTCAACGCCGCCCTCCTCTGGTCGCAATGCCACTCGCACGCACTCCTCCCCACCCTCAGTCGTATCCCTATTCTAGGCACACCAGCCTGCTTCCTCGTCAGCTTCTTTTACGCAGCGCTTGACTCCTTCCGCAGCAAGGCTGTCATGTCCGTCATCCTGTCATTCGTAGGCTCACTCTTGACAGTCTCCACGGTCGAGTCGGCCCGCAAAGTGAACGAGAAGAACGTCGTTGTTTCGAGACCAACCCTGCCGTGGTTGGTGTTTAACTTGGCGGGCGGAGCGCTCGTTTGGCAGCTCGTTTATGTGCCTGCGTTTATCTTGGGAGCCAAGGCCTGGCCGTTTCCCGGTACTGGACGCCTGATCACTGACACTGGTCATGTGGATGAGCCTGTGCAGAGGGACGGCGATGAGGAGCGCGACCCTGTGCAGATGGATAAGGGAAGACAGGTTAAGCTTGTGGAAGTCATTGCCATTCCTATTGCTGTCGCGTTGGGCTATTATGTTCCAACAACTTTGATGGTTTCGCTCAACAACCCCGTTACTATTGGGACATGGCTCTTCTTCCCGGCTTATGTATCTCTCATCAGGCAAGGGGTTCGGTATGTGCTGAATAAATTGCGGAGATTCCAGGATGGACCGATGATTCACATGGAGGCAAACACCAAGGCTTTTATTGCTGTTTATGCTGTTCCTATTCTGTGCTCTCTGCTCTCGCACGGCTTCATCATTGGCAACTTGACCAAATCTGATGATCGGAAGGAAATGACCCGTTCGGCGGTCAAATTTATCGAGATTGACTCGCAGTTTATCGGACTGACGATTCTATACTGGGTGTTCACAGAAGTTGGTTGGAGGGCTCCGCTGGCTATTGTCATCACGTCCATTTTCCTGGGGCCGGGAGCAGGTACCGCACTAGGGTGGCTGTATCGCGAGAAGTTGATTACCTCCGATTTAATCATGCAGTTGCTAACTCAAGTTAACGACGAGGAGCGTGGTGGGGATCCCGACGAAGAGACACCCCTTATTCAGTGAGTCTTGAGACGCTGAGGGCGATATTGAGCATGAACCAGATTTGGCAGAGTTCTTTTTGATGGGCATTTTTGGCATTTCACATGGCAGAGTACAGTTTCTAATAAGCTCTTGGTAGCGTAATTTATACAGAGTCTAGCGTTGTCCCTCCTTTTAGAATATAAAATACATGGTATGATTACAGGTTGTCATGGTCTGTTCCAAATGTAAAGACGCATTATTGGTCTGGCGAGACCGGATCCAGCCCATGCCAGGCGCTTCAACAAGCTGCATATTCTTCCGGCTTCGAGCTTGTAGGCATAAACCGGCGAATTGCCGCTCGCAATGCTAATCTTCACGTCTCAATTGGTCGTGCTGGATATGTTGGCAGAAACAGATGTCCAACTTTTATGCGTTATTCGTTCTTCGGCAGTCTCGCCAATATTCTCTCCCGCACAACCTTGGACGCAACGACCGACCCGTGCTGCAGCGTAATCGCACCGATAATCGCCAGTATCGCTCCGTTGAGGACGACTTCAACACCCGATGATTCAAGATTTTGGGGCTACACTATGTCAGACAAAGGTCCATAGTCGCAACAGAAAAACTTACCAATCTCGGCTTCCACCGCACGACATCCAAAATGCCCACCGTCGAGGCCAGCTCATACAGCTTCTCCTTACCAACCACGTCCTTTGGCCCCTCAACATTCAAGTTATCCACCGAAGCAAGCTGTTCATGCTCAAAAGGAGTTCTCCCAAACGCGTCCGTCTGCCGTGACCCCTTCATAGGGGCCTTGCTCACGATTTCCTTGGTCGCTTCCATAATGAGCGTCAATCGACCTGCACCAGTCAGTACATCCTCCCTACCCGAGAACTACAGGCAACCTACCCATCAACGCCAACTTATCATTAAACCCTCGTCTGCCCTGATCGAAGCTCTTGTGCGTGACAGCCAGCCACTTCAACTCCTCTGGCAGCATCTTGCTGCCCCCCGGCCCAAGTAGTCGGTTATACATGTCGTCCAGCTTCGCGGGGTCGTTGTTGACGCTCCAGATTTTGTTTTTGACTGATTTCGCGAAATCGAGCTGCATGGGGGCTTTCATGCCTGCGGGCGTTTGGCTCCATCTTGGGACTGAAGATTCTTGCGATGGGGCTTTGAAGGATTCGGGTGTTGATTCGGTGGCGTAGGTGCGTAGTGTGGGCGTGAGGGCGCGGAGGGTGTGACGCGCTCGTGGGAGGTGCGCGCGACAGGGTTGGAGGGCCATGATGTGAGGATTGGGTGTTTGGAGATGGTTGTCGTGGATGGACGGTCTGGCGATGCTTGAAAATGCGAAGAGATGGCGGTTTTTTGAGGTCACGTGCCGGGTGTAGGGGCCTACCGGGGTGCTTGGTTGGCGATTTCAACTTTTTTGAGAGCGCGCGATTCAGAGGCAATGGGGGGAAAGGGGAGTGAAATACCTATCTAGGGACCTAGATAGGCAGCTTTAATCGATGAGAGATCAATTGCACGAATATGCCTCGTGGGGCAAGTATTTATGAGTTGAAACGCAATCGGAAATGTTTTGTCCCGCGCGGTGTTGCTAACCCTAACCCTCAATCCAACAACCAGCCCTTTCACCCCGTCTCCAGGCAAAGTCGTTTGGGATTGTGTTCCAATAATATTAAACTGGACATTTTATACCCCGAACGCCAGAGAGAGCATATAGAGAATTTAGATAAGTAACTCTACATATATCTCATCTGTTTTGCTCTCAATCTTCTCCGTCTTCCAAATGTACTCCAAGTCTACGCTGAGCACTCGCCGTGTCACGTCGACGACGAATGGACATGAAGAGAGTTTCTTGCCTTGAATTCGAAGTTTCATCTTGCTTTCGTCGATTGTTCGTTGCGAAAGGTTTGAAATGTAAAATTCTATGTCAAGCCTTGTCAGTTTTTAGCTACCATGGGCAATCTTTGGGCCTCCTGTACCTAATATGCCGAGGCTTTTCAGCACAGCTTTGACGCAGAGTTGGCCGTCTTCGAGCTCGTAGGCGCTACTCATTATTGCGGTAGCACCAATCAACTTCCCCTGGAGGCCGAGGACAGCGACTTGGAAATTGCTTTTAGCGCCTGCCTGAGAGATTTCTTTCAATGGACAGGCGGACAAAACTTCAAATTTTGAGGGCTGAAGATGCACCAGCAGCGAGGATGAACTATCGCCATTCTCGAAGTTGCTGATGACACCTGAAGACGATGTTTTGATGATATACTTCTGTTGGGGGTTCACTCTTGGGAAATCCTGGAGCCTGATGAGCTCTGTCGCCGTCTGGTCTGCAGTATTAAAGAGCCCAAGAAAAGAAATAGTTGAGAATTCTGTGTCTGAGTAATTGTCAGTAAATTGATTACAGAGTAAGGCAGTGGCTAATAGCTACCATGTGTGTTTCCAATTTTCAGAAGCGCATTATCCTCACGGGCGATGTACGGATTGATCGCTCTGCCCAACCCAGTAGGTCGAAGGACTACGGTTTTGTTCAACCCTGTTGATCCCGATACTTGTTGCACTAGCCGCATGTCATCTTCATCTGAGCCATCAAATGAACTGATTTGCAATGGACCACCGGAAATATTCCTCGCAGCTATGTGGAAGGCACCGAGCTCGCTAGTACTTTCTATTGGACCCCAATCTGGGATATTGCCGACGGCCGCGGAAAGGATTGCGTTGTGTGCGTTGACAAAAATGTACTCCTTGTGATTCGGAAACGCGGCACTATTTCGAACGACTTGCTTTCTGTCTGTCTCGGAGACCTTGAGTGTATGAAACAGAGCGCAAGGTGCCAAGGACATGCTGACCAGGCTGTGCTCATTAAAGTTGACTTGTGCAGCAGCATGTTGAGCATCAAGGTATCGGTCTGCTATGGAGCAACGCGAACTTGCTGAGGAAAGAGTCTCTAGCAAATAGACTGCATCGGCTTGGACGGATGTAATGTTGCAGGAAGATAGGAAGCTGCAGACGTTTAGTTTAAGCGTAATGGGGGGCCTGGGCCTGTGGGCAGCTTACCTATAATAGTCGTGATAGAACCTTTTAATATCTTCCGGGGCGATCAGTGGGATGGTGAGGTTGATATTCTCTCCTGGCTGAATAGCCTCCGATCTCTCCACCGGTATGGTTGCATAATTTTCCGTGAGGCGCCCATTTGACGATATGCCGCCCCAGTGTCCGAAAATCGGGTGGCTGAGGATAACTTGTCGAATGGATTGGTGTTTTGTTTTGATATTGCTGATGATATCTTTCAGCCCTAACTTGAGCGAGGTAGTGTCGGCCTCAAAATCTACCAGACCGGCATGGTAGCGACTGGGTTTACTATGATCGACGTTTTGCCAGGCGTCGGGTAGTATGACGCCACTGAGATTGATTCCTTTAGATGTCAGAGTATCCAAAGATGCCGCAATCCCTTCTGCGGTGAGCAGCTTGCCGTCATTAACTGGGGGTCCTTGAAACGGATTAGTGGTCTGAGTGAAACTGTTAAACTCCATGGCAAAACATACTGTAAAGCAGCCCGTTAAGCCACTGGTCAGCCCAGCTTCGCTCGACACCTGAGCTCATCCGATCCCCAGCCTCAGGATTTGGCAGCTCCACGGATCTAAATATTGCCCTTGCTTGTTGCATAGTGCTCTCTAGAGCTCTGTCAAAGTCATCTCCAACACTGACAATGACTCTTCCGTAACCTGGAAAGGGGCGTTCATTGCGAATCTAAGGTTATCAGTAAGATTCTCAGGCGAGGTCTGTCAGCTATAACTGAGAAGGCTCACGAACCTTTATCATCAGTGCACCCTCATTATTGTCACCGAAAACGGTCATAACATTCTCAAGGCCACTAAGTCCAAGAACTTGAAGATGCTGACCACGGGCATTTAGGAACGAGCAAAATATTGCTGAAACATCAATCTTGAAGTAACTTTTGCCTTGTCGAGGAGCCATCCAGGACTTCTTGTTCCGAGAAATACCAAACCACCTATAGAAATATAAGTCAATGATACAAATAAAACATTTGAAATGTGATCCAAAGATACTCTCGCGTACATGTCAACTCTTCAATACAGCCTACATGCCAAGCTTACCTCAGAAACTTGCCGCCAAACGGTTGCCCCAACATGACTTGCTCCATGTGTGGAAATTCTCCGGGCGCTGGTGCAACTGGAGTTTCTACCAGCCATGATGTGACTTCTGCATTTGCGCTGTCGGACAGAAGTCGTACTTTAAGATCGCGATTCAAATCTTCGAGATAGTCATTTAGACTGGCGGACTTCTTGCCAAGATCACTGACTTGCGGTGCTAGTACGATGATGCTATTGGCTTTTGCTTCCTGCTCTGCTGTCGTCCACGGCTCTGTGTGACCGATTCTGTACATAATCTCAAACTGAAGAGCAGTAGTAAACTCTATCTCTGTCTCGTATAATATCTCATCTGTCGTGTCTGGTTGTTTATGTGCGTGCAAGACAGCCCGTTGAGAGCGAGTCAACACGACTTCGTTACATGTGTCGGAATGGACTGGGGCATAGCGAAGCACCACCTCCCACGGCTTGTTTCTGTGCTGGGACTCAAGCTGCAAGATGCAGCTAAACTCAAGACTCGGGGTTGTAATTCTGGTTACTTGCCCGAGTGGGGGGTACGTCACTACGCATGTTGACATTTGGTTGAGGCGTCTGGGATGGGAAAAGAGGTTGCCGGTAGCTGAAGGACGGAAATGCCAGTTTCTGATGATGGGACGGTATTCGACAACTGTATTAATACTTAAGATGTGGGAAACATCAAGGGTAGAAAGACAAAACCAGCACTATTGTTGCTCGATAAAATTAGTTGAATGAAAGACTCATCCGGGGAGCTAATTTGGGAAGGAGTAAGTGCTAGTTACGGTTAATCCTTGTTTGAGTTAAGACATGGAACTAGTTATGCAATCAGTAAGGCCACTCCCAATTGGGACAACTAACGTATCTGATAACCAACAACACAATGTAAATAGCAATGAAGTGCTTATTGTTATGGGCCAATTTAGCACGATGTGGTTATTAATGCAAGTGGAGTAGAGTTTCTTTCCATGGCAGTTTAATTTTGCTGTACACACTTGTGACTGTCAAAGTTTGTCGAGTATATGACTAATCTATCTCTGATGCCAAAACTCAATCGTCATATACAATCCCCGATCCCTCAGTGGTAGCACTATTGATCTGGCTGTCCACCGTCAAACTCGTATCCGAAGGTGCCACCAAGACTGTCAAGGCTGACTTGAAGTCAGTCCTGCCCAACAGCAACTGGCCACCCAATTCGTTATTAGCCGCAACAAGAACCGTCTTGTCCTTCTCAGTAAGTTCGTCCAGGACAATAAACAAGTTGTAATTCATCTCAGAATCAGCCCCGTTTACAGGAAAGCGGCTGCGCACAATCGCATCGCATTCAATTGCAGAGGCGCCAATCAAGACAGACGGCACATGCGGCACCGAATCAAGCTGTTTCCCAGCCTTTCCAGAATGGAATGGAGCCTTGTCAATAGAAGTTACAAATGCCATAGACGGTCCGGCGATCTCCTCATCGCCCCAGTCCTGGTCGTAGCTCTCTTGGAGAAATTGGTTGATCGTCTGGGGGATTATCGTGTTAGCTCGTGTTGTCCTAATACAGCTCTGGAACTTACCTTGAGACTAATGTCTGCGGTCCTAAAGATGGGATAATATGGGATATCTGTGTCTGGGTCTTCTGGCCCACAAGCATCATCCCAGTTTTCATGGGGAGGGTAGTCGCCGACATCAATACGTTTGGGTCTGGCTCTCAATTCATCTACGCGCTGCTTGTTCCATAACCCGCCGACCATGGCAGCTTCGTTGCGTAGATCGCGTATGACTTTGGTTAACTGGCTGTTTGTAGATCCTTCAACAGCTGCAAGGCCGTGAGTGGCTGATGATAGTTCGCAACGAAAAGCGACTTGGATCTCGTTACCATCCTCTTCATTTCGTCCGTCAACTGCGACTTGGCACGTGTTTCCGTCTCCTGCAGTTCTTTCGTCGAGAATCACAAAGGCTTTCTGACTAACTTCACCTTGGCGTCCAGATTTGAGTGCATCCATCAATGTCCCCAGCGCGTCATAGGTCTCCGGAGGATCTTCTGTGAAGGGAGTCTGAAACGAGTCGAGCCTTTCGTCATTTTCGTCTGTTATCAATTCTGAGAGATCCTTCCTGGCCGCTAGTACGAGCTCGTTGTGGGACAGAAGGGGTTTCAAGATCTAGTCGTGGTTAAGTTCAGGTTCTTTGGAGACGGCGCGTTGCAACAAACCTGGACATCTATGTCTACCGTGCACACGATTGGGAACTTGACGGTCTTGGTAGACTCGCTACGCAGCGTAACACCCATGGTAGGAGATGAAAATAGTGGAGCGTATTGATGAAGTTTGTTAGAATTTGATGAAAGACTGGATATGTGTGTGTAGAATCTCTGCGGTGTTGGTCGTGCTGCCTTTTGGAGAAGTTGTGAGCGCAAAGCCAAGCCACAGTGCAACAGCATTATTATAGGCAACTTTTAACCACCGAGTGGACCATCCATACATTACGTTATATTCATGCAAGCCAATTCAACACGTCATCTTACATGCATTTGCCCATCTGAAATAGAACATTGAACAAATGTGGAGCAAATATGTGCATCACCAAGATGAGAAGAGAATGAGAAACTTGATATTGCCAAGTTACTGTACATTCCGCCTCCATGCGGAGCGTGAAAGACGGCAAGCCCTCGTTCACGCTCTTCAAGTTGGATGGGCGACTCAGATCGATCTGCAACATGGCAAATCTCTAGTGCACTGCCCCAATGAATCTTACATGGACCATTGTGATGTACACTGGAGCACATGCTGACTCCTGTAAGCAACAATGGGACACTTTTTCCACATTAACAACACGCAACCCTAGAAGGAGAGCAGATCGGCGATATGGCCCTTGGATAGTCAAAGCATAGCCTGCTGCCCCTGTTTTTTCTATGGAACGGTCCGCTGATTGAACGGCATTTAGTGTTAAGAGCTGTTCCTCTAGTAAGGAAAAAGAAAGAAGAATAGTCTGCTTGCTATGTCACTAAACTTGGGTCATAAGTAGACGTTCACCTAAGACCTGCAATAGTAGTTTGAATCATTGTGACATTATATTTCTGATAGTTCAATGACAGACGACTTAATGGATGAAAGAGTTCAATTTGAAAGTAAAACCATGGCAATCTAAAGAATGAAAGTGTACATAGATCTCTCCGGCTCTTGAGACTTCCAAGTGCAGTAGTAATCCTCTATCCACATCTACCCTCTATCACTCCAACAAAGTGATTGTTGCTATTCAACAAACGCCGGCAGCGTTTCGTATTTATTCATCAGCTTCGAGCTCAACATCATTCTCTTCCTCGACTTCTCGAGTTTCCACTTCGCCGTCATCACCGTCATCTTCTTCAAAGTCCTCTGGAATATCAACATCTTCAGGGAGGTCACGGCTCTCAACCCAAGCGCTGTCGCCATCCTCAGAGTAATTGAACACGTCACGAGCCACCTTAGGGTTAGAAGCCAGTTTCCAAGGACCATTAGGACCGCCAGAAACAAACTGGTGACCATCATTCTTGCACTTCGGCTTAGGGCCGCACCAGTCTTGGGAAAGCTTGCTAATCTTGTCCCACTTGGTGTTCCATTGTTCTCCCTTCTTGCTGGTCGCAATGCCTCTAACCTTGCGTCCTTGTCCTGTAAATGTTGTTAGCTATAAAGTTGACAGCCAGAAGTGAGTGGAGAAGGAGACTTACGTTGCTGTTCCTTGCCAGGAACACATCGAAGTGCAACTTTCTTAGCAAAGTCACTCTGACCGCCTTCCTTGGAAGAAGCATAGGGATACTCGTCAGGGGAGTTGCCTCCCTTCCAAGCCCAGCCCTTCTTCTTGCAAGGATCCTTGTCGTAGCTCCATTTCTTGCGGTTGTCATCGCCATACTTCTTAGCAGTGGCTTTGCTCTGACCTCCGCCATGGAGAGTCGCAGTGTTGCCCTGGCATTTGATTGCCCAGCAGGTGTTGAGGCAGATTTCTGG
Organism: Pochonia chlamydosporia 170; assembly: GCF_001653235.2. Classification (NCBI taxonomy): domain Eukaryota; kingdom Fungi; phylum Ascomycota; class Sordariomycetes; order Hypocreales; family Clavicipitaceae; genus Pochonia; species Pochonia chlamydosporia. The sequence goes on along the minus strand of NC_035794.1, from coordinate 3,596,257 downwards.
AGTCTTCTCGCAGTCGTAAACGACACCCTTGGCCGCAGCTGAGCCAGCGAGAAGAATAACAGCGGTAGCAACAGTGACGTGCATTTTGAAAGTGATGGATATTGGAGGAATAAGTGACTTGTTTGTGTTGAGAGTTGATGGTAATGATCTGGACGTTGATATGAAGCGAATATCAAGCAGTTAAATAGTTATCAGATTTTACCAGACAACACAGGAGACTGTTAGTGAAGCATTTTCCATCAAGTAATATAATCTCACTTGCATATTCTACTCCGTTGCAATCCGAAATTATGGCACTGCCCCGACGATTCCCCTTTGATCTACAAAGGAATGCTGACAGTATGGTAACCAAAGAGACAAGTGTTACGGTCCTCAGCCTATCATGATACAATACCCAGCCTCGGGTTTGGTTACTGAAACTCTTAGCATCGAGTAAGGCTGACTGATATGGGTATCATTCGACTTGTGCACAAATACGGATGTCGCAGCCGCACTCAATAATGAATCCCTGCAATGATTGACCTCCAATATCACAAGATATTGCTCAGAATGACAAATATTTCAGACATAAGTTATGTAGAGAAGCTCGTACGCGGTTCGTAAGTCTGTGAAGGATCAAAGTCTCGTCCGGGTTCTCATTATTGCAAAAGACATGGAAGATGTCCGATCAATGATCTGATGCTGCCACCCAGAACGAGTCACCCAGCACGCCTAATTTTGTTCTATTTCATGCGAGACGGCAAGCTGGTTCCAATAATGGACGCAGGAGTTGCCTGAGTTGCTCTCCCGGCGTGAGTTGCCCGTGGGGGCTGTTCCTACATGCATGCATTGCCCAATCTCACCACCAAACCAAACAAATATTCGGGGACGGCTCGTACAGCTTACCCATTTATGTTGGGGCTATGCGTGTAAGCTGCATATGCCGCGAGACCTCCGTCTCATGCCGTTACACTGAAGAAATAGCTCATGGACAATAAGCAGGGCGAACAAACAATGGAGTTGTTGATCTGTGTCCAACGATATTTCATTGCATATGAACAACAAATTCTTTCAACCAACTATGATCATCGCAAGGCCAGAAACAGTCGAAGCCAGCATGTGCATAACCCACAGTCAGCACCAAATTAGGAAAATTGGGAATATGATTTTCGCTGCATCGCTCGCTCTAGCTTACATATGCCGTCTGGTCCACTGTAACGACGATCGTATCACTCTTGCCGGGAAGCCGAGCAGCTGAACAGTCCCCAAAATTATTTGCAAACATATACGGCAGTTACAAATGGGTCTAGGAAACTGATCTCCCGCTGCATTCTGAATTGGGACATGTGAGGCTGTAAGCTGAATCTCCCATAAGCAGGAACCAGGACCGCGTCTCGGAAGCTGTCCGGCCGGTGAGGATCGGAGATTCGCCTCTTTTGGCGTCACACGCTTGATAGGCATCTACGTAAAAATAGCCATCGGTCATTCTGGCAATCTAAGTAAGTGCATCTTGCACGCTATAGATGTGTTCTGTCTTGATAAACTAGGTTAACTAACTATCTTACCTGAAGATGAGCATGTGAGGCTGGTGGCATATGCCTTGAGCGTTTGCTTGTGATTTATTAATAGATTGAGCAGCTAATTATTTGTAAACAATTCAATGAGTTGAGTTTATTGGCCCAGCGCGATATGACCACGTTAACAAATGGGTATTTTTTTAAAATACCACATATGCCCCTTTCGGAGTCGGACCTGGCGAATACAAGGAAGGCCGTTCCTATCTTTCACCGATCATTCCACCCGAAGTCTGCCCAAGGCCACTTGCGAAAGCCGATAAACAGGTCGGAAAGACACGTTTATCTCATTGGCAACCCATTCGCTATAGTGACGTTTGCCTCTGTATACGAATCTAGGTAATACTATTCATACTATTCATGTCCGAACTCAACTAAATGAACAAAGTAGTGCTAAAGTGACGCAAACCCCAGCCACAACAAATTGACCGCTTTCACGCGCTCAAGTATCGGTGACACCCTGAAGAGCATAAAGAGGCTCGAGCTGAGCCTTTCGATTAAACAACACGTATCTCTTGAACCACCACGGAAGCCAAGTTCCCAGCTGATATGAAATGTGTCTTCGTGTGGGAACGCTGAAAATGTAATCCAACTCTTCGAGGGTCCGTTTCCTATCATAGGTTAGCACACATCTTGTGGTGATGGAGTATACGCCGGATGATACGTACTTAGTCTCGGGGACGATGAGGAAAATTACTAGGAACGCCAAAACATTGAGACCTGCGTAGAAGCCAAACGCGCCAGTTGGAGTGATTTTATCTAACAAGGAAGGAAACGTGAGACTCAATGCACTGCCGACAGCGTTGTTTATGCAAATGGTCATGCCGGCTCCTAGTTCCCGGTGGGACAGGGGGAATGCCTCCGAGAAGTAGATTGATGGCAATGGTCCCATACCTGGACAGGGTCAGTCTAGAACATCATATTTGCAGAGCTTGTTGCTTACCGGGTCCATAGAATGCCGTAAAGATGTAAATAAAAAGAGCAATCAATGGAATCCTCGCGCCAGAGTCGGTGGGCAAGAGGAAACACAGGCCAGCGGCTAGGAGACACCACGCCATATTCGGGAACGTAATGAGAAGCAGATTTCTACGACCGTACGTATCCATTGTGTATATTGCCGGGAAAGCAAATACGAAAAGAACGATACCGAAACCGAGAGAGGCAAGAAGACTGCTGAGCACAGAGTAGCCTGCATTGGCGAAAATGGTGGAGCTGTAGAATGCCATACTGTCAAGAGGTCTAGTTAGCTTCTTTAGATCTCTCAAAGAGTCTTTCAAAGAATGGATAGTCATACATATTGATTCCCGAAAACTGCTGACTGATGACAATCCAAGCACTCGCAACCGTGGCGCGACGCAAACGAGGAACAGCAACCAATTCCCACGCTCTGCTAAGGAAAGATGCACCTGCGAAGGCGTCGCGCTCTTCCATGACTTGACAGTGAGCATAGTACAAGTCTCTAGCGGCCTGGAGCTCGGTATTTCGTAGCCTGCAGAAGGACTTGAAGGACTCGAGGTAACGGCCCTTTTTCATCAACCAACGGGGTGACTCTAATGCAAGTTAGTATCCCTTCTCATTTTCGCCTTTGCAAGACGTCCTGTAATGCTTGCATGGAACCGTGAATGTTCAAGGGTCAACTTACCAGGACAGTACCAAACCCAAATCACAACAGGGATAGCAGGCGCAAAAGCAGCAGCCAGTTGAAACCGCCATGCCAACCTTCCAACCTTGTAGAAAATAAGATTGGTAGCATACCCTATAAACATGCCAAAAGATACCCACATCTGAAAGCTAGTCACAAGACCACCTCGAATCGAAGCAGGAGATACCTCAGCAGTGTACACCGGAATAGTCGAGATCTTAATGCCCATGCCCAAGCCCATGAGCAGTCTGCATATCAACAACTCCCACCAATTCCGTGTAAATCCCTGCCCCAGTACGGGAAAGATACAAAATAGGCCGGTTAGAAAGACGGTGCCTCGTCGACCAAGCAAGTTGTTAACCGGATCGGCCGCCCATGAGCTGCACAAGCCAAACAAGGTTGGTGCGGCGTTGATGCACCCAATCAGCCAGCTGTTATGCTCGATGCCAAATTCTTTGGGGAACGAGAGATTTGCTCCGTTGGCGCCGGTGTTGTCCCATCCCTGGATGGCGGAGCCCAGTGAGCAGAGCGCAATGGTGTAGTATAGTGCTTTGGGGAGATGCCATCTGTGGGTTGTCTCCTTTGCTAACCAGTGCCTTTCGTCATCGCTGAGTTCGGGAATTGAGTTGTAGTCCTCTGGGGATTGAGCTACGAGGGCCCCACGAAAGAAAACGTCTTCCTTCTCAACGAGGTTGTATTCCTGGCAAAAGGAAGATACGTGAAATCTAAGGTCATCTCTTGAAATACCGGCAAGAGGGTTGCGGATTCTAACATTGTGTTAGTCAAGGCAAAAATTACAGGATTCATCAGTCGCTGTGGTACGAACTTGGCATAGATGTTGCGAGCGTAGTCTGGGGCTGCATCTTCGACATGGCTCAACGCATCAGCTTTGATGTCCACGTCGTGAACTGAGGGTTCAGCACCCATGTTGATGGCCACAGATTAGAAGAACGTTGAGGTGCTCGGTGACACAGTTTTGTGCTGTGGGACGTGATGATAATGTTGATCCATTCGAGTTCTCATATCAAGACGGGGTTACTGGAGCTTCATTGTATATTTATACACGACTCATTGATCGATCGGAACAATGACCGCTTGATGAAGGCCATGTAGGTTGAATGGTCAGCGCCATGATTACTGCTAGCTTCATCCCCGCGACGCCACTGTTGGAAGTGTGGGGGAGCATTCCAAAGCTTCAATAGGCGGGCAAGCGGCAGTTGCGCTTCGTTATTGTTCCATCTGCGCCTCCCGGCTGAAGACCGAGATTCCCTGTGCAGGACATCATCTCCAGTTGTTGGCTTAATGTGTTGGGACAAACGCGTCGCCTAACGAGCCCGGAGACCTTTGTGCTGCATAGCTACTCGATGTACATGGCTCTAAATGTCCTTTTTCCGGAATCAATGCATGCATCACGTAGTACCTTGGCCAAAATCTACGTTGAGCTACCCAAACCCCAAAGCCAACATGAACATCGTCCAACAAGACATGTCCTGTCAGTCCTAAATCTCCACCCGCGGAAGCAGCACGCGTGGAGCATACCGGAACACGATACCCCGACAGGCAAGTGGAAATATTGGTGTATGCCCTGCGTGTGTCCCCTCTCGTGTAAGTGCGACCCGACTTCGGAATGTGGTGAGGTGCATGATGCCCTGCGTGGTGTCCCTGTGCAGGTCAACACACCAACTTGACAATTATCCAATCATTTAATTGCTTCAATCAACAACTGGAAACCCCGCCGGAAGACTGTCACCCCGCAGGATGCAGTGGAAAGCCCCGCCGCCACTGAAGTCTGGCTGTCTCTGTGTCTTCAACCGGGATTGGCGTTTAGACCTGGTTGTGTCCTGTGCAGTGCAACAACGCCACTACTCAATATCATGGGAGAAGTTAATGTCACAGCATCGGGACAGTTGCTGGTAGACTGGAAGGATGACAATGTTGTTGATACCTTCATTATTGCGTCAACTCGGATAGCCACTGAAACTAGTTAGAATAGCACGATCGAGAGCTAACGATGGCTGAAACCACCATGATAACACCAATAATTCATGAACATGATCTATTCTCTTGAGCATATGCCGCTATATCAAAATTTATTAGTGGAAACTATTGTCTACATCCTATATCCTCCTTAGCATATCCTATACATCGGCATATTGATAGCCGACCGACCTGTACAGGACCAATGGGTCACCGACCACTCTACTGGGCCGTTAAGATGCTTGTTGCTGACCCGTTTTCACACAGATAAAGATGGGTTGTATAAGGTGGAGTAGTTTAGAGAGATCTGGGCATACATTAACCAGGCCTGTCTGAAGTATCTGGGCATATAAACCATCCTCTAGCCCAGTGCCCAGACATCTTCCAATTCAACTTTCATCAACAAACACGCTAAAGCAAAACAACAAAATGGGCAGTAAAGACTCTCAAACCTGGCTTGAGAAGCTGGAAGAACAGCGTACGTCGCCTGTACATCAACGTGACTCCTTTTACAATGCTAATGTCTGGTAGTGAACATTGATGTCGACTGGATGGACCCCGAGTACATCAAATCCATGCCAATCAAACCTCATGACCAGACGAGCAACCAGCTTTGGGTCGATATCCAACTTGGGCATGAGTCTAATGCCGAGCTTCTTGCTCAGACTGCAAACGAGCTCAAAGACCAGGGATGGTTGGCCATCTATACCCGAATGGTGTGCATTACCTCTGCCCCAATGCTTCGCTTGGCATGAATAGCGTGACTGATAAACTTTTTCAGGCTGTGTTGATGTGCAAGAAAAACATCAACCTCATCCGCGGTCGAGTCCTCCTCCAGACATTGCCCTCCAAAGCCTACGACACCCAGGCCACCCTCTCCCATGCTCGCCTATACGACCAAGAGTTCGCCCGTGCCGGCATCGGTAGAGATAGATACTGCATCAAGATTCCATCTACTGGTCCTGCTTTGAACGCGGCCAAGATTCTGAGTGCAGAGGGTATTCCCACCCTTGGCACAGCGCTGTTCAGTCTTGCGCAGGCCATTGCTTGTAGCCAAGCTGGCATGCTCTACATCAGCCCTTACTACAACGGTATGGCGTAGTTATTCATCGACTAGGCAACTCCATGCTAATGTTGGACATAGAAACTCGTGCACACGATGATCACAAACTCTGGCCCAATGTCAAGGATCCCGCGACAGAGCATCCCATGAGCGCTCGTCTGTACCAGATTCTACGAACGTACGAGCGCTTATACAAGGAGACTGGCAAGGAGCAGCCTCTCTTGAAGAATGCAAGGTACAATCAACTTCGATCACGATAATACATTTTTGTTTCTAACTCATCATCACACAGCTTCATCTCCCCACAGGAGGCCATGGCAGCAGGCGAACTCGGCTGCCACTCCGCGACCATCTCCCACACCGTTCTAAACCAACTCGCCGAACTCAAGTACGATCCTGCCGCGCAACCCGGGGAGGGAAAGCCGAAGCCTTCCCACGTATACAAGACCCCAGTCACGCCACCGAAGCGATTCGAAAAGCTGGCGGCAATTGATCCGCTAGCCCCGACGGGATGGGATGGGAAACTGGCCAGCACCGATGTCGACTACCTGGCTAATGGTGGTGCGGAGCTTGCCAAGGCGATTGAGGCGGATCCGGTCACAAAGGAAAGATTGGCGGTTGCCTTGGAGCTGTTTACTGGAGGTGAGTTGAGGAGCAAAGACAAGGTTGAGGTTGCTCTTAAAAGTGTGGTTTAGTTGAACGTTTGTCTTGTTAGTTGTTAGATGAGTAACTGCAAAATACAATGCATGTGTCCCGATAATTATATGAGAAACTGAGACTGTAACACAGTTATAATGACCAGCTGCATATTAAATAACAGAGTGGGATTTGTACTATTGCCACTAGAGAGTTAAAGTCCCACATGATGGCGCATCAGTTGATAGCACAACCACCACCTCCAATGTTCAAACATTTGACGGCATTCTCCACCCCCGCGCTCCGCAGTTGGGGTACCCTGGCTGAGACTGAGAACCTGGGGGGACATACATTTAGTCAGTGTTCCCTAAATCGGAGAATGTTTCCACCCAAGTGTTTCCTGTCCCTCATCTCTGTCTCTCGGCCATATGCTCATCCTCTCAACAACAGTGAAGCAAAAGGCATTTTGGTACGCGCCTTATCACAGCTGGGAATGGCTCCCTCTTATTCAGAAAATATGGAAAAGAAGAAGAAAAGAGTACGGAACTGGACTGCAGATGATCGGGCAGTTCACCGTGTCTTTGAGCGCTCACGGCGGGAAGCGTTCAAGGAAGGGTTGCAGGTGAGCTCGCGTTCCTGCTTCACCCTAACCTCTTGAGTTTACCATCAGAAGGCTGACTTTGTACAAGAACCTAGCCGCGTTAGTTCCCTCATTACAATCCGTGGACTCCAACAAACTCTCCAAGCATGTTGTTCTCGATGAGACAATATCGCTGCTGCAGTCGACGAACCAAAAGGCAGCCGAGTCCCAGATGGTCATAGACTCACTACTCGCCGAGCGGCAGCAACTTCTCACCGAAATCAACATGTGGCGAGCGAGCGCAGGCATGGAATCGCATGCGTTTCCCTCCAACATGGCCGAGGTGGCTCATGCAGAACCTGCAACAAACACGCCGGCTTTAGTAGCAGGTGCAGGTGACGTGACTGTTTTGAGTCCCCTGCAGCAATTACAGGGACAGTTGGAATTGCCACTCCCGAGTTCCGAATCATTTTCTGATTCCGGATTTCCTGGAGAAATGGGGGCTATACCACAGGGCACGGAGTCGTTGGACCTGGACGGCCTGCCTCTCGATCCAACATCTTGGCAAACAAATGAGTTATGTGATTCTGTTGTGGGAGTGCCAAACTATGCCATGCAATCAAGCCTCTTGATGGAGGGGGGAACGTAATCCTTATCAAGGGTCCGCTCCGAACCAATTCTGGGACTTCGAAACTTAGTAATGAGTCGCGGATTGGTGGCGAGCAAATCATGTATGAAGCTTGCACCACGGGCTATTACTTATACGTCTAGCATTGTCCCTAAGTTACAGGGCATCTGCCATGTCTCATGACCTACGAATGATTGGTTACGCTTGCCCAGGTGCAACCCAAAGCACAAGACGGCGAATATGCACCAACGGCTGAACCCAGCGTACCAACAATGCCCACGAAGCGAACCAGAGCCACGTTCTATCTACCTTCCAGTACCTATCACGCGTTTCTCAACGGTTGAGGGGAAAGCGTCAGCTCGTGCTTCGTTGACGCTATTTCTCATCTACGGTGGGAATGTACACGAGAGACCTGTTCCCATTTCTGGCCGAGGAGAAGCGGAATCAGCTTCCAGGCGCACATTAAGGCAGAACGAGACATCTTCACCTGTTTTGGGCTCCAGACACCAATCTGCAAATTAACTAGATTATTGACGGGTTGACAGAGGCGTCCAAATTCGACTCGAGACATGCTGGTGCTTCATTGCTCGATAGCAGCTTTTAGCTAGGAGACTCAGAAACTGATTGAGCGCATTAACGTGTATAAATTAATGTGAATTTTATTGTTAAACGTGCAGTGGTTCGATGTGGGCGCACCGACACACCATGTTTTAACGGCTCATCAAACTTCACTAAAAACGCATCTCAAGTGCATCTTCTGTAACCGTCCAAGCAGGTATATTGATAACTAGCTAGGCGACTAACACAAGTATCTAAAATCTAAAGAAGAGCCTAAAAAGACTATCTAGAAGGAGAGAAACAGAAGGAAAACGGACTGTGTGAAGATAGTTATAGCTGCAAGAAAACGGGGGAAGAGAGAGGGGAAAAGCAGCTCCCATGAACAGGTTTGCTCCTATCAAATGGTCCCAAGTTCCGTAATAGCTATCTCAAGTTAAGAAAGAAAGAAAGGGAGAAATCGAGCTTGAGGTTCGCCTGTATAGTCTCTGTGTAGCAATCTAGGCGTAATGAATTACACGCACTGGACTAGTCTAGCGCTGAAGCTCCGCCTATGGCTTCTAAGACATCTTAACGATTTTGATATCCCAGGGACGATCGCCATAAGTTCCGCTGCTTCGGGCACCCAGCCTGTTAGCTGAAATAGAAGGCAAGGGTTGATAAAGCATTACGACTGCCGTGATCGGACTGCCATCTGAGTGACGGATCGCTACATCAACCGAGCATTCTGATAGGCCGTTATCCTGGCAGAACGTAGACGCCATGGCAGGGCAGTCGTCTTTGACATGGCATGCTTGATGTTCTCTGTCGAGTTTGGTCGCAAAGGGAACTGGTTTGCACTGTCCTTTAAAGGTACCGAAGAAAGCCCACTTCTGCATGATGCATTCGTTATTGCCCGGGCATTTGGGTGCAACTCCGGTTGTGACTTCCTTCCCAACTGTAGTTGTCCAGGACTTGCTGTACGATGCCGAGAGCTCAAGAGAGGCTTCTGGAGTCCCGGGCACTTCGCCTCCAATCTTGCCACCGAACGTGGCTGATATGCTCCAACCCTCCGTGGTAGACTTGGTATCCATATCCTTTTCCTCGAACTTGAGCTCTACCTCATTTGTGAGAGTATTGGCATAGCGTAAGAGTTCCACATAGGTGCGGTCGACCTGTTTTGCCGTAATGTTTTTCAGCATGTTGCGTGTATACCATTTCGTGACGCCACCACAGCTCAGATCTTTTTCATTTGAGACGTAATTAGGTGGAAAGAAAGGATTTGAAATGTCCACCTTTCCTCCAAGATACTGATAGTACGCTCGCAGATAGTCTTCGCTACCGGGCGTCAGTTTTGGGACAGGGTCGGTAGCCTGCGTTGTTGGTGCGGCGTAAACGCTCGCAGCGAATAAAATGGCAAGATTGAACAACATTGTGATTCAGGACGAGGCAGTAAGCAGGACTTTGGTGACTATGAGGTGTATTGCAGCGTGGGATTGAGGATAGCGTATATAACTTTTTTGAAGTTGGGAGCGATGATCTCCAGTATATATAGCCCGTGGTTCGGTGTATTGATCCATACATGGTGCATGGACCGGCGCGCGGGAGCAGCTTGTGAAGCTCGCTTACACCAACTGCAGGGTGTCGAGTATGGCGGTTTATCGTCGTGACGTAGGCAATTTTAGCTTTTACAGGGTCCTTGACAAGGTACCTGGCGGGTTAGTAGGCTGAGTGTTACGGATCAGGATCCAATATTGAATTACTTGGTACCGTTTCGTCTATTCCATTATACGAGGCCAGTTCTAACAATTGCTTTAGTCAAACTCCTTAATTACAGATGCATTAGTATGGTTACTGCCACAAAGTTAATTAAGCGCTGCGGAGTTATCTTTGACATGAGCAGTGTCATTTTAGAGACCCCTCTCTCTTCCATACGGCGATCTTGGCGGTGGCGAGATACCCGCATTGATGACCTGTAGTTCCGCATTGATGACCAGTAACTACAGGTACTTGGTGGTTTAAAAGCTTTTAATGTTAGAGGCGATGGGTCGACAACATTTCTAGCCAACTAATTTCCGCGGTCCAAGAGCATATGCCAGCGCAATTCGCTAATTGTTATGCCTTCCTCTAACAAAATAGCATGCCCTTCCGGTTAATTGACATCATCTGTAATAGCGATCGACAATATTTACTCTACTAGTAAGATCAGGCACGCTAAATGATAATTCGGTTCGTTTTCCGTTATATTGCCATGTAGTCTATTAATGATATAAGACGAGAGGTATCCCAAGGCTGTGTGCCTCCGCAATCCATCGCGATGCTTGGCAACGCTCTATTAATGCGACCAAGAAAGAATAAGTGGATAGGGCCAATGCAATAATGAATGGGGTTATGGAGTATTGACGGGATCTGGTGGCTTATGCTAAGCATACTAATTCAGAATCATGCCACTGCGAAATAAAGGTTCAATGTTAGATTGCTATGCGCATTGATGTACAAATGGCAACTGACACGATCGCCACCTGATATAGATACGGAGGCCAACCACGACTCTCTGTACCCGTCAAAAACATGTGGAATGCTATTACATCAACGAGAACGGTGAAGGTGGCAATCTCCCAGACCTAGAGGCCGAGATTCTTGGCCATGCGTACTTTCATGTCAATTCTGGTTGTGATTTTACACCTTTCCGCCCTCCAAATACAGCTAACTTAAAAACTATGCAACACTTCAGAACCGCGTCATCAGCAAGGCGCAGAAACTGCGTGCTGTTTTTGTGGAACCTAAACGATTCGTTTGGGTGTCTTCTGATCGCGACGCGTTTAGGCGTCTCATTCAGTGCATATTGGCTGTACGAGGGCCCAGCGGATCAAGTGGGAAACACTGGCAAAGGGAAGGAGAAGTCCAAGAAGTGATGAATGGTCTGGTAGTTTTAACTGCCCACGGATCGCATGGCCATGTTTACTGTGCCTAGCATTTCTAAAGTCATGGTTACGAGCTTGAACCAAGCTGCCATGTCTCCTGTTTCTTCCCTGAGCTCTAGATAGAAAATACAAGAACGACGTTTGTAGAACTTCAATGTAGGCAAGTACCCAAGTCACTTCGTTCCGAAGCACAAAATATCAACAACTTCTTAGCGGAGGACTATCATATCTGCCCCCTCTATCATAAGGATTATATTATGTATTTGGGCCTACGACTTAAGCCAAGGATCATCAAGCAGCTCTTTGGTCGTGCTTCTCTCCTCTGGCAGCCAAGTAAGCATCCTTTTCGCAAATTGAACGAACAGGGCTTTCCCTTGCCCTTCCAGAATTGTGGTTTTATTGGAAACATTCAAGTCTTCGCCAGGGATTAGTTCCGGATACCTGAATGATCCTACAATATGTTAATTTAATCATCATTTTGGGATAGTCAGCGTTTAACATGCCTTGATCGTCGTACAGTCGTGAATATATGTCTTTGTCGGCTCTGGAAAGCAGGGAGGCGGGAGGTGGCCCTAGGAGGCGAACCATCTGAGCGAATCGACTCAGGTAAGAGAAATTCGGGTTTCCGGGCGATTTTCCATCAAGAACATTAACTTCAGCTAGAAGTTCGCACAACTAGATTTCGCTAGTCGACGTTAAGATAGATGACCGTTTGCCAAGATAACAAACCACCTGGCCGAGGTTCCAAATATCTGCAGGATAGCTCCACCCTGCCTGCAGCATAACCTCCGGGTCGTTGTATTCCAGAGGCTGGATGTCATGACGATTCGTTGTAGATTTATCCCCACGCACGGCAAGGCCAAAGTCTGTCAGCTTGACGAAACCCACTCCTTTCCTAAGGCGGCCGAAATCTGGTCGTGATTCGTAAACTGGGTAGCCACGGCGTTCTTCAAATGGTGCGGGATTGGCCTCTTGCTCACGGACATAGTTCGTTAAAACTGCTGGGTCTTCAAAGGGGAGCATAAAGTGGTCTCCCTTGAGATCTATATGGGCGGTAAGCAGCTTATTGAGGTAATCAGAAAGATGCCAGTCTGCAACTAACCTGTATGGATAACGTGACACTCTGTGTGTAGGAAATCTAAACATTCAAGAATGCCAGGCAGCAAGGCCTTAAGAATGCGAGGCTGTACAAGACCATTCGGGCTAGTCTGTCGTCCTAACATCCAGAGTGGCTAACGGAGCGGTTCAAACACCAGACAGAGGTGTGCCCGCCCAGATGCTTTAACCTCAAAGGAGTCTAGGACCTTGCGGACATACTATTGGCCTGGGTGAGTCGTCCACATAGAGCACATGTGGTTTAAGATGTCAATTTCCCTCCGCGCGGCTTCTCGAATAGCTGGTGAACTGTTTGTTATCTTTAACGCTACATAGCGCTGGTTTTTCCATGGCCATCTATTGATTAGTCAGTATTGCGGGCTAAGAAAGTTATCAAAACTGGCCACTGGGTCATTTGCCCTGGCAAAAGGGGACGCTCCGCCTATGTAGAAAGATGGTCTCTTGCATCCGCGGACCAAAGTGGGCAGGGAAGATAAGAGGCAATCTCCAATTTCTCACCGTGAAACTACTCCTGCAAGCCAAACCGTTGACGCAGTACCCCATCCTAGTTTTGAAACAAGCCAATATTTCCCGCGGACCGTTTCTCCAATCCGTGCTGGGTAGTAGCTCTCAGGATCGTATGACGAGGACTTTTCCTCTTCTAGTAGAGAAACAGTTGTGCCTTTTGATGTTGTCGTAATAGTTGCTTTGCTATTTTTAACACTAGAAAGCACCCCTGGCTTCAGGTATCGAATACCCAGTGGCCATCCGCGGTGCCGCATATGACGCGTTGCTTGAATGTTGATTTGTTTGGCGAGGACTGATGAGCAGTTGTTGTTCCCGTTCTGTGCTTTGGGTATGATGTGTTCATGTTGGCACGGGGGGGAAATATGAAAACCCGAAGCTCCCTGCCATCAGACATCTGGAGCTTTGGTCAAGATTGAATCGGAATCTCCCACTAACTTGAGAAGTGCCTGGCATCAAGAAATAAAGAACATTGAAGCAAGATATGCCTGGTATTTGTCACAATTGCCTGCTACCTAGTCCGGTATACTAACTCGGCATGGCGATTTAGACGCGCGGGCGAGCTTGTTTTCCCCCTTTCTAACGTAGCCAGCCCAAGTTTTGTCGATCGCTAGATCTTTGCCCTCCGCACTTTAATGTTCAAATGTTGCTGGGGTTCTAGGACATCCAGAGGCCTTCCACTTGTTAGTAAGATGCACATAGCCCGGTCTCTTCCATGTTGTCTGGTGTGCTCACAGAGAGCATTCACAGCTTCCACGCAGTTCATTGACAACAAAACGTTCCAGTCGCACAGCGTAAATATTCTCCTCCTTGGGACGAAGCCCACACGCAATTACAGAGAGGCTGGGTCGTTAAACCCAAAACTACCAAAATTAAACCAGACTTTTAAGACCAAATAACGAACCTTACATGACGGAAAGGCGTCCCTCTTACAGATTAGGCTATGGGAGCCCATTGATTCCATCTTGAAATCCGGCGACTTATCCACCATACCATCTGCGACTGGTTGCCTCACAAGCTATGAACCACGCTAAATTTGCATTTCATCTCACTGCAAGAATTTGTCCGTTTTTATATCTTTTTCAAGATACGTCACCTTGCTGCATAAGTTTAGATAGATATGTCAAGTCAATTGCGTATGTACACATATATACGTTGGCCCAGTGCTTATGCTCTCACATACACCAGGCCCTCCCCTTTTTCTCCTGCAGACTCATGATACCAAGCCTTGTTACGGCTCTTAAATATTGACAGTCCACTTGAAGCCGTGGATCACAGTGCCGTCATTATCACGGCCCCCGAAAGCCTGCCACATATCCAGACACATATCGATAGAGTGGTCATTGCTGAGGTTTCGGTCCGCAACGACAGCCTTTCGGGTAACACCATTGCGAGTCATGGTGATGGTCTTGCCGCACAGCTTGTTGTTCTGAGCGGCACCATATCTGTCAAAGACCTCGGCAGGCATAGCAACAAGAGAGGCGTTGGGGTCAACGTTTTTGAAATAGGTGCTGATGCCACAGGCACCATATTGCCTGAAAATCTGGCGGCACTCAGTGGGAGAACCAAATCGATAGATGGAACCGTTTTGGTTGTTGCCACTGACGACAGCTCTGGCGGTGTTCTCTGAGCTTGGGGCTGCGGAAGCAGTCATGGCAAGGCCGAGGATAGCAAGGGGGGCTGAGAAATGCATCTTGAAGCTGAAGTGAGGTTTTGCTTTTTGAGTTTGTTATTGTGGTTGTGGTTGAGTTCTTGTTGCTGTACAAAACCCATTGACTGAAGAGAATCATCGCCTCCTTTTATACTTTTACCGTTTCAAACCTTGGTTTAGGATCGCGAAGATGCATAGTTTCAACAGTACGGTGATGCCGAGAACCATAATCTCACAACCTAACCAACCTGGTCACGTCCTGGGCTGTATAGACTCCTGGCGGAGACTCACCTGAAGGATCAGGAGCAGAAGTCATATTCTAGAACTTGGTTTCGGCATAATATTGCACCAAGGGGCTTCATTCTGGTTCTCTTTCGGGGTCTGAGTATAAGCGACCTTGCCCAGTACAGATCCGTCTTGAGTCGTGATTGGTGGGAATACAGAGGAGGATTGGCTAGTAAGCGGACCTAGTGCGGCCAATTCTACAGCGAATGTTACATGGCCGACAGGAACTCAGGCCATTTGGATTAAGCAACGTGACTAACTCTTTAGGAACAGGAGGATTTGACTGTTGTCGGGGACCAAAAACCTGGGCGCTGGCTCTTGGTGCTTCCCCCAGTTTCGGTGTTGCGCATTGCCCTTTCGGTGTCACAACTTACACACAAGGAATTGGAAACCAACACTGAGCAACAGTAATCGCTCACCATACCCAAAAGTTTCGCGAAAATCTACGTAGCTCACGCAACTGGTGAGAGAATTAAACGACATCACCCGTAAGCGGCGGATCCAGCAACAAACGCGCAGAACCTGAACTGGTTGAATCCTTCAAGCAGGAGGATGGGCTGAGAGGAACGTGACGGCATTGTGACCTGTCGTTTCGGGAGTGGCGTAAGATGCAGGTACCAAAACACACCGGCATACAACAAACTTAAACACTTTGAACCAATGCCCTTGATCTATTTGGCCCAGGCGCCAGTTACCAGGGCACTGAGTCGCCAACGTCAGCCGGGGATGCTAAAAAGGCTAAGATAAGATCCAGACGGCACGGACTTCTCCGTAGTTCGTCCACTGGTTTCGATTCCAACAGGAGACACGCGCTAGTGACATTAGAGTCTGCAGAGTACGTGACGATAGGATTTGCTGCATCAAACTCTCAGTTGTGGAGTTCGCTTGCCTCAGACAATGGGAAGGGGCGAGAGTTGCACGCCAACGGGTTGAGAAGCTGGTAAGTTTTGGAGTTTATGGCGCG
Source organism: Pochonia chlamydosporia 170 (assembly GCF_001653235.2). Classification (NCBI taxonomy): domain Eukaryota; kingdom Fungi; phylum Ascomycota; class Sordariomycetes; order Hypocreales; family Clavicipitaceae; genus Pochonia; species Pochonia chlamydosporia. The sequence continues at coordinate 3,580,200 of NC_035794.1, read as the reverse complement.
GTTTAATTATTGTAACGTCAGCCAAGTTTCGTCTGTCTTTCTTAACATTGTTCGTTTCCTTGCCCCTCCACATAATACTTCAGACGGACGTAGGCTCAACATTTGATCTCACCAAGGTGTGTCAACACATGGCTACGGTCGCTTTTACAACCTTGGATTTGTTGAAACTGATTCTATCTGCCCTTTCGTATGATGAATTAAGTATAAGACCCAGCTCCCTTAGTTTTGTGGCAACTCGAGTAAACGGATCTCTGCGACACAAGTTCTTGATGTGTCGTAGATTGCCAAGTCATCTCGCTAAATTCTGCAACGTAACGATACATGTATTAACCAGTAGTTGTTGAATATTGGCATCTGTGTAACACCTCGTAGGATTATTTACTAAGATGTCACAAGAAGTCAAGACCGGTAAGCGACTTTTCGCTCATTTATAGAGGAAGCTGTAGGGTAAGCTTGAGTTTCCGGTGGTGGAGAGGCACTAGCAGAAGGCTTACCTGAGCACTTGATGCAGCAAACAAGCTTGGTGCAAGGAATCGGAACTAACTAACCCACATCATCAGTTCATCAAAGACTCCCCAGTCCGTGCTCTCAAGTTTCATCGTTCCAAGCAAGCTGGTGCGTCGGGAATCGGCAGTTATCGGGCAAATTGTCTGCTGAGCATGGGCTTCCTGCACAACGGCCATGACTAAGCAGACTTGACTTCGACCTTCCTGACGCGACGTTGGAAATGCACAATGAGTTACAACAGGAAGAGGGTTGCATTGGCCTGCAACTTTTGCCGCAGCCGGTGAGCATTGACCATTCCCAGAATACTTGACTTGATTCCTGCATCTGATACCATCCTGTGCAGAAAGCGTCGATGTGACGCCCGCAAGGCGGCATGCTCGAATTGTGTGGAGTTGGATGTTGATTGCCATTATGATGATGTGCCATCTCAGAGGTAAGCGTCCCATCCCCAGGGCCTTCTACTATCTCGCTGTGTACTGATCAAGCCCTACAGAATTGACACATCGGGTGGGAGCCGTGAGATATTGAACCGACTTCGAGATATCGAGACACTTTTGCATTCTCAGTCGGAGAAAATTGCGTCCCTGTCGTCGGAGAATCCGGCTTCAATCTCACATGGTATCAATACAACGTCTCCCCAGAGCCAATCTTCGGTACCAATGACAGGAGTTCGAACAAATGTCGGAGCCCGCTACAGTACCTGGTCCTTTCCGGGTCTGCAAGACTCGTCCGATCTTCCCGATTTGCCCCCGTTGACCATCCCAGTCAAGCACAAAACGTCGTCAAGCTACCTGCTCGGGTTACCGGCCATGAAAGCCTTGATCGGGGAGTACCCTAATGATCTATTCTTCTTGCTCGAGTCTAGAAACCCGCTACCGCCCGAGTTATCGTTTGACAAATGGCCAGTTCCCCGTCCGGCAGTCAACATACCGAGGGACCTTGCCGATGAGCTGGTCGCAACATTTTTCTCAACCGCGCATCACAATCACCCCATACTGGACCAGGACGAGTTCAAGCAGGTATATTCGCAATTTTGGGACCACGGACCTGACTCAAGCATCGCGTCTGCATTGTGCATGGTGATATTCGCGCTGGGCACCGTTGCTGGAGCAGACCCCGATTCCCACATATTCGACACCTCGCCGCCTGGCATGCAATACATGCAACATGCCATGCCTACGCTTATCTCTTTATCGTCGTGGTCGTTTTCTTACGATCTGCTACTACCACAGGCGCTAGTACTGGCAAGTATCTACTTTGCCTACATTGTGCGCCCACTTCAGAGCTGGCGTTTAATCTATTCGGCATGTACCATAGTTCAGTTCAAGCTATCTGGGTGAGTTGTTCTTAAGCCACTGTTGATACCATGGCGCTAACTTGCCATTCAAATACAGCATTGGTACTCGAGAAGAAGGACCAAACTCTCGAGAGAGCATCATTCGCCTTTTCTGGTCCTGTTTCCTGGTGGAGTGCGACCGCTTGGCCGAGCTTGAACTACCACGTAGCGGCCTACAACAACTTACTGATGAAATAAGCCTTCCGAGTTGCACTAATCTAGACTTGATGCAGTCCACCTGCTACCTCGCCGAAATTTCGATTCGTAGACTTCTCAATCGCGTGCACAACTCCATCTACAGCAACAAGAAACATGTTCTAACCCTCTCGCCTACAACGCTCATGGCTCCCGACGAGTTCTCGATCCAAGACGTGTCGTCTATGATTTCGGTGTGCGACGAGCTCCATGCCCAATTGGAGACTTGGCACTCTTCAATTCCCGCGGAATACCGCCCCGTTCTCGGCATCGGCTCGCCCGAGGTTCAGTTCAGCGCTCGTGAGCACGTTTTACGCATCAGATACTTTGCGGCTCGACACATTATCTACAGACCATTTTTGCTGTATATAGCAACGCATGGTATGGAGCAAATCTCAGAGTCGATGGTCGACAAGGCTGCTATGTGCATTGAAAGCTGTCGCAATTATATTCACAACACAACTCTGGTGCTGCAGAGGCCGAGTCAGTACACATGGACGTTTTCATTGTCGTAAGTATTACTAAACGCATCAATTTTGTGCATGCGCTGACAGTCCAAGGTCTCTTGGGGCCATTGTGGTCTTGACTCTTGCCTCGCTGAGCCCGGATTTACGACATTTGGTTCCTGATATTGATGACCTACAAAGTGTTGCCATTAACAACATACGACCGTGGGCATTCTCTAGCCTTGAAGCGGTGGTGAACATTTTAGAAGACGTACAGAGGAAGCAACGAATTTTGTCCCGCGTTTGAAGAATGACTAAGAACGCTGACAAACGATGGGAACACTGGGCTCACACCAGCACATAGAGTCACTCAACAATGGAATCAACGCTACAGAACAATTTGATTCATAAAACTACCCATAAATGCCGCATCTTATGCGATATTATAGCTCTCCACCCGTCGGCGAAGCCATTATTTTCTGCCCTACATCACTCGACCAGAAAGTACCATTTGGGTAGGTATACTTCTCCAACACACCCTCCGCATAGCCGGTCGAGTACCCTGGTTCCAAAGGTGTAACATAGTAGGCATTTTCAATCTTCGAAGGGTGCCTCAAGTTCTCCCGGTGGCTGTCTGCAAACTCCAGCATCGACTTCTGGCCACTAATAGCAATGTAGTCAATGACACTCAGATGCGAAGTGAGTTCTGTCAAGCCCATTGCACCATTATGAGGGACACAAGGAACGTTGAACTTCAGAGCCATGAGCATAACAGCCTGTAAAGGGTCAGTGAAGGGATCCTATTTCTCTTGCCCCATTTTGAACTTACCAAGCATTCATTGACACTGCCCAGCCGCACAGCATCGATTTGGCAAACATCCGTAGCCTCTGCCTGCAAGAGCTGCTTAAAGGTAACACGGTTCTGAGCTGCCTCACCAGTGGCCACTCCGACTCCATATGGTCTGAGGGCTTTGCGAATGGCAGCATGCCCAAGCACATCGTCTGGGTTCGTTGGTTCCTCAATAAAGACGGGCTTAAACTCGACCAAATGCTTCATATACTCGATCGCTTGTGGTACACTCCAAACCTATACTTCTGTCAGCAAGCTCTACTCTAGAGGGGCCGACCACCCTTACCTGATTGGCGTCAATCATGATCTGATGACCCTTATCATATCCCAACACCTCTCGAACAGCTGATAGCCGTTCTCGATCAGCCTCAATACTAGTTCCCACCTTGAATTTGAACACAGTATAGCCAGCCGCAATAGTCTCCTCTAGCACCTCCTTCATGCGATCACCAGAAAATGCGAGCCAGCCCGGAGAAGTCGTGTAAGCGGGGACGGCCCGATTCTCTAACGCCTCTTGCAATCGCGCCTCCTTGTTCTTGTGCGTCTTGCGAAGCATCTCGATACTCTCCTCCGGTGTAATAACATCAGTGATGTACCGGAAGTCTATACAACGAACAATCTCCTCTGGGCTCATATCGCAGACGATCTTCCAAACTGGCTTGCCGAGAATCTTACCCCACAGATCCCAGACCGCATTCAGAACACCAGCGACGGCGAGATGTGTGACGCTCTTCTCGGGTCCGATCCACCGGTATTGCGAGTCGGAGACCATGTAGCGCCATGTTTTACCCATGTCACGGGTCAATTGGTGCATTGTCTTACCGACAACTCGTTTGGCAAAGATTTCGAGAGCCATGCAGATTAGCTCGCTGCCCCGTCCGTTGCTGAATGCCTATCATCATTGAGTCAGACTTTGGAACAGGTTCAGGGAATTCTCAACTTACGATGCCTTCACCGATGAGGTCTGGCCGGTTCGTCTTTAACTGAATGTATGGATGTGATCCATTTGTTCCAACGTGCATTGCGTCCGAACCGACACCGTCTAGGCTTGTGGGAAAGCGCAAGTCGGTGACTTCAAAAGATTCGATGAGCACATTGTGCTCCGTGATTGCTTGAAGAGAACCCATATTGGTGATTACTGAAACAGAGCTTTGTTGAACATGGAAACAGAAAGGACAGAAGTTGAAGTCATAAAATATGGCGAGAAGAATCTGGCTTTCTCAACCTGCATGTCACTGGTGTGGACCGCATTGCTATCTCGGTCCGTACGGCGGCGAGCTACCTGGTCGATTGATTACGAGCACAAGCTAATGCCGCCGTCCGCCAAAGACTGTATCGATCGATAATGCCTGCCACCCGGGGATCAGCGGATCAGCCATGTTGTTTGCATTTTGAGGCGTTTGACCACACTGGGACAAGATGGTGGAGTTGCCGCCTCCCCCCGCGACTAAATTGGCACTATCAAAGTCGTGGCTTATTTCCGACGGCTCTTGGTGTCGGGGTAGTTCTTGTTTAGTGGCTTTGTCTGGGGTCTTATTCAGTGGATGAGACTGGAAGCCACCGGATAGAATCCCGCATGCTCGACTTCGGGTTGTCGTAAGAGTTGGACTCGATGTCACACGTATCGTGTAAGCATTGTCAACGGCTTATAGCCGAAAACGAATGTATAGATTATTGCAGCACCGCACTCAGGCATTTCTTCATTGTCGTCCTAGTAGTTTCTGATTATTGTCACTGGCCATTGCAGCGAAGTCTATCACAATGCCTAAGCCGCTACGCCCTGGGATATATGCACCGACACAAGTATTCTACAAGACAGGCAGCGACGAACACCTTGACGAAGAAGTCATTGGCAAACATGCCGTTCGACTCGTAAAAGCCGGAATTGCAGGAATCGTAACCAACGGATCAAATGGAGAAGCTGTATATCTCAGCGACGAAGAGCGCCTGGCTGTCACACGCATCACAAGGGCTGCCCTTAACAGCGCTGGCTTTTCTGATCTCCCCATCATAGTCGGCGCGTCCGATCAATCGATCCAGGGAACAATTCGATTATGTGAAGATGCTGCCGACGCAGGCGGCGACGCAGTCCTAGTAATGGTACCCAGTTTCTTCAAATGGGCCATGGACAAACCAACCATCGAGGACTTCTTCGTCAAAGTTGCCGACAAGAGCCCCCTCCCTGTCATCATATACAATTACCCAGGTGCTGTTGCAGGAATTGATCTAGATTCAGACCAATTGATTCAACTCGCGGAGCATCCCAATATTATTGGCACAAAATTTACATGCGGCAGTGTCGGAAAGCTCGCTCGAGTGGCAGAAGCAACATCCCCCGTTTCCGAAGCCTTCAAATCATCTTCAGCAACACCTTACTTTGCATTTTCTGGTGTAGCCGACTTTATTACCCCTTCCGTCGAGGTTGGCGGCAGTGGTGCCATCGTGGGTGCAGCGAACGTCTTTCCTCGGGCGTGTGTGAATGCGTATAATTTGGCTGTGAGGGGGAAGAGGGAGGATGCTATGAAGGCGCAGCTTGAGCTTGCCAAGGCGGATTGGGAGCTGACGAAGCGGGCCGTTCCTGGGTTTAAAGCGATTTTGGAGAAGTGGTTTGGGTATGGTGGTATTCCGAGGGGTCCAATGCGAGCTTTGGATGAGGTTGAGAAGGAGAGTTTGTTTGCTGATGTGGCGTGGATGATGGAGGTTGAAGCACGATTGGAGTCTGTATAGAGTTGAAGTTGTTGGATCACTATCTCTTGATGATGGCCCAAACCTGGTACTCTGTTTGTAAGTGATGAGCAATGTCACTGGGGTGATTCTTGAACACACGTAACAAGCTCGCAGAGCATTGCGCTACATTTTTAGTTACACACATGTCTACACTCGATTTCTGATTTGGAATGATCCTGGTTTGTTCTAAACTCTCTGCTATCTCTATTCTAGTTACTGCTATTCACTGGAACTGTTGATCATAGTCCACCAAGGTAAACCGATACCTCACATTTCCATTATGAACTCTCTCCAAAGCCTCCTTTACACCCTCCTCTCCAACAGGGATTGTCTCAACCCAACTCTTAATCTGCTTCTCATCCGCCAACTTTAGCATCTCCAACGTTTCCTTTCGACTTCCCAAGTGACTACTACCAATCAAGCACCCATTCGCCAGCAAACTCTGAGGACGAACCTTCCAGCCCTCTCCCTCAGGGAGTCCAACCGCAATAAAGCGCCCGTGAGTCTTGAGAAGTGACAAATAAGGCGCAAGATCAAACCCCTCATCCGAGGATGTGGTGGAAAGAATAAAGTCAAACGTCATCTCGTGAGCCTCTGCCCAATTTTGTTCCTTGGTGGCAATGAAGCCATCCGCTCCCATTTTCCGAGCATCGGCTTCCTTTGAGCGCGACCGGGAAATGGCGTAGGTAGTTGCGCCGAGAGCCTTGGCGAAAAGAATGCCAAAGTGTCCAATACCGCCGCTGCAATATCGTGAGTATGTTGATATGATGGTGGGATTTGAGACTTACATTCCAAGAATTCCAACTTTCTTGCCTGGTCCGACTCCGTTTCGAACCAGTGGCGAGTAGGCAGTTAATCCCGCGCAAAGCATAGGCGCAACAAGTTCCGTTTGCAGACCCTCTGGAATAGGGAACGTGAAGTGCTCGTGGGCGCGGATGTGGGATGAGTAGCCACCATGAGCGATGGTGCCGTCCGGGTAGACTGAGGCGTATGTATCTTCCTTTGTTGAGTAAGCAGCTCTGCGTATAATGGCATGAGAGCAGTACCTTGCTGTTTCTTGCAGTATGTTTCATTGTCATTCTTGCAAGTGTCGCAGTCGAGGCATGCGGATATCTGGGCACCAACGCCAACACGCTGTCCGACCTTGATTGCCGTGACCTTGGGCCCGACCTTCGTGGCATAGCCGATGATTTCGTGTCCGGGAATCACGGGCCAAATTTTGTTTCCCCATCCACCAGTTGCGGTGTGTACGTCTGAACCGCAGACACCGCATGCGATGATCTTGACGTCGACGTCGTGGTCTCCAAATGGTTTTGGCTTAAACTGTTGATGGGAGTGTTAGAGGGGGAGAAGTCATGTAGATGGATGGGGGGACATACCTCGTATCGTTTTGGACTATTCCATTCTTTGGCTGATGGAATAGCAAAGCCTTCAAAAGTGTTGGGATACATGTTCTGTGCTTCTGTGACTACTCGTGTGATGCTGTGCCAAATCGGATCGTCGCTAGTAGCTCCAACGTTTAGACTTTAAGCTCGAGGCGATATTGTGACAGTAGTCAAGCAAGGCAGTTATAGTCTCATAGTTTTCCTAAAAAACTCGCTGTATGGTAACCGGTAGCTTTTGAGGAAACTCCGTGTCGTTCCTGCGTTATAGTCTGGGGAAGGTTTACGCTGCGGATTTGTCTGCCGCATATCCCCGTCCTTTTACCAAAATGATGTCCACGAAATGGAGCAGTACCTGATGGCAGATACAATGCCCATGGCGAATGACACGATTTATTGCTTACCAATTCAATAAATCTCACAGCCCGACATCGAAAATTCTCTCCACCGGTAAGCAGCGACTTTGCATCTCAATGTGGCTTATCGCCGTGACACCGGCGTGTATTTCCCGCCCTAACGCCGGATGAAATTCGAGTACCATGTATTTTTGCAATGTAATCTGGTAGAGAACGCACTACACGAGACGCGAGGATTAAGACTCCGACGGGGACTAAGACGGGACGCCGACTGTATTGACTAAGCGTATTGTCATGAAGCAATGCAATTTTGGTGTTTAGCTAAGATCACATCTGACGCAATTTGGAGAATGTACTCCACTGAATATAACAGAAGCATTTCAGAGTATCACTATATACTTACAGAACTTGCCTATTCTATCTATCGTGTAGTTGTGTCATGTTCAGCTACGACAACTGAGCATTGTTCATAGAAATCGCTTGCGAGACCAGGTCACGCACCGTATCCCTGAATGAACGGTACTCATATCCCAGAACTTTGGCTGCTGTCTCGCCGTCCAGACCGTGACTATCATCAATGAACTGGTCCTCCTGGCACACATTTCCCTTGAGCTTTGGAAACTCTTCGCTCATGATTCTAGCCGCAAGCCCGTACGAAAATCGCTCCGGCGAAGCTGGTATATACCGGCCGCCTCCAACGTCCGACCCCAGCAACGCCTCGACATGGGCTGTAGCCAGGTCTCTGACGTCAATCCAAAACGGCACACGAGACACTGGCAAGGGTTTTGTGCCATTAGCTATTCTCCAAAGCATAGCATTCGACTCATTCAGTTTGTCAACGCTGGTAACAGGATGAACCACCGGACCAAATGTCATAGGAGGGCATAATGCCACAATGTCAAAGTTGGGCTTCTTCGTTTCGACATATTTCCACGCTTCAAGTTCTGCGTATTTTTTGGAGCCTCGGTAGGCTATCACTGCGCTCGTTGCGAGATCAATTGACTCTTCATATGATAAAGGATTCCAGTCTGCGCCGGTGTATGTGAAATAAGGTGGCCCTTTACGGTTCGCATCAAGAACTGAGGCAAAGGATGATGTGATGACGACTCGTGTTATCTTTGGATTTGTAGCGGCGGCATCCATGATGGCTCTCGTGCCATTTATTGCGGGTATGATAAGGTCCTTTTCATTGTTTGTTGTGTCGTATGTAAATGGCTGTGGGAGTACAACAAGGTTAGCTCATTCCAGAGCCTCTGGATAAATAACTTACACTTGCGGTGTGAATGACCCCGTCAACACCATCAACGGCATCAAGTAAGCCAGTTGGCTTCTCAAAATCTCCAATCTCCACGAATTCGAGTTGTCCATCATATTGAGGACGAGCCTTTATCATGGCATTTCCCTTTGCCAGTGATCGAGTTGCGCCTCTGACTTTGATGCCGCGAGACAGTAGGTTGTCAACAATGTGAGCACCAATAAAGCCAGTTGCGCCAGTTACGAGGACAAATCGCGAAGCCATTGTGCTTGGTGATCTGAACGCCAGAAGAAAGTATTAAAAAACTATTACTTGTCTGTAAAAATGAACAAAAGAGACTGCGTGTTCTAAGTGTGATGCCTGATGACCACGTGGAGTGAACAACTGTTCCAAGCAGGCGATTCGGAGTAGGTTTCTCTCGGACTTCATTTTTTGGCACTGGCTTTTCGATGTTGCTCAGATTACCGTTTCTGAACGCCATCTTTCGGGAATAAGAGTTGGCATCCAAGACCATCTCAAGTTAAATCCTTGACTGCCGCTTATACCCACCCCAACTGATGGACTCAACGGAATGGGTCTGCCGCTCATCCCCGCCACTAGTTCCACGTCTATTGACTCTTCGGCCTAGATGTCACCGGTCATGGCACCGAAGCCGCCACTCTGGACGACGCGTCGGGACCAAGTCATGATTTTGGAGCCACACTTCAAACCCCATGGGGGACCCCCGGTTTGGACAATTTGTCTCCTTGCAACTTTCTCCGCACCATGTAAATGCGCGGGGATGGTGCGCTAAGAACAAACCGAGAGTGAGAAGGAGTTGAGACTTTGGGGGAATTCTCGAATCAGAGTCGCTTGACTGAGATCTGTGTGGCTGCTGTTGAGGATACTGGCAACTGGGCTTCGGTGGCGTAACTCGGCTGTTTCTCGTCTTCCGTCGCTGGGAGCTGTTCACAACTGGGCTTGGCGACTTCAAGTATTTCCGGACTGGAGGAAACAACTATTAATGTCGGCAAGTTCCTGACGACTTTTCAAACGAACCCTTCCTACGATCGCAGTTGTTGACTCCAACTTCATTGCTGGAAGTAAGACTCATATCATCTTCCAAGCCTCTCACCAGGTTGTTCTGGATACATTTCCTTGGAACATTGTTATCAACCACCTTCATTGCCTCGCTAAATATGGCGAAAGGCGGCGGGCTCTCCAGCCGTCTCACGGGGACATGGCTCATTACTGTCATTACAATTGCCAATGCCTGGTATGTTGCACTATAGGTCTGCCTTATTGCGCCGAGACATACTGACCCTGATCAAGTTCAATGGCTTGGTTTGGATACGACCAAGGTGTCTTTTCTGGAGTGTTAATTTCTGCAGACTTTAAGAAACATTTCCCAGAGACGTTAGACCCAAACATTTCCGGCATTACTTCCAGTTGTTTCTCCGTAAGTAGCAGAATCGCGATGAAGAGTGCTCCGTATGGCATCATCTTACTGACTGTAACCACAAAGCTTGGAGCCTTCTTTGGCGCCATTGTTGCCTTTACCTTTGGCGATAAACTCGGACGAAAGAAGTCAGTTGCCATCGGTCTGACCTGCAACCTGGTTGGTGCAATTCTACAAATTGTATCATGGCACCTTCCCCAGATGATCATCGGACGAATTATCAATGGATTCGGCATGGGTTTGACTTCATCAACCTGTCCCGTCTACCAGGCCGAGTGCTCAAAGCCCCGGGTTCGAGGCAAATTGGTGGTCGTAGGCTCCATGTCCAACACTGCCGCCTTCTGTCTCGCGAACTGGATGAACTACGGTCTGTATTTCCAAGGAAGCGCTCTGCAGTGGCGCTTTCCCTTGGGTTTTCAGCTCATCTTTCCCGTCATTGTGGCTATTGCTCTTTTGTTCTCGCCCGAGTCTCCTCGATGGCTTCTGCTCAAGGACAGACATGAGGAGGCTCTCGAAGTCATTGCTCGGCTCGAAGGCAAGGATAAAACTATTCATGATCCCGATGTTGCTGCCCAGTTTCTCTCCATTCAGTCTACACTCGAGATGGAGAGGAAAGCCCGTGTGTCTACTACTGAGGTACTTCTATGCCGTGACAAGACCCAGAACCTTCGACGGCTTCTCCTGTCGTGCGGAACGCAGTTTATGCAGCAGTTCAGCGGAGTTAATGCACTGGGATACTACTTGCCCACTCTCCTACAGCAGAGTGTCGGTCTGAACGAACAGGAATCTCGTCTTCTGACTGGCGTGAATGGTACTATTTACCTTGGAGCTGCGCTGTGCTGCCTATTGATCATTGATCGTTTCGGGCGTCGAAAGTAAGTCTACCCTCATTTAGCCCTCCAACAGTTCTCCAGGGATGTACATACCCATGGTTTCTTGAGCTGCGAGCTAACGAATTTTAAGGATGATGCTGTATGGTGCTCTGACAATGGGGTCATGCTATCTGATTGCCGCGCTCTGCATCAAGACTGCGGAAAGCGATCCTTCACGGAAGGGAATTGTGAGTAGACGCAGCCCTCTGTTGCGACGTATAGTATAGACTAACTGGATCTGCGCAAACCAGCTCGGCCGAGTAACAACATCAATGTTCTTCTTGTACTACTTCTTCTACGGCACTAGCTTCGCCAAGGTCCCGTGGGTTTACAACTCCGAGATCAACTCACTAGGCTGGCGGGTTCGTGGTGCTGCTGCTGCCACGGCCACCAACTGGATGGGAGGGTTCATCGTGACCCAATTCACCAAAGTCGGTGCAAACAACCTCAAATGGAGGTTTTATCTGAGTAAGTACCTGCCTACATCGTTTTAGGGTTTGGTTTATTGGGTGTGACTAATGCAACTTCTAGTGTATGCCATTCTCTGCTGGTCTTACTTTCCGATCGTGTATTGCCTCTACCCTGAAACGTCGAGAAGGACTTTGGAAGATATGGACGAAATTTTCATTCAGAATCCTGGTACATTCGTATTTGGCAAGAGAGTATTGACGCAACGAGAGCGACCACAGGAATTTATTGAAGCTGAAGCACAGCGTATTGCGGACGCAGAGAACAAGCAGCTGGGCAAGGAGATCATTAAAGATTCTGTCACGACCCATTATGAGCGTGTGTAAGTCGTTTTTACAGAGGTAGGAGACACTGGGGTCAAGCTTTAGGGGATATTCTGAGATGAGAATTGAGAGTTTGACTGTTGGTGCTAGTATGAGTGGCACTATTTCTGCTGAGTTCATTAAAACGCACTTATTTACTCCGTTCTAAAATCCAAATATATTCTCATCTTCAACGTATCCAAGTTCTGCAACGCATTGGCATAAACTCGTAACCTTAAATAGTATAATAGGATAAGCAAACCTTTGAGTCCAGGAAGAACAGCCTTCGTTATCATAGCCGGCGGACCGCAAACTAGTACAATACTGTCTTCCCCGGGAGGGAACAAGTGCTCCTGCATCATATCCTTTGTCACAAATCCCTTCAAACCGCCCCAGCTTTCATCCGGCTTGGCAAGTACATGCGCAACCTTCACCTTCCCATCACTGTGCTTCTCAAAGTAGTCGAACTCGTCTTTGAGCAGAATGTCATTCTCCGTGTTATTCGCATCTAACACGCGTATTTGTGTGTTGTCATCGCCAGTATGGACAATACGGCTAATAATAGAGTATCCTGGCGTGATTCCCGTTCCGCCCATGACGAAAGATATGTACTTCACGTTGCAGGCCTTGCCTTCAATGCTGAATTGTCCATGCCCGCTGTAAATGATCTCTCCCTTTGGGCCGCGAATGTCAACTTCTTCATTGATTGGAATAGTGTCGAGAATATTGGACATGGCACCACCGGGCTCGTCTTGACTTGGAAAGTACGTTTTGATGGTGAGATCGAATGTGCCCTTGCCATCGTGAAGCTCCTCAGATGACGTGGAGTTTCCAGAGCCATTAACCTGAAGTGGAGGTAGGATAGGTAGTGTGGGTGTATATGGTCTGATGAGCATCTTGTCCTGCATGTGAAAACCCAACTCGATGTGTTGACCGTTGTTGAGACCAAGGACGTTCTTGCCCTCCGGGAGCTGGAACGTGTATGATCGCGTGTCGGGGCTGACTTCTTCCCGTTTAATGAGCTTCACTTTTGTCCACCGGTGTTCTTGAAGTGCTTGGTTGGTGTTATTGCTAGAGGCTTTCTTTGCCTGTTCTTCATGGACTTTGAGTTGATCAAGGAACTTTGCTACTTTGTCTGTCACTGTGCCGATCATGCATTCTAGATTATTGTTAGTAGATAATAAAATAGTCTGCCTGAAAATCTTACGCACCATTTAGTTTCTCCCATGCATAAGAGTCGTGAATACTGTTGAACTCTTCTGTGGCTTTTTGGTGGACTCTGCCTGCATGGGCGAGGATAATGCCAGAGCCACCAGGATGCCATGATAGCACCGAGGTTGCATCGTAAACGCCCTTGTCCACCACAATCCAGCAGTCGTTCTCCTCATCATGCTTCTCAATCTCTTCTCGTGTGAATCGCTTCCCGGTAGACCCCGCTCGAGCTTCTAGTTTCTTCTGCTCAATAGTGTTCTCTACGCTTGGCTTCATCCACCCTCCGTCACCGGACCCAGGCTCAACTGGGTGTCGACAGAGCAGCGTACCAACTCCATTCTCATTGTCAGACATGGTGATTTCCAGTTGCACTTTGTAGTACGCGTTGTTCATCATTCCCATCACATTCCAGGTAAGTTCAGACGGCTGGATATTATTGGAAACGTCCAGACACCGAACTGCAATCTCCTTTGCGTTCATCAAATCAAGTATCGGTACGTCTACGTGCCAATGGATCCATGTCCAAAATTTATCCGTGTGACGAATCGGTCTTTTCGGGAACTTGCGAAAGCAATATAGCCAGGATCTACCTCCGTCAACAGACGCTTCCACGCGCTGTACGATGCGTCCACCTCCGTTGAATGCAATACCACGCAATCGGTAAGTTTCCGCCGGATCTGTCGACAGGGGAATTCTTTCTCCTTGCTCTGGGCGTGTGATTACGGAATTGAGAATTTGTTCATTGCATGCTGTGCTCCTATGGCGGAACAACTCCTCTGCAAGTTCACCGTTGTTGTCCGTGACAAAGGACGGCAAAACGCGGTTATCCCAAATATGATAATAGGAGTCGTTCTCCTTATCGCTGGTCCATATGCGCTTGAGCCATTTGACACATCGCCCACCCACGTAGCCTGGTATGATCAGTCGTAGGGGATAGCCATGATCAGGCGGCAATGGCTTATCATTCATTTGAAACGCCAGTAGGACGTCGTTTCGAGGATCCATGGCATACTCTAGATCTATGCAAGTAGAGTATTTGCCTTCAGGTAGGTCGTCTGATCCCTCAAAGTTTACCCAGCGAGGTACATCTGTTTTTCTCCGTCCTTGTACTGACAGTGGATCATCGATGCCAGCATCAAGCAAAACATCCCGCAACAACACGCCTTTCCAATAAGCGCATCCTCCTGCTCCTGGGCCAAAATTGAAACCCTTGGATCTTTTTATCTGGTTCAGCTCTTTTCGGCGGTTTCCATCACAAGCCATGAACACAGGGATATTGATGGTGTAGAACTTGGTCGTTAGGTCCTCCATAGAGAACACATGTTTGTTGTTTTGGTGAAGGACTTCCAGCTTGTGAAATTCCCAGTGGAGACGGGGAACAGGGCCGTGATTTCGTACATAGTGCAGATAGTTTGGTGTAATGAGACCGGCCGTAAACAGTTCTGTCAGCGGTGATTCTGCATTCACAGGATGTGAACCTGTAACACGGATGAGTTCCGGAGACCGAGGGAACCAGTTGTCTGGGGTAAATTGATCTGCCTCGTCGATTGTTAAATCTACTCGAGCCGCAGCCTGTGGACTTTTGCCGAGTCCATCATTGCTCTCTAGACCGTCGATATATTTCCGCTCCCGTTTCAGCAGTGTTGCCAGATTCGAAGTTGACTCATCACCGTCTGGCTTTTCCTGATCATCATCACTGGACGTTCCATCAGCGGAACTCTCGGTTTCAGCATTATGCTCATCATCTTCTGCATTGTCCCCTTGCTTCTGCTCCTGTTGCTCCTGGCGTCTCAAGTTACAGGGCCAGTTCTGACCATACTTGATCCAATCTTCCGTACTCTCCAATACGTATCGCCAACCTGAGGGCCGAAGGTCTGGATGAACCAAGTGAAAGTCTTTGATACCGTGCACCAGGTCACGAAAATTGATGAGCTTATTCTGATGGGCTTTCCGACGGAGCCGTTCAAATTGCTTCTCCGCGTCTTCCACAACGTCCTCATCCTCCAATTCTTCACGAAGCAATTCCTCTGTGAATCCTGGTCTGCGACCGTCGTGGTTTTTGAATCCTGTGCGATGGTTGTGCCTGATTCTCCAATCAGGCTCTCCTTGGATTTGCTCCAATGATGCACCAGGATGCTCTGCAATTTGAGCGACCCAATTTCTTGGCATTTTGACTGTGGTCGATTTGCGATTATTTATATTTCTAAATAACTATATCATGATGATTTATGTCTTGAGACTTGTGCATGAGGGCGTGGGTGTGAGTGGTCGCATCACAGTGACGTGACGACTAACTCATCGTGGTCATAGACGACATGGGCTTCAGACTCAAAGCCCAAAAACGACACACTCTTAGTAGTTTTAGCTGCGGAAGGCAGTGTAAGACAGTAGTCGCAAGGGACTTTAGCATCGAGGTTGTCAGTTTCCGACAATTATGGGCATGAACATGATAAGAGTTCCCATACTGGTAGGGTCGCATTTGACACATTCCGAATTTCCTTTTAGGTGGCCAGACACATTTTGTAAAACAGCCCAAAAATATACAACCAAGTACACGCAACCCGACAATCAAGTACAGCGCGATTAGTTCCTGCATGTCGACAGTGATGAAGAACATGGTACTCCTTGCATCCAATCTATGGCAGTTGTACCAAGAAGTGCCGTCACCCACGTCAACGTCACAGTGACGTGAATACAGCTTCTAGAAACCACGCCCAACTCTTTTATCTTCCGAGGCCCCTCCAACGCGTGATTAAATCTCTGTTCGTTAAATTTGAAAACAACTTGTACTTTTGCATTACAGCGGATACCACTTATTGCAGAGCGAACAGCTGCCACCATGTTTTCTGCCGCAGCAGAGAGGAGAAATATATCTCCTGATCCTATAAAAGAGGGTACCCGATCAAAGAACGACGAAAAAGGCGACGGCGATGTCGAACTAGTCGATTCCAGTAGTACGTCTAATCCATTTCTGGACGTTCCATTACTGACACGACGAAGAAGGGAAAACAGATCGTGATGCAAACCGGGCGACCACGAACAATGCTGATGACGGGGATAAAGAGCAGAAATCAAGGAAGGTAGTAGAGGAAGCGTAGTGATGCGCAGCACAGTAATATGATAGAGACGTTTAATAGACTAGATCAGATTAGCAGATGAATCACGAATATACCGACCATTCTTCTTTAGGTTCCAAGTCATTTTTGCAAGCAGCAGAGTTACCAGTATATGTCCCCCGCCCCGCGCTACAGTTTGAGGACGAGCACCTGGAACAGGGAAGACAGGGTCTGAGTCCTTCTGGATTGGAAGAATCGGGATAACCTTCCTGCCAGTTGAGGTGGTCAGGAAGGCCAGACCGCTATACTTGTAAACTGCATTATGATAACACAGTGAAGCTATTGTATAGGTTTAGCCCCTAGGGTCGCCACGGCCGGAGTAGCGAGGCAGCCAATGCGCTTGCTATTTTACCTTTCTCATCTGTCACACTTCACGACTTGCTTGCATAGGTAAACGACGATCTGGCAGAAGGCTCCCTGTAAGTCTGGCAGTAAGAGGCCTTTAATTTCGTACAACAAAGAGCAAAACTATATAAATACCAAGTACTCTAGAGTAAAACTACGTGTAAAGCAACAGAATAATAATTGTCGTTGAAAGCAATACTATACTGTGCTTGTTTTACATAAGTGGCCTGTCGTCGACACTTATAGTTCTTTCTCTGAGACAGCACTCCTGGTTGCACACTTGACCCGTGGAAGTCTGTCCTTTCCCAGTATCACACGCTGCTTTATAGGTGAGATCACAAATTGTTTCGTTATTTTCCAGCACGGTATGTAGACCAAGCAGCGAGCATGCGGCTGATCTGACCAGAAGTAAACTCGGTACGGCAAGTGCTGTGTATGGATATATTAGCAATGCACTGTACATAGCCAATTGAATGGAATACTCACTCGGCAGTGTAAGTCATGTGGTTATGGATAGGATCCAAGCCAGGTAGAGTAGGACAAGTGTCGCTGCCAACCGGACAGCCCTGGGCGCCTTGCTTCAATGCCTCAGCGGGAGTGTCGGCAACCTCATCGCCAGCTCCATCACATCCATCTTGGAATGTGTGATAGAGGTAGAGCCAGTGGCCAACTTCATGTGATGCCACCTTTCCTTGACTAAAAGTATCGCTGGACCCGCCTGGGACAGTGAGCCTGCTAATGTAGCAACCATCGGCATAAAATCCAGTACTGCCGACTGCGACATTTCTAGGGAAGGTGCAGTACCCTCCCTCAAAAGAGCCGTGGACGTATAAGTTAAGAGAGCCGTAGCCGCCCTTTCGGAGCTTCTTTCTCATTTCCATGTCGTCCTTCTTGGCAGTCTGGTTCCCATTGAAAATCCAGTTAGCACTAACGTCCCATTTGGCATTAACGGTCCAATCAATATCTGTGAGAGAGAAATTAAAACCAGTTCCAGTAAAATCGATGTTGAGCTGTTCCATCTGAGCTAATATTGTGTCTCGCTAATGCCATACATTAGATTGATTACAGAGAAGCCCTTTGATTAGGAGATAATCTCACAGTAAGATAGCCCCCTTCTAAAGTGTTCGATTTTGCGACAACGTGGACATAGGTAGGTACAGTAGTAGTCGCACCAGCTACCATTAACTCGCCAACATCTGCGTTAGCTATCTGTAGGCGAGATTCATTTCTCTCCTCCTCGCTAGGCTCAGCAGTGCCGCAAAAACCCTGCCTAGCGGTAAGCGGGTTGCCCAAGCAGGTAGCAGCAAGGGAGCCAGCAAGAAGATACGACTTGATAAACATTTTTAATCAAGGGTAAGGATAAAAGGTTTAGCAAATTTAGAAAGCAAACTGGTCAGAATGTTGAAAGTAGTATGAACAATAAACCAGAGGCACTCCCAAGCAGCCTTTTATAGATATATACCCGGCTTCACCTGGCGGCAAAACTATGAGAGAATAAGGGCGATGTAGAATACTATACGCACGATTTAGCTTCCCTAATCGGTGCTGTGGGTCTAATATACATTTTAATTGCTGTGGTTGTTCTTGTGTACTAATTTGGAAAATCGTTCTATCTTGGCAACTCTAATTTCCGTGTTTGGAAGTTGAGAAGACGAAGCTAATATTCGGGTGTTGCTATTTACCCCGCCTCCCCATCCTTTTTTTATGGACTGTAACTCTATATACCACAGCTAACACCAAGTAAGAAGCTCCATCAGCCAAGTAGCTCTTGGCACTCAACCGATAACGTTATCCGTGTCAACGTCTTCTATAATATGTTCGTCCCAAGTAAGTGGTACCCAATTGGTCCTGACGTCGCCGAGAAATTTTGAATACAATAACAGTTAGCAATCTAGACAAAATTCATAGCACCCAGTGTCCCAAATAAATTGGCCCGAGAGTTGGCTGCGTTCGCTTGTGTGACGTGTTGTTTTCGGCTCCCAAGAACATATCAAGCCAGCGGTTTATGTTTGCGGAGAAGTGAGGCGAAATTGCATTAAGCTTCTAATTGATCAGTTATGGTGTAAATAAAACTGGTAGCTAGGACTCAACCCATCATGGCACGGGCAAAACTTGTACATTTGTGTACAGCCTATTTGTTCACTTAGAGTGAAGTTGGTTCTCCTGAGATAGGACTAATGTTCTGATACTTCACTCGCAGGGACTCGAGTCAAGGCAACGTCTTCTCCGCCACATATTTATCTAATTCAATTTACCATAGCCAATCTAAAAATGAAGATGAAGTCTAAAAGTTCTTTGCTCTCTACATTTTTCATGTATTTTGAACTACTTGTGGACGACCTCCAACACTCTAAACCAGCATCCTCCATCCTCCCCATGCACATGTGCAATTTTCAAGCCAGCACTATCTAGAAGGTCCGTCCACTGCTTTTCACTCCTTTCCACTCCGCCAAATGTCAGCATGTTAATATCTGACCATGCTGTTTGGATATCAACACGACCGCGCGGCATCACAATTTCGGATATCAGAAGGCGCGATACATTGGGTGACATTGCAGCTGCGAGATGTTGCAGAATTACAAGACAATCTGAATCCGGCCAGTCATGCAGGCAGCGATGAATGTAATAAAAGAGAGCGCCTGAGATTATCGAAATCGTGAGTGTCTTGATCAATCTTGAAGGTGAAGACAGCATACCTTGGACCGGTTGCGGCTTGAAGAAGTCATGTGCCATAGCCTCTACACCCGGAGGCAATGGAGTTGCAATCCCGTCAATCACCTGTTTCTGATCTTGCATCACCATTTTGCCCTTGATCTCTGCACAAGCCTCTCGGATTGCAAGCGTGGCCTGGCCTATGCCGCTCCCGACATCTACCAGCAGAACAGTCTCATTGGTAGTATCCACCTCACCAAACTTTGATTTGAAAGGGAATAGGCTGTAGGGAAGGGAGGTTTGGGAAGAACGAGCCTGCATTGCATCGTTGAAGTTGTTGAATCGATCTGGATGCTGAAGAAGGAACTCGAACATTGACAAGCCGTGAGTATCGTGTGCAAAGGTATAAGGATTGTTGCTCCGTGAGATGGGATTGAGATACCCATTTTTCTTGAAGAAGTCGGGCATTCTAGTGCTGGCGACGCAAATCTCGTCAAACCTAGGGAGCAATAATTCGTTAGCTAAACTCTTCGAACATTACTTGGACTATTCGCACATCATTTTAAAGTTGGCTCGCAAGGGACCGTCCAAATAGACCTTCGAATTTGCCGTGTGCGTGTACACTTCTGGCTGTGGTTCCTCGAAGAATGTAGGTACGACTACACGCATCAGGCGCACTATGCGTCGTTAGCTTTAGGAATGCCGTTGTCATTTGTCAATCACAAACCGAGAAGATTTTCATCAACCCCTAGCTTCTTAGCCAGTTCCGGCGCTGACATCCCACTCCCATCGACCGGCAAGGCATCAAAAACGCCCATCTCCAGCAGTGTTCTAACTGAGCTTGAACGGAGGCACTACTTCCACAAACTAAAATCAGCATCGCATCTCATTGTGTTTTGTGGCAAGCAAAATGGTACACCCTACCTCTTCGTAATGCAACATAACCATATTCAAGGGTCCGTAGATGGCGCTCTGCATCTGTTTCACGTTCTCAACCATCGCGACTTGACACTGAGAGATTTGGCCGACTGCTTCGAGGTCATCGGATGAGATATTCTTCTCAAATGTGGAAGAATACGCTTCCACAGCGTCGGTGAGGGTTCGGAGATTGGATTTAATAGCATTGTGCTGGGCTATCATCTGTTCTCTGTCCATTTTTGCTATTGTAGATAGCGATTAATGGCTGATGATTTGAAGCTGTCAGCTCGTTCACAAGATCAAACGGCGATAAGGGCTGCAAAACAATTCCAACGCAATGGGTACCAAAGAAAGCTTCTAGGCGAGACTTGTCAATAGTAAACTAGATTGTAAACCAGGAATGTCTCGTGGGTTGGAAAATCATCGGCCGCTGCTGTTTGAGGGTGCCGGTCTTCAAAATCTGTCACGTCGATGCAACTCGAAGGCCCCATGCCCACTCTCATGGTTCGCCGGGCCCCCTGTGATAGTGGTATATGGGCGTGTGCATTAAGCAATCCCCTACACCGTAGTCGCTCTAGTGCCAAATAGTTCAGATCTGCCGTCAGGGATCTAGAAAGCGGGGAGTTAGCCCGGGTCGTCCGAATGTCTTACACAGCTGAAAGGCTTGTCTGATGCGCCAACTGCACTTGGCGGTGTGTGTGAAGTAATATTTAGCGAGACATGTACTGCTTAAAGGAAAATAGGCAGTCTAACGTCCCAACTAGTTAGTCCTACTCTCCTCCTGGGAAGACAACGTCTGGTAGTCTCTTAGTAGTTTTGGGTTTAACGTAACTAACACCCGGTCCTAAACGTGATTGAGACGCGGTGAGTAGGACATAAGAGTAGCTGACAGAACGGCCATGTTAACCCGAATAGCGCACACTCTACATCCTTAAGCAGACATTGACTAGCATTGTGATCATTGTGACAGAAAACCGGGAAGCGAAGCCTTTCCCTGCAGAGAGATCTCCATCGGGAAAATTGTCTCGCTAAAGCGGGTTCGGAGTAAAGGTTATCGACATGTCATAAACTACTTGTTTTCTGCGCAACTACGGACCCACTGCCTCGGGATTAGGGCTGTGTGGTTCCAGCAAGTCTCATGCGGTAGAGATGTATGAATGGATGGGCAAGGTGTATGTTGAGATCTGCAAGACTGCCAGGTCGTGGCGGCAAGCGAGACCAGGGACATTCTCACCCATGTCCCGGCTGCATTTGCTATTCCGTAAAGATGTGGACCACATAATTGTGGCAGGCTGAACAGAAAAAGAGATTGTCTTGACTGAGACACATGCAATAACGATCACAGAGTATCACAAATATCACAAAATTGATTATCGTACATACGACATGTGGCTAACTCCGGTTGGAGTGTATGTGTGAATAGAAGCTGCAGATCCCCGAATTAGGTGGTTCACTTTCTAATAGGCGCAGGAAGTAACTCGATAGGACCCTGTCGTTTCTGGATGATATCTGCATGCATGGGAACTGCTTTACCGTGGTGGCAAATGCATGTCTGGACTCTAGAGCGCCAACAGGGCGAGGTCAGTTCGAAGATCAGATGGGCTGACAGGCTAGCAGTGTCAATGATACGTCTGGTACACTTGACACGTTGTGAGACTACGCAATTGCACAAGCAAGACACGTCGTTGATCAGATGCAAGTGGACATGGAGCCACACTCTCGTCAACCTAGAATGTGCGAAACGTCGGTGTCGCGCTTCTCTTATCTCTACTGTATATTTCTGAGCTTGACTACCTTGGGCTCGTGCCACTCAATTAGAGGAGAAAAAGAGGAATAGTTGTGAGACATGCTAGCTAAACAATCGTTTGAGTGTCGTAGAAGTCGCGGTACACAGCCGATAGGATGGGTATGACATGAGGAAGAAGGAAGTTCTGCGGCAAAGACCTAGCCACCAGCTGTTGAATGCAGCCATTTGGGCACATTCAATCCACTGTTTCCCATGTCATTTAATGCACAAACTGTCTATTCATCACCTGTCACCATTTCTCCGCTTCTCGTCTGCTAAGGTATTGAACGACAATTGACATCTACATTCCTCTCACACCGTTCCTTCTCGAGACAAGGTCTGTCGGCTCCAAAATCTACGTCATGGCCACCAAAGTATATTCGATGGATCAGGGCGGTGATACAGTACTGCTACTCAGAAGAAGTCAAGCATGGGACGTTGCTCACGCCATTGAATACGCTGCAAATAACTCTATGGCGGCGCTCCAGCCATTGTTTCCCAGTACCGATAACAATTCAGGACGTGCCGACAACAATGACGCTGTCCATGAATTGCGAGTTCTCGTTTCATCCTGTCTCTTGGCCAACACTTCTACCGTTTTTCGGCGCCTATTAGACAGTAGAGGGCAGGGAGACGCGTCTTCCGCCTCTTTCCAAAATGCCGGGAGCAGTGACGATTTACGCCGCCAAGAGCAGCCATGCGGTAGTCAACAGTACCTGACCCTGGCTGTGGGCGATTCTGATATGGAATGTTTCCTCATATTATTGAGCATCATTCATGGACGAAGAAGTGATGTACCGAGTGAAGTTAGTCTTGCAACACTGGGCAAGTTTGCCTTATTGGTACAATATTACCACTGTCATGAGATTACGAAGCCTTTTGTGGATGGCTGGATTTCCAAGTTAGAGAACACGGTTCCGAAGTCGTATGGACGAGATTGTGTACAATGGCTGTTGATATCTTGGGTATTCTCTCGGAGCGATATATTCGAAATAATGGTAGCATTGCGATGAGGCCAGTGGTCGGAATGGTCCGGTTGAACTTGGACTTGGCCTGGTCCAGGCCGTGAGGATAGACCTGGTCTGACGACTCCTCAAGACTGTGGGTTTAACTGGTCCCATGGTCCTTGAAGGTCGGCTATGATTAGGTCGAGTTGTGAGACGTACGTGTTAGCGGGAGGCTATATCTTAGCCCAATATACTTAGATCGTGTCTTTTGTCTTTTCTTCTGTGCATTTCTCTTGCCTTCGCATCTTGTCTGCCTACAGCAGAATTGTATGAACAATTCATTTCTTCTCACCACCGTAGAAACAATAGAGCCTGACGGATAGATGAGACATATAAGAGCCTTTACAATTTACATGCGTAGAATCCTGCCAACGGTCGGCCGAGGTTAAACTCCATCGGAGAACTCCATGCAACGACGTAGCTTTAGTATTGCACAACTCCCACCGTAGCGAACCATCATAATTCTTCGATTCTTAGCCATATCAGTACACAACGAGCGACCAGGAGTTTTGCAGCGATAACGTACCTAAAAACTGACATTCTTCAGTTTTACCAGCAGATGAGCTCATGGAGCACTGTAACCAGGCGGGAAACACTGTCCAAGTCAATGCTTTGAGCAATCCGATTATTCCATCAGTGGGCACTTACGTACTTTCAGATTTGCCAAACATATTAGCATGCTGCAAAAGATATCTTCGATTGAACACAAAGGTAGATACTTACACCCTGTAAAGTGCCAGGCGTATTAGCATTGCCGTCAACTCAATTCTTCGTCAAGCACGACTCGATACTTACGTGCTGGCCAGCTCTATTAGCATACTACGTAACCGGGTTTCTGTTACCTACAGGGTAATACTTACATTCTAGAGTTTGCCGGCTATCTTAGTTGTCTGTATGATCTAACCCCATATTGACTATGGATAGATACTCACCATCTAAGAATTTGTGGCCGCATCATTAGCACAATGCTCGTAAGCAGATTCCTGGCCAACCATGTAGATACTTACATACTTGCGTGTTACCATTCATATTAGCGTGTCGCCATTCTTTATCGACTTCGGGTAGATACTTACACCCTAAAGATTGCCAGTTGTTTAAAGCCGCCAGCAATTAAAGACCTGGACAACCACGAATGGAACTTACTTGCTGGAGTTTACCAAGGACGTTAACACTCCACGCACTAATAACCCCCTTTACCCTTTGAAGTGCACTTACAAACTAGATGATACCAGCTATGTGAGCATATCGTTTATTCCCATTTTTTAACGAGCATGTGGAGGTGCTTACTATCTAGAAGTTGATACGTGTTAGTGATAAGATGCCGCTGCCATTCTAATTTCTCGTCCATTAAAGGCATATACTTACACGCTAATGTACTTATATTAACAACTCAATGTAACTTTTTTTTGGCAGTCAAAGATTCTTACACACTAAATAGCCGGTTATTTTAACGTGTTGTCAAAATAGTACGTTTTTGGCAACTATAGGATATGCTCACATGCTAGCATTTCTCATCCATCTCAGTTTGCTGCACGATAAGGTTTCTTAACAGTGAGAGAGAGATACATACGTGCTGCCGCCAACCCTTTATGTTAACATTCTTTCTCAGTGCAATTCTTGTTAAGGGACAGGTAAATACATACATCCTACATATAACCAGCTATATTAGTATACGGCAATAATCTGAACGCTTCTTAGCTATGGGGAAATACCCACATGCTAGAGGTCACCAGTTTGTCAGAGGGCCATATGGTATTGTTGCTTAACACCAATGGGTTGGCACTTACACACTAAAGCATCGAGCTGTGAGTGTGCTCCTGGCCGTGTAACTAGCCAACAACGTTCCGTACTTACACACTAAATTTACAAGTTGCATAAGCATTTTACCAGTGACTCGGAGTAAAGTAGATAGCGTACAGGCTGATATTTCCAGGTTAGCCTATTATAGCCGGCAGTTCTTTGTCAGCCACCAAGGCAAACTTACTTGCTAGAGTGCAACAGCCAAATTAACTTATCTGCAGCAATCCAATTCTCGCACCAGCAGCCGGCGATACTTACGCCCTAGAGTTTGACACCTACATTAGCATGGTAATCCGTTCTCCCTAGAGCACATATAAACACTTACTAGCTAGAGTTTAACAATTGTGTTAGTAGCTGCGAATAATCCAATTCTGAGCTAGCTACTGGTAGATACTTACCGTCTACCAATTACCAGCAGTGTTAGCAAAATGGCCTAATACCTCTACATCACTTATCAAACTTACTTCCTAAAGCTTTGTATGAACAAATAGCCACCCCATACAATCCCACGGTCAACCCTGGTGCTTACACACTAAATTTGTCAGATTCTAGCACATGCCAGCAATTAACTCCTAATCAACTACAAGCATATACTGACACGCTGTAGTTTCGCGAAAGATTAGCATGCTGGAAGCTCAATTCTTGTTAGCAGTGGGCATCTGCGTACTTGCTAGCATTGTGTTTTGTATTTTAGCATTCCGATAGTAATCTGACCTCACCCGCTGTGGGCAGATACCTACGTACTAAAAATTGCCAGCCACGTCAGCATGGCTCTTGGAATTCTACTTCCCATTGCCCAAGGATTTAGTTCCTTAAACTAGCAGGCTTTTTGTAGTTAAAGGCTTGCTAAGAACAACCCTGAATGTATACTTACTTCCTTGAGTTGGCAATACCTGTTAGTATCATATAACCCCATGGTTCTTTATCAAGCAGGAATAAAATATTTACAGGCTATAATTCAGCAACAGTGTTAGCACGCTGCTTGTAATCCCATGTATTGTCATGCATATATAAATACGTACTATCTAGAGGTTGCCGGTCATGTCAGCGGACTACCAGCAGGTGGGCTATCTTGGTAAATGTGTGCAATGGCATACGCACTGAACATTATCAGCCTCGTACACAATACAGCCAGGTAGGTATCTGGGATGAACTTACGTCAACAGTTCCCGCAAGAACCGCTTGAGTAGCTGCCGTTACACCGGTAACCATAGCTAAAAGCGTGATTTTCGTGTTCATATTGTTGATCGTACTCCGGAATTAGAGACAGTCAAGGTGCAGATTAACTGGAGTTGATTGGTGAGCGTTGATGGTCTGTGAATCCCCATCTTTTACTTGCCAAGGTTTTAAACATGTCCTAGCAACAACTTAGTAAGCCTCCTGCAACCGAGACGCAGTTGACGACAGATTGGGAGAAGATGATTCTTGTGATACATCGATGTTTCGGTAGCATTCAGTCATGCCGGAAAGTCTACGATCCTTGATGGAGGCGGGGATGGTTGTCCCGTTGTCTCCCGGATGAACTTTGTGACAATTATTCAAGTATTGCGGGTGGCAATGAGACATGCCGTTGTATCATGCAACCCCTAGGCCAGTGCACTTTCAGCTGCCGGTTCTGTATGTGGCGCCTGTCATTTCATGGGTATGCTTATGGATATTGACGCCGAACCCACCTCAGCTACAGGTATACATGCATGTCTTAGTTATCGCATCTCAAACACTTTCAGTTTCCAAGGCATTTTGCAAAAGAAAAAGCAAAGTAGTACCATTACTAACTGTGATACATTTCTTCTAAATGCTTGTTCATAGTACTTGGTGTGCCTTTACTGAGCACCACATCCGCCGGTTACGGTCTTGTATTGAGACACAGGTGTGCTTGTAGTCTGCCTTCTTTCTCATTCAGCGCAGGATGGTTACATTGCCGACCGTAATACAGTCAGGCTGGCTGCCCTCAGCCTATCAAATTGAACCCCCCAGACGTCTTTCATGAGTATTTTGCTCCATCGAGGCCTAAAGGCTGTCGATTGGTAGATTTAGCCAACAATGTGGTCACATTATTACAGGCCAAGACATCGGATCCAGAAGCTCTTGCCTCTAGCTTTGTGCATGGACGCCCATTATCCTGCAATCGGTGTCGCCGGTCTCCATAACGTCAGATAGTCAGGATGTTATGATGTACAGAGGTTACAGATAATCCAACCTTTGACCCAGCCGACTAACGGCACATGGTCAGTCTGACCGCATTATCTAAAGCAATGCAAAACATCTTGCAGACGCCTTTCGTAACAACTTGGAGAATATGGTGAGCTTCCAGCCGATATCTTGGTTATACAAACGCCATTGCGGCTGAATGTTAGCTCTACGTTTAATGGTAGACTCATCGCTCCAAAACTTTGTATTGTGAATTCCATCTTCTTGGGGAAGTTCACACATTATGCATGTGCGTACTCTATTGGTAGCAGGAATGTCTCAAATATGGGAATCTGGCTTGTGTATGTTGCAAGAACGTAGCCTAACAGAAACTAGGAGCCTCGTGGGGATGTACAGAGTAATAGATGCCATGATCGTGATAAGGTGATGTCTTATGCACTGAGTATAAAGTAGCAATGTACACCTCCTCTGTTGCAATCCACCCTTCCCGCCCTCCGCACCTTGCTCTCCTCTCTTTACACCGATCGTTGTATGTAATTCTGAGCAAAAATGAAGGCTTTTTGTTTTGTTCCACTCTTGGGGATATCAACTTGCTACGGGCTCCATGTTGGTCAGACGATTCGAACATCTAGCGGGCCTGTTCGTGGCCACGCGGCGACTGACGAACCTGGCGTCTCTGCATTTCTGGGTATTCCTTACGCACTACCACCATTAGGAAAAAGAAGGTTTATGCCACCAGAAAAGTACCATGGAGACAAACTTATCGATGGCAACAGTGTCGTAAGCTTTTCCCGCATCTTGATATATTTGATCTCTCACTCAGTCTTTATCATAGGGATTTTCTTGCCCAGCAAGCACACCCTTCTCTCCAGATGACCATGACTTCAGTAATTACGATATGGCGCTTGCCAATCTGACTGCCCAAGGAATTGCAACTCTGTCAGACTTATTCCAGCTTACAGACACGTTCAGTGAAGACTGCCTTAAGTTGAACGTTTGGGTGCCTACCGGTGGTGAAGCTAAAAAAGCCGTGATGATCTACATCTATGGTGGTGGTTTCACCTACGGGAGTACTCAGAGTAACTTTTACGATGGGCAGCATCTTGCAGCCGAGCAAGATGTTATCGTCGTCACTTTCAAGTAGGCCACTCTGAACCCAATAAGGCACGATGTAATTCTAATACTCCCACTTTTAGCTATCGGGTCAGCATCCTAGGATTCCACGGTGATCCAGAATCGAAAAATCGTAACCCCGGACTTCTCGACCAGCGGCTGGCGGTGGAATGGGTGAGGGACAATATTCACGCTTTCGGTGGTGACTGCTCACGATTGACGCTATTTGGTCAATCTGCCGGTGCTGCCTCGGTGGACCACTATGCGTACGCCTATGCGTCAGACCCTATCGTCTCTGGCCTTATCATGGAGTCTGGTGCGGCTGGTTTTGGTAGATCGTTGCCGCCCAACAACGCCGAGGCGTGGTACAATGTCTCTGCTACACTTGGTTGTGGCACAAATGCGACTACCAGCCCTTCCCAGATACTTTCGTGTTTGCAAGGGAAGAATGTCAAAGATCTGTATGCTGCGATTGGGTCTTACAGCTTCGGACCCAGTATTGACGGCATCACTGGCCATGCCGACTATCCCAGTCTTTCAAAAGCAGGCAAATTTGCCCAACTGCCTGTTTTGATTGGAAATAACGACTTCGAGGCCGGTGCATATATTCCCATATATGCTCTCAAGGGGGCTACACTCCCCCATGAATACTGGGTGAACCTCACTAATTCAGAGTTCGCGTGCCCGGTAGGCGCCCGAGCAAATGTCAGCGCTTCTCACGACCTACCTATCTGGCGCTATCGCTGGTTCGGAAACTTTCCCAACACCAGAATTTTCACAAATCCTGATAGTGGTGCCTGGCATTGCTCCGAGATTCCCTTCATTTGGAACACGCTTCCAACCGGAGCTGGAATTCCTGCAGATACTAAGGAAGAGATTTCGATTAGGAAATACGTTCAAGGGGCGTGGGCAGCCTTTGCAAAATCTCCGACAGACGGATTGGCAAAGTACAAAGGTGGCTGGCCTCAGTTTTCACCGTTTGAGCCGACGCTGATTAGATTGGCCTACGATAATGTGACGGGAACGAATGTTGCAATGTCTGGGATTTATGACGGAGCGTGTCTCACGACGTACCCTATAGCATAGTCACTTTGTAACGGACAAAACACCGCTTGTAATTCTCAAGAAGTACACGTAATTAATATTGGGTTTCTTAAAATTCTTAAAATTACACAAACCGTGACCTTTTCCGCTGCTGTAGAGGCGGCAATGCCGGTGGCGATGGCTATGCCCAATGCTTGAGTACAGGTGCAAATACACTCTTTGCAGTAACGTTATGCAAATATCGGATGGCCAGCGAGATTTCAATTTGGCAGACTAGGCTACAGGGGTTTCAAGGTTACCCAACCCCAACTACCTCGGTACGTAGTACGTAGTGCCCAGGTAGGCAACGGAGTGACAAGAATCACTCAAGGCGACACCGCAAGACGCTGCCGCGTGCACACCGAGGCAATCGGTTGAATTACAACATGGGTTGACTCAATGTCTGATCACTGTAAGCATGTTCTAGATGCTGACGGAGAAATGACTGAGTTTCAACTTGTAGAATTGCTCAAGACATTGGTCTTATTATTCGCTGTCATGTCTTGTAGTTGTGTGCGGGCGTTTCGGGTGTCGATTTTATTGTCACCCCTCCGTGGTTTTCTCTGTCTAACCAGTCTCATGGACTCGTGAGAGTAAGTGGCTTGACCAAGTCAAGCTGTGCATGAGGAAGTCCTCACCTCTGTTCCAGGCGGATGTGATTAGGCATCACATGAGTAAAACGTGAGACAACATTGATAGTTGGAAGCGCAGTGGGGGCAATAGTATGAATTTGACCTCTTTCGGGACGGTAGTTAGGTAGAGGGTGTCAAGTACGTATTGCCACATACTGTAGGTCTAACTCTGATCGGGGAATCGGCCTGGCCATGATTGGGCTGACGAGTAGAGTCTGCAGCCATCCCGTGTTCTGTGACGTATCGAAAGACAAGATGAACTGGTGTATCAATGCCTTTACATGGCAGGTGGTAGCCTTATTGGCCGCATGGCCACCGAATGTAGTCGATATACTACTGCTACTACAAGTATAAAAGCCATGGTTGGTAGGCACAGCGTTTGCCATCTCGTTCAAACCATCTCTTATTATCCATCTGCAAGATGCGTTTCATTCAAGAGTTCGTCCCTGCGATAACCGCTCTGGCCGCGGCGTTGGTTGGAGGAGCATCTGCAGTCACCCACGGTGAAAAGTTCGCCCCAGATGCCGTTCTTCGCGTCACCGAGGTTGAGAGGAAACAGTCATGTGTGCCTGCGAAAGAGATTTTGGTAGTCAATGGCACTAGTCCAGGGCCAGCTCTTACATTCACGGAGGGTGACACGGTTTGGATCAGAGTTCACAATGATATTCCTCATCAAAATCTTACTATGGTATGTTCAAAGCGGCTCGTTTGCACCTGCCAGCGTCACTTTCCTCGTCCGCAGCCTAATTTCTTTCTACCTACGGTTTCCTCCTGAATTGAAGAATCTGAAGGAGACATGGAGACCTCAGTACGCAAACTTGGCTAACTTCTAAGCAGCATTGGCATGGCCTTACAATGGGAACAGCTCCCTTCTCCGATGGAACTCCCCAGGCTGCACAGTGGCCCATTCCACCTGGTCATTTCTTTGACTATGAGCTTCATGTTCCAATTGGCATGGCGGGAACATACTTTTATCATTCGCATGTCGGATTCCAAGCCATCTCTGCTACGGGGCCTTTAATTGTAGGAGAACCCTTTCCCCTTTGGTCTCTACAGTGTTGACATTTCGTTTGTCCACGTTACGGCTACTCTATGCACCTTTTGTCGTACTGATATATCACAGATTGAGGATCTGCGTGAACCCCCCCACCACTACGACGACGAACGTATCCTTTTGATACAAGATGTCTTCCCACACACTGATGAGTATATCGAGAAAGCGTTACTTGCTGTTCCCATGGAGTATGAAAGAGCCCAAGAAATGGTGCTTATCAATGGAAAGGGAGGCGGACTAACTAGTCCGGGAACGAATTGCAATTCGTCGCTGGCTGTCATTAACGTTGATCCTGGAAAAACCTACCGCATGAGACTTATTGGTGGAACTGCCTTGTCGTTCGACATTCTGGCCTTTGAGGGGCACGAGAATCTCGAAGTGATTGAAGCTGATGGGTATGTCTGCCTCTACGCCCCTTTCTTTCCTTTAGCAATGGCCCTAACAATGAAATAGAGCGTACACTGAGCGACACAACACCTCGTTCATGCAGGTCGCTCCCGGCCAACGATTTAGCTTTCTTCTTCATACTCTTGAAAAGCCAGAGAAGCAGTATTACTACTTGCAGGTGGAAAGCCGCGAATTTGGAGGACTCACTCGCTCGTACGCAGTCCTCAACTATGGCGCTGAAGAAGCAACAGGAGACAGTCCCGCAGTCTATCCACCAGAAACGCCTCCCATTACCTTGCCTGAAACGGATTCGTACTGGCTAGAATACTCACTTCGACCGTACAACAACTCAGCGCACCCACTCGCATCAATGTCAGCACAGAATTTTCCCAGGGCAGACGAAGTGACGCGACGAGTCAATATCACATCTCATCTTTCGATTCCTAACGGCGGCCTACTTTACAAGCTGAACGGCTACACGTGGAATGAAGGTCTCATTCATGAGCCTTACCTTGTATCTCTCTATAAAGATGGCGGTTCCAACTGGCCCTCTATGGAACGCGCTATCCAGAATGATGGTTTGGATCCAGTAACTTATGCATTCCCAGCTCGCATGGGAGAGGTGCTTGAGATTGTTGTTCAGGGAACCGGTTCTGAAGGTAATGGAACAGAGACGCATCCCTGGCACGCTCATGGGGCTCATTATTGGGATTTGGGCTCTGGACCCGGTGTGTATGATCGCGAGGCAAATGAGGCAAAATGGAAGAGTTCTGGAGGACATCCCATTAAGAGAGAGTAAGTTTTGTTCTCATTTTACTTCTCCCCATCCGCCAACGAAAGGGCTTTTTGGATGCTAGAGACTTTACGAAGAAGACGAACACTAACCCTTGGGATAGTACAACCAACCTCTACAAGTATACCGGAATGGCACCAAATGGAACTCTCTCAGCATGGAGGGCCTGGAGAATTAAAATTGATCATCCAGGTGTATGGATGATTCATTGCCATCTCTTGCCGCATATGGTATGGGGAATGAATACGGTGAGTCTTCCTGTCGTTGCGAAAAACTCATATTCAGGGAAAAAATACTAATGCAGTCATTACAGGCCTGGGTTATGGGGAACCAGTCTGAAGTGCTTGGATTGATCGACCGACCGGGTGTGGAAGGCTATCTTGCATACGGAGGAAGCGTAGTTGGCAATGAGACCCACCCCCCTGATGTGATTGAGTTCTTCGAACTCAGTGACTGGGTTAGTGACTGGAGAAAAGAGCAAAAAGGGGATGCGGCTCCGAAGTAGACGGGCTCGTTTAGGGTCTTCCAAATTCCAGACGAGGAGAGAGAGACTAGACACTACACCCAGCGGAATGGACAGGATGAATATCGTTGTCACCACTGCAGCAAGGCGTATCCATCATACTTGGACTACACAAAGCAAGATAATAGTTTAATAGTGAACGCAATAGTATGATAACATGGTACAATATGCAAGTCTAACGTAATAAATTGATGTTTTCTAGTAAACCTATGAGAAGATCCCTTACCCTGGAAACCGAACAGTCACAACACCAAGGATAGACTTGCCCCAGGGTACCTCCGTCTACGGAACTACATATTCATACATATGTGTCAATCATCCCAGGAAAGTGGCTAGCTGGGCAGGCTCCATGTCACACGGGACGGCCCTTGTCACAGCACCCGTATTTCCGATGATCTACGAATGATCTAACCACTTAAGGCACGGAAGACATCTTTATGCAGGCCTGGCCAATTATCGCTCTTGCTTTACTGTTGGGACGCAGAGGGACATGCGCCTTTTCACACGGGCCGAACCACAATGAGCTTGACAGATGCAATAGAATGCATGTGGACTAGTGGGCAAGTTGGCACTCCACCAAACTGGTATTGGCCAACACATTTCACCCCCCTAGATGGCGTTCGCAACTCGGCACTATGAACCGGTGTGAGCAGCAGTTGCAGTCTCGATGTGTCATGTCTCAGTGTGCCGTGTCTCAGCCTCTTGTGTCTGCAGAGGCGTGTCTTGGTGTTCTTTGTTCCAGGACTCTGTGTCTCAATGTACCGTGTGTTGATACGCCGTATGTCGGTGTGACGTGTGTGGCTCTGCAAAGTCTCTTGTTGTTCGACTTAATTGGCACCTCTCGCATGATCACTGGCCGCTTCGTATTCAGCCAACTCGGCCGGTTGTGTTTGAAGCCGTCGACTTGCTGTTCAGCTCCAAATGGGGCCATATGCATATTGACCCCCTGTATGTATGACAAGTTCATCAATTTCCCTTGTACAGTTACGCCTGGAGCCTTCGGCGCGGATTTCTCGATCTTATGCGATCTCGGAAACGTCTGACGCACCATCACAATAATACCAGAATAACATAGTAACTAAAACTCGAGTATTGTTTTGTAACCTTACTAAAGTAGCTTACACTCGATGCACGCTTCTGGCTCACTTCCTCTCCAGATATTCCCAATTTCCAAGCCACTTCTCGCAAGCAACAGCTTCCACTGACTTTCAGTCCTCTCCATCCCTCCCATGGGAAACATAGAAATGTCCATGACTGCCTCCTGCATTGTCCCGTTTGAATCCGGTAGTACCATATCAACTAACAACAACTTGCTTTGTGGCTGCGTTCTCAACAGTGGTACAATTTGTTCTAGGATCGTGGTACAATCGTCATCGCTCCAGTTATGGAAAATGTGGCGATAATGATAAAAATAAGCACCTTTGACGGATTGAGGGGTAAAGATGTCGTAACCCATAAGCTCAACACCTGTTGGCGGCGTGGGAACAGCGTCAAGTGTAGAAGGTAGGTCTTGCACAATAAATCGTCCCTTGATCTGTGGATTTCTTCGGCGGATCTCGGCCACTATGGAGAACTTGGGTTAGCATTTGTGCTTTATGCAGGCTTGCTTGAGTAGAAAAACAAAAACCAGCATTATGCTTGCAATCGACAATTCATCTAGATGTACTTGTGACAGGTCTAGGGATAGTGCGCTTACTGATGTGACCTTGGCCCCCAGCCACATCTACGATCGCTACATCATTGTCTTGGAGGTCCAATTTCGCAAGCTCAGTTCCCCATGGATAGGCATCTAGAGGGTTATGTGATGTCATCGCAGCAACCATATTGAGGGCTCGGTCGGGATGAGAACCTAACCAGGTCCAGAGTTCTTCTCCGTGGGCCCATTGAAAAGGTGTCCCCGTCAATTTTGTAGGTGCTTTGTATTGTCTCTCTGCTAGAGTTTTTGGCATTGCCATGATTGATGGAATGAGATCGAAGAACATAAAGTTGTTGAATGCACGGTGGTCCGGATGTAAATAAGGTTTACCAAGAGAAGTGATAACAAAGCTTGGACCTTTTGGACCCGTGGTTTCGACAAAGAGATGGGCCGCTGTGAGTTGACGGAATAGGCGGACTGTACGAAAGTTAGTAAAATATCACGGGTAGTTTGCTACGCCGAGGGATGGAATGCTCACTAATAATTATTTCGTCTGCCCCAGTAAGGGCTACAATTTCCGCGATGGAAACTTCGTTTCCTCCTTGGAACTTGTCCCATAGCTCCAGTTGCGATACGATCTCGAGTGCAGCACTGACATTGACCTTTGCGAACGTTAACGGATTAGTTGGCTTTCCACAGTCCACGTTGCTTTTGTGCTGTCCGCTCCGAAGAAGGTTGTCGACTTACTTGGAACGTCCGAGTCCAGACTTCTCCATTTGGTTCCTCCAAAGAGCTCAAAAGTTTTTGAACTTCATGCTGAAGTCTTCGTCGGGTAAGGCGTAAGTCGCCTTGAGATGTGGCCGATGTTTCAAAGCTGGCTGCCGCCTCATTCACACCTTGCACTAAAGCGAGAATTTCTGACGGGGACGCGTAGGCATTCGACATATCGACAATGAGGCTTCGGTTGAGTCGTACTGAATGTAGTTAGAGTCAGAGAAATCAACGATGGGTGAGGTGTGTCGGTTCTTTCATCCAGGAGGTGGGATTTCTGCAGCACCACCTTGACGTGAGGTATCTTACATGTATCGCAGCCGCTTTACTGACAGTCTGACCTGTGTCCTTGGTCTTTCTAGTACAGATGTATACTGGACATCGGCAGTTATAGCACGTCTGATTGACCAGACTGGAAGCATGGGCTTGCTGAAGCTACCATGGATATTGAACGAGAATTGGCCGAAAAGCAAAAAAAAAGAGAGCGGAATAAACGCCGCATTTCGGCACCATGGAGAGCAACGACGTACTCAGCGTAGCGATCAACTCAATCCACTCACCCCTTGAGCTGACAAAATGATCATTTGTGATAGACTGGCGGGGGAGTGTGCAATCACAACGCTAAAATTGGGGGCTAGATACAGCAATATTGGCGTTGACGGTGTACATACGTAGTTTATGCATTGTGACAGGGAAGACTCGAGCTCAACCAACTCAATCGACACCCCTGTTACAACCCTAGATCGTATATGGACTTCAGGCGTTGGGATCCGCAAGCTGCATGAGCCACCCAGCGGCTGCATATATGTAATCAGTGACGGAATATGTTTGAGACATGGGGTCATCACGGCAGTAATCACAGAAGGGATCACCAGCCTATAAGTGATGGTAGGCATCAAATGTGACATGGATTAGTTCAGATGACAACGAGCCAAGTAGTGATCGCATGGGCAGGGAAGAACACCAATATTCCCAAGCACACTGGAATCACCCATCCTCACCCATCAAAACCCGCCATCAAAAACTGCTCCACGTACTGGCCTCGATATTCAGACACACTGTAGCAGCCAAACTACCTGACTTAAAAAAAAAGATGGCGAGCACGGCTGGTCTTCCTGAGCGACCACTGGCAAGTGAATCTACCTATAGACCCGAGACGGAACCGCTGCTTGGGATACCGGGAAATGGGGTCTTCTTGGAGAGAGCGAACATCGTGAGAAAGACAGTGCCTTTTATTGGAACGTTGACCGGTATCATCGCCGAAATAGGTGTTCTTGTACTCTGTTGCGAGATCTGGGCACGCATCGCCTCCATTCCCGTCGTCTTCTTCTCCGGCCACCCAATCGCCATGTCAACCGCCATCTTCATCCTCACCCAGTCTATCCTCTTCCAGCAGCCCATCACGTCTGAAAACCTTGACAAGAAACGCCGAGGCCAATATGTTCACGCAGCACTCAACCTTGTTGCGTTTATAGCCATCGTCACCGGCTTCACCATAGTCGAAGTGAGCAAAGTTCAAGAAAATCGGTCACATTTCCCCCCCTCTCCGCATGCAGCGTTTGGAGCATCAACTTTACTCTTGCTTATCGTGCAGTACATCATCGGCTTCACCATGTGGATGACTCCTTCGCTGTACGGGGGTGAGGCGCGAGCGAAATCGCTTTACAAGTATCATCGTTTTAGCGGGTATTTTATCCTCTTGATGCTTTTGATGACGGCAGTGACTGCTGCATTAACTGGATATAATAAATATGTGCTTGGAGTTAGGGACTGGGTTGCTAGTTTGGGGTCTTTTCTCGTTGTCATCGGCGTGTTTTCGAGGGTTCAGAAGCAGAAACTAGGCTTTGGGGTGAGCCAACAGCCTCAACTATAGTTTATTATTATAACGACCTGAGCGAGCAAGAAGTCAATTGTTTTGGAGAGGAAAAAAAAGGAGGTTGAGGTGATGAACACCGCAGGGCCAAAATGATCAACTCGTTTGGCGAAGCCAATGGTGATGCCAAAGGGGATGGACCGGGAAGACTGTCAGACGCTGCTTACTTGGCAGCTCTCAATAATTTCAGCTTAGCTACCTGTTGAAATGTGCAAGGAAGTTACTAGAACTTATGCGCAACCTGTTAGAGACTGCGCTCTCACCAATTTGAAGATCTTCTTGAGCACAGTAGGTGTCACACGAAATCTTGAACAGCACGCCAGGGACGCCAGGACGCAACTAGCACATGGGATTTGAGGTTCTATCAATTGACTATGATATCGCTGAGAAATGCGGTATTCTAGTTACGTTGTGCTTATGAAGCTGTTTCGCGACGCGGGAGCATCGTATCGACACTTTTGTACACCGACTGGTAGCTATACCATGTACGGCCGAAGCAGATAGACAACACTGTTCCATACTCTCTTTGTCCCTGGTGGATTCACCACGCGGTGTACAGGCGAGTGAAGGCGTCCTCCTGATCTGGCAGCAAGCTCATCCGCAATATTGACGAGGATGGTACCATCAATAACTGGAATTGTCTCCGCGTCCTCGGTCTGCTTCCCATCCTTATCGCAGATTGGTATTTGTGCTGTGGCCTCGTCATACCACAGTAGTGTAGCAAGGCCAGAGTCAGTATGCCATGGGTGAAAAACTTGGCCAGGTTCGCCCATTGGAGGCTTATATACTAGCTTAAGGCCCGTGTCGCTAGGGACAGTAGGGTCATCGCTGAGCTCGGGAACATTGATATCCATGGCAGCACATAGCTCGGCGACAACCGTCTGAGCGGCTCGGTTTAAAAGGTCCATCGTACGGGTAATTCGGTCCTTCTGCGGCTCGAAGGTGGCAGGCAAGAGCCATTTGCCGCGTCGATACTCGTCCCGTGCAATCTGTTTTGTTGTGGATTTAACAGGTTAGAAAAGGAGCATGAGAATGTAGCTTTGCTAAGAACACACTAACCTCGTAGTATTCAAAACTCTTGCAGTCATGGTAGCTACATTTTGAATGGAGAAACCATCAGTATAAGCAGATGCCTCACTCGGAATCGGCTCTTGCATACCCTCGCTCCATTCCCTCACAAAGGCTTTGTGTCTTCTCCATGCAATCATGAGGGAGATTAAAGAACGTAGTATGCGCAGTTTCAAAGATAGTCGGTATGTCCTCAAATAAAGCATTCATCTTGGAACCCTGGAGGTTTAGGTGGAATATGCCCGCCGTTTGGCAGGCTTGAGCGAGCTTTTGGATCTCTCCGGCATCTTTGTTTACCAGGGCTTCGTAGTCCACTACGGCCAGAGAGGCCATCCTCTCCTCAGATGGCATGGTGTGGTCTTGGGCGGGAATGTTGCAAGCACGAGGGGAGGAAGCAATGGTAGGAATCTTGGGATAGACCAAGGTGGAAGCAACAAGGGTGAGGAAAGAAAGGAAGAGGGGGGCATTCTACAAGCTACGAGAGACCGCAGCACGGCTGATATTCTCTACAGCTCCTTCATACCTACACCCCACGGCCTGACTTAGTCCCGGTATCGTCTAGACTGCCAAGAGCTCGTCTGGCCGAAGAATTTCCCGAGGTTCCCACGTAGATCTTGTAAATGCTTGGTAGTCTACTCCGTGGTGATAAGATATAGTCAAATATGACAGCTCGCGACGCACCGGTAGAAACATACTCAGATACTGATGCTCCTTGGCTCAGCCGTGATTTGTTACAACCAGGTATCCTAGCCCTCGTACTCAGCCCATTTCAGGATGGGACCAGTGAGTGGTATCCGGTCTGAGACATTGCTGTAGTTGACACTGAAAGCCTGCTTGAAATGGCCTGATCCGCAGCCAAATGAGGACCAAACCGCAAGCTAAGACAAAACTGTAGCTGTACAGCCAGCCACATGCACATGCTTGCTTTTTATCTTATTCGCAGCGACCGCGACCGCCCATTGTGTATTGAAGAATCCCCAGCCGTAGTAGAATTGGGCTTTGCAAACGACGCACATGGGAGTCACTTGTTCTCCAAAGTCAAATTCTTCATGCGACAAGATAACTGTAAAGCGTGAGCCTCTTTTTTGAGGTACAATGCGACCCATTTTACACTATCCAGATAGGAACTCTAGTTTTGACTCTTTCGAAAAGCTTTGTTCCGAGCCATAAGTCTTGCCTGTAATATAAATCTACCAGAGCCGTTTGTTGTCTTTCACTATTATTTCGTAGTGTCTGCTGTAATGTATTGCGTGCGCTTGACCAAGAAAATGGGATTTCTCGTGCCTGTCATCAGTGTCCAGGTTATGAAGTCCACCTCGGTCACCAGGGCCAAGGGAATGAAGAGGCCGAGTGCACGCTTTCACGGTTCACATGGTGACGTTTCGTAAACCATATAGGTGCGTTGATTGAATTGATGACCACCCTAGATAGATTGTTTCTATAAGACAGATGTGCTCTATTTTTACGGTCTATAGTAAATTGGTATGTTACGAGAACTGCCCCATCTAGCCAACACTACACTTCTTTTGTCTCCCACCTCTTTATAGGTTCGAGGGTTAATAAGCAAGTCTGATCGATTGGCCTGGTAGAGATGGCCTGGTCATACAGTTCCATACTTGCTTGCATTTCTGGTGCGATTCTGGTCCTATAGCAAGAGTACAGGTTGCGGAGCAGGCATTTCATTTCAACCATTGCAAGACTAAAAAGGTTGTTAATAACTGAATGCGGAAGCAGATAAAACTTCATAACTTACTGTCTTCCTGTGCAAGATCGGCCACCAGCCCCAAATGAGAAAAAGAGCCTGTTCATCTTAGGAGTGACCTCTGAATCAAGCCAACGCTCTGGGATAAATTGGCCCCCCTGATCAAAGATATCCGGGTTCAACTGGTGCACACTCCAGGCCTGGCAGCTGACTATTGTCCTGCCCGGAATAAAATATCCGTTGATGATGCGCCCACCATTGGGGACATATCGTGGCTGTGACATTGGAATGGGAGGGAAACACCTCAATCCTTCTTTGATGACGGCCTCCAAGTATGGCAAGTCATTAAGAGCCTTATCTTTGTTGGATGAGAGTTCGGAGATGAGTTTCTCCTGGGTTGCGTAGCTTCCAGGCAACGACAATTGATGTATCAAAAAGCACAAGGCGTCACCGGTTGTATCGATTCCCGCCGCTAAATGGTTCATGCATTCTGCAGCGACTTGAATTTGGCGGAATTTCGCATTGCCATTCTTGAGGCTATACGCCAAGCTGTGGTCCCCTGAATCCGTCTGTTCGCACGCCCTGAGCACGTAATCGCCGATATGTGATGCTGATGTCCCCTGGAAAGTTGCTTCCAGCCAGCGTGTTAGAGCTGGCCAACGATACCGACATAATTTGACTGCCATGCTGTTAGAACTGATCTTCGTGAAGGTGACAAGGGTAACAACCTCGTAACGTATCACCATATGAGTACTCTTTCATCAAGTTGAGATCTCTGCCCTCAATAGATTTAGTCCCATGCGGATGGAGCAGGTGGAATGACGCGCAATCCATTGCAAAACAGTGCAAATAATCCTAGATTTGTCAGTGTTTTCCATTCCGATAAATGTCATAATAATGCTTACGTAGAAATCTATAGCCTGCTCTCCTGCGTCTTCGCATTGCCGCAAAAATACCTTCACCCGTTCTTGAATGCCATCTAAAACCTCGGGATGCATGATGCTGCTATTAGCATATGATCCCGCAATGTAACGCTTCATTTGGTCATGCTATGCCTTCTGTCAATACCTAAGTTGCAGTTTGAACGGGAACATAACTCACTTGCTGCTTCTGAA
Organism: Pochonia chlamydosporia 170; assembly: GCF_001653235.2. NCBI lineage: Eukaryota > Fungi > Ascomycota > Sordariomycetes > Hypocreales > Clavicipitaceae > Pochonia > Pochonia chlamydosporia. The sequence continues at coordinate 3,539,329 of NC_035794.1, read as the reverse complement.
GAGTTGAGAACGTTGTCCTGTCTTGGTTCAGCTTAACCTCCATCTCGGGCGAAGTTTAGTGTTGACCGCTCACCTGGTATTGTATTGGATGAATAGGTCGTAAAACTCAGTCTTGTCATATCCGCTCCCATAACTCTGATATATCTCTTTCAGGGCTTCCAAGGACGTAAAGGACACCTCATTAGGTCCTAATCGAACGACAGGCCCGAACTTTTGGTGCAGCTCGTGGACATACACCCGGCGTTGAGCCGAGAATTCCTTGTACATGAGGAATACATCGGAAAATAAAGAGTACCATGGCCCCGGAAGTTTTGATAGGGGGGCCAAGGTTGCTCGGTAAATTAGTATCCCTAACCAGGCGAAGCTAAATGCACCAAGGCATATCTCCCAGAGCTTGAAAGCCATACGGGCAATTGAGGATCGAATTTCGAGGTACGATACTTAACAAACATGTGGAAGAATCAAGCGTTTGGCTGGAGTAGTCTACCAGACGTTCTGGTGCCCACGCTGCTGACGTGATTTGGCTCTGGTCAAGCGTCCAGATGAAGTCAATCCTGTAGGGACACGAACAACAAGACTGTTCGCTCTGCTAAGCTGGAGCATGTGGCTGAGCTGAAATCGCGAGCCCTGCCGTGGTTCATCCTAACTCTCCAATGAACACGGCTATTCAAGTAGCTACTATTCTAATGCATGTCTTACATTTTAGCGAATCTCAAACACCTCCAGTGCAGACAGAAGAAGCTAGCCCCGGCCCAGATCTCACCAAGCTGTTCAAGGCTTACCGGCCGGTTTCCGGCGTAGCCCTAGCTCATATTTTGTGAGTACATTAGTGGCGCTAAAGCTGGACGGCCATATGTCTTAGACATTTTGTACAAATCAAGTAGCACTGCATAAATGTAGATGTTCAATATTCAGGCTGCAAGACACGCATATAGACTTGTAGCGTTGCAGTTATCGCAACCCGTCTTACATTTCTTATAGATTCTTGTTTATAGCCGCTGGTGTGTCTCTATCAAGCGCTACCCTGTCTGTTCGAAGATGTTTTTTGTTGATCCTAGGCTTGCTTGTGTGATGCTCTTTCTGGTGTCCATCTTTGCCGCTATGCTTGTATCCACCTTTTATGTCAAATTAAGCGAGAATTCCTCGCTATGTCATCTAAACACACTGTGAACTGTCATTTGCATTCTTATGAGTATCCTTGTCTTTATGCAGTATTATTTCATTTGTGTTCTGCGGCCCGGGTGGACGCGTTTGTACTTCAAGGCGGTACCATCCTATTCTCACATCCTTGTATGGCCCTTGTATGTACTATCACTAAATCCCTCTTTGACTGGGATTTTATCTCAAGAGTTTGTTCCAGTAGGCCCGCGTCAGAGAATCATGTAACCTTTATGCTCGATGAAGTCTTGGATTATGTATAGTGTGCAGATAGCTTTACCGCTCCTTAAGGGCTGTAATTAGGAATCCCTTTTCCTCCCTAGGAACAATCACGTTTACCCGAGCTGCAATTAACCTTGGTCCAGCTCTTATTCCGTCACTATCTAGGCCTGCAATAACTAGCTGCAGCAAGTCAAGTCCGCCAATCTTACAAAAGCCTAGTACTGTACTACCATCGGGCGGATAGCATTACGACCCATACCAAATATTTGCCGAACCCGCAGCTATGCCCGCATAGGAAGAAGCAAATAGTAAAAAGCGGTCAGGCAGATGCGCAGTACTGCAACTCAGTGTGTGCCGTCCCGCTGTGCATCTGAAAGACATGCAGGTAGGTGTTAGCCATCGCTGATTCAGTTTTTGAATTGACCATACGGGTGACAGCACAGCACGAGATGGACCGGCAAGTACAGAAATGACGTGGTTTCGGGTCTACCTGCATCGGCTCCATCATCAGCTCAATGACAGGCAGCCACTTTCCAATTTGGCCTAGTATCTCCGTTATTGCAGAACAATGTGAGATGAGGCCAGGAGACCCTGGCGTAGCAACCATCTGTATCCTATGTGGCTGAACCCAAAACGCGACAGCCAAAACGCCCCCGCCGTCGTAGTCTGCTTTGAGACTGTGAAGGCTAAGTCATGCAATCTCTTCCAGCGATCAATTGAGAGCCTGATTGTAACATCGGTCAAAGTACGGCTTGACCAATGTTACAATGTTTTCTCTCCAGAGATTGTAACTTAGAAAAGCCACAATCCTTCCTAATAGTACTTGGCTGCGAACAGCTTCAATATCGCCGAATTTTGCTTCCCATTGTCCTCTTTCTACCCGTGAGACATACTACATCGAGTTTTCGCCTCCTGTCAGAATCTCATGAAAGTCAAAATGCATCTTGTTTTCCCCGCAATTTCACCGTTTCTGGAGCTTGTTCAACATGCGCAACAAATTCCTGATAAGATCATAGTTCGGGATCACTACTCGGGCAGAACAGCTACCGCTGGACAACTACTGCAAAGTGTTTCTTTTCTTCGCGAGAAATTGCAAGGAATACTACCACAAAATGGAACCTGTAACGGCAATCATGCCAATCAGGGCAAATTCTACTACCTGATAGCTCCTCCAGGACTAGAATATGTGGTGTCCATGCTCACTATCTTCTCTATTGGCGGCGTCATGTCAGCTCAGTGTAAGTAGTTACCTCCGCGCCTCAGATCAAATATGCTCATTTCAAATATAGCTATTGTTATCAAGCCAGAGGACGTAGTGCGCCTGTTCAAGCTCGCAAGACCGCAGGCACTACTGTATGCATCATCTCTCAATGAGAAAGTTGAAGCAATTAAGGCCCTCCGTGCAGAACAAGACAATGGCGCCATTTCTAATATCTCTTTCCTGGGGGTGCAAATCCCATCTCTTGATGATCCGACATCTCATACATACGAAACGAGACCAATGTCCGAGAACATATCCTCACAGAATGGTACATTGTTCTTCACTTCCGGTACTTCGGGAAAGCAAAAGGGCGTTCTTCACTCCTACCCAGCTCTTCTAGCATCTGCACGAGAGCGCATAGGAACCTGGAAGATGACGAAAGACGACGTATTCCTCAACCAAAAGCCGGGAAATTGGATGGGGGGCATTTTTGGCATTATCCCAAGTTTAATGTCCGCAGCTTGCTTGTAAGTCCTTGCCAGTGGTTTTCTTCTACCAAGTTGTTTTAGATCTCCTCGCAGACGCCAACTTTGACATGAACTATTCTTGAACCAACCTGCTAATTCTACGTTATCCATGTGTAGGGAAACCTGTGCGGGGGTCTTCGAGCCGAAATGGTTTTGGGAACGCATTAGAGAAGGCGGTGTCAGTGTATTCGACGTTGCGCCCACTGGCTATGACAGACTCGCGAAATACTATGATGAGCATATTTCTGTGCTCCCTACCGCCGAAGTGGAGGCGTATATTCAAGGGATGATTGATGTGAGAGTTGCAGGTGTTTCTGGATCACTTCTTTCTCCGCATACACAGAAGAGGTGGACAGAACTCCGCCGAGGCAAACCACTATTGAATCTGTACGGATCAACTGAGATGACTCTGATATGTAGCATGAGATGGGAAAATCCTGATTATGCCGACATGGTAAGATTTCAAGATTGATTTTCACACTCTGCGCTATAGTATTAATTATGTGATAGTGCTCAATTGGACCACCCGTATCCGGAGTCGAGGTAAAGCTCGTGGATGGGGAAATGCGACTGAAGGCGCCTACGATGTTCACACGGTATGGATTATTGACAATGGGCTTGAGATGAGTATTGAACAAAGATTTAGTTACATTTCGGACGACCCAACTCTGACCGACAAGGCATTCGACGAAGAGGGCTTCTTCAAGAGCGGTGATTGCGCCGAATTGGTTGGAAACAGTTATGTACTCCATGGCCGCGCAAATATTGATGGTTTGACAGCCCTCTCAGATATTCCGAATCCTTCTGACTCGTCTTACAGTGTTACATTTCTGGGGTTTCACCATATACACGGGCGAAGTCGAAACTGCCATTCTATCTCTGCCCTATATCGCCAACGCTGTTGTCTTACCTCTACCTGATAAAGGGGGTAAGGAGCGCACTGCTGCCATCCTGCAAAGCAAGCCAGAATACCAATCAAAGCAACCAAACTTGGATACTCTCCGGAAGGATCTGGAGAAAAACACAGGTCTTATGCTGTTCAAGATACCGACGGTCATCTACTGGCTTCGAGCTGGTGAAGAAATTTCCTTGACGGTGAACGGGAAGATTTCCAAGATAGATGCACGCAAGAAATTCTTTGGCGACAATTGGCAGGGCAAGGATGGAGTGGAGGTTACGGACTTGTCGACTATGGAATACTGGCGCATGGGTGGGCAGTGCTAAGTTAAGCGCGTTAGTTTAGAGAGATCGAAATGGCACATTTATTGAAAACCCCAAATGAAGATATTTTAAATCGTCCCCGAAAGTACAAGTGATGTCACCGGTTCATGCAGTAGAACTCAGAGACCTTGTTAGCTCCTTCTGCGCCTCAGCTGTTGAAATCACGCTAGAAGTTCTAAGACAAACAGGCAGCTTGGACAGTTTACAAAGTGGCTGTCAAGTTCGTGAAGCTCCTGTTGAACTAGTACTACTTGAGTTGTATTTGCTGTTGAGTTTTCTTAGAGAACTTCGTACGTCCGAACCATTCTCCGAACCACAGACACCCGTACCCTGCAGCTGTTGCACAGCAGATCAATACCGGAAAAACCGAGTGCGACCTCAGGCTCGCTTGGGCGAAAAATACATCATCATACAGCAGAATTTCGGGGGCGGAAGCCACAGCACTCTACGCACCCCTCCGTATTGAGCGGCTCCAGGGGTATCCCGAGTCGAGAAGTGCCTGAAGCTATCACAAAGATCCGAGTGAGGCAGAATAAAACAGACCGTGGCAAGGGTAAATGTAGCTAGACACTTCTGGTACGCGAACCGCAGCAAGGCGACTTTCAGCTTACGCCACAATATCATGTCTTAGAATACACCATGATCTTTGCTACATTGGTCAAGGAGCTGTCAATGTGAAAGTCATCACAACAGCCACCAGAGCGGCCCAGGCAGTACACGGCATAAGTGACATATTCACTTTTTATTGGTTGTGCATCGAGACACGTAGAGAGACATTATGCACTGCACAGCTCATTTTTCCATCCTGCATGATGAAAGAAAATTTTACGGCAGTTCGTAAACATTCCAGATCAGTCTACGTGCCGCAATATGCAGAATTATTCCACCTTCCCCCACTAAGAAGTGATTCAGATACCGAGAAAGAGCATTAAAATTACACTAGTGGTCCTTTCGTATCACTTAGCGACGCGCGCCGTAGTGTGGTACTCTTATTCATCTCCCACCAGACCTTCTTTGTGGAAAGCGTGCTGTCCGGCCAGGCTACTACCTCTGACGGCTCTCATAAAGAATAAAGCATCCAAAAGTAACCATAGTTACGATTTATTTCTCCTACGTGGAACTTGGAAGACTACGATTTGACATCAAGATGGCGAGAGTCCGTCCTGCCCCAATTAAATCTCTGGAAGCCTACAAGCACATTTCCCCCGATTCCGGAGAACCAACTATAGTTCATCCCAGTTACAATCCCAAGATCAAGGGCCATATTCCCCCGGATCCCATTCATGAGGAGTTTACACCTCCGAAGGATCGGGCATCCTTCGCTGATCCAGAAAAAAAGGCACTTTTTGCCGTCGCCACACCGACTGATTTGACTGAAAGCATTGGTAAATATCTGAAAAACACAAGACAGTTTGCTATGGGATATCATACGCTAACAAGTTTTAGGCACGGAGCTGAAGAATGTTCAGTTAAGTCAGTTGAACAAAGAGCAGCTGGATGAGCTTGCGGCACTTGTCAACGAACGCGGTGTTGTCTTCTTCCGAGACCAAGACTTGACAACTGAGAAGCAAGTTGAGATCTTCGAACATTTCGGAGTTTTGGACACTCATCCCACGCAGAAGGTGCCCGGCTACACACATTCCAGACATAGAGAATCTCGTTCTTTCTGACACTTCCCAGGACACGAAGCATTTTATTGTTGGAGGCAACAATGCAGATTGGCGGACTCTCCTGAAATACACTCCATGGCCAATGAACGAATTTCATTCCGATACAAGCTTTGAAATTAATCGTATGGCTCCCCTCCTCTTCTGTCGGCCAACTCTGACGAAAAACAGCCCCAAGCTACTCTCTTCTTCGCATGGAGGAACATCCCGACGTTGGCGGAGACACGGCTTGGGTATCAGGGTACGGCCTTTATGATGAGCTTAGCCCTCAGATGCAAAAACTGCTGGAAGGCTTGCATGCCGTGCATACTTCGCGTTTGCAATACGATACCACTATCGTAAGCATAAACTCCCCTCTCAGTTTCTGTTCCTGGTCTTAACCAGCCCCCAACGTCCCACACTACTGGCAGTCAAGAGACATTCTGAAAGCAATCTGGAGCATACTTTGCATGCAATAGAGCTGCGATACTTAAAGAAGGAGTAACTAACCTCCTCTTCTCAGGACTACTTCGGTGATGAACCTCGTCGACCGCCGATTGACACCCACCACCCGGCGATTCGCACGCACCCTGTTACTGGCCTGAAATCCCTCAATGTCAATCTTGCTTACTGCACGGGATTTGCCGAGTTGAAGAAGGCGGAGTCTGATGCGCTCTTGCAGTTCCTGAATTTGCTCATTCACAGCTCAGACGACCACTATGTCAGATGGAAATGGCAGGTGGGGAGTATTGCTCTCTGGGACAACGTAAAACTACCTCACAGTCGACACATGTTTGGCTAGCACTGACAAATGCACAGAGATCGTGTCTGCATCGTATCATACCAGGCACTTACTCTACGGGTACGAGAAGAGGCATCAGGACCACGGTCTTTGGAGAAAAACGTAAGTCGAGAAAAGCATATCAAGGACCAGTTGCTTACCAGATGCAGCGTTTTATGACCCCGAGAGTGAAGGCCGCCTGCAGAGAGAGGAACGGATCCATGCTGGGAGCGCCAAATGATGTTGGTCTTTAGTATGGTAAGCCAGAGTTGGCGATTTTGAGATGGTTAGAGGAGAAGTGTGAAACAGAAGTGGTAGATAGTCAAATATAGAAAACTATAGTGTATGTATCTGCAAATTACTGCGTGAAACTACATGTCATGACAAATATCATGTACGTGATCTAGCTACTAGTTGTGAAAAAAATACATGAAATGTACCTTGGAAGAGAGATTTCTGTCAAGTGTACAACATGGCACGTGGTCCAATACTGAGAACTTCAACTATGGGCATTGTAGCTATTCTAGTCTATACAACCGGCTTTGTGGGCAGCACCTTGTACGAGCGCGCATTTTTGATGCGCTACCAACTCATTTGTAATGTTTTGCCGCATAGACACAATTGAAAGGAAACTAATCGTATATTGCGTTACTATCTAGCGCCCGTTACTCAATACATAATTCTATGCTTTTACAAAATACAATTAGTGAGTTCTGAGTGGTCACTGGAAAACCTTTAGCTCTCACACCGAATACTGCTCTGTCGTGGAGATCATAGGCAGCATTGTAAGTATTTGGGTTGAAATCGATAGCACTAGGAACATGTTAGTTACGTAGCATCACTGACATCGCGTACAATATCAAACAACGTACATGGCACAACCCAGAAACTGCTGAGATACGCCTGTCGAACGAGCGACTGGATTTCCTCGGGAAGTTGAATAACGGCAGAAGAATCATGCAAAATTTTCTTTATAATCTGTTCACCATGTGACTGTGTGATTAGCCTGGTCTCGCTTTTCAAAAAAAAAAAAAAAAAAATAGCTCGTAGAACTAACCTCTGCAGACTGTGGAATGTTGATCATTACTTTGTTTAAGGTGAGCTTTAGTTGATGTTTCAGGAGACCAGAACTAAAACTTATTCCCAAAGCAATACCAATTTGTTGGCTCATGTAGTACATGCTGATAGCTGTCACTATATCTTCCCTTGAAGAACAATGGTAGAGGCCGATAAATTGCGCGGAGAGAATTACTCCGCCAAAGAGACCGAACGGGAACGTGGTGAGAACTTCTTCCCAAGCGCCTACGACGAGTTTCAAGCCTTCGTTAGCTCATGCTTCAAGCGCTAGTCTGCTCCAAACCCAGACTTATGCTGAAGGGCAAGGGGGAGACCACGCAGGGCACCCATCTTTGAAAGTACGACATACCAATAGGATACCGCCATCGGAGCAGAATTACAATCATATTAGCGATGCAAAAGACCAGCGAGATTATGGAAAGCCTTTTATAAATTCCAAATCTGAAGACAAATATCCGTCAGCAAGCAGATATAAGAAAAAAGGATAGTGAATCAGTCTTGCCTTTTGATGATTTGCCCAGCGAGTAGAGCGCCGACGGCATTGCCGGTACTGAAAGGGACGGTTCGTCCTCCACCTTCTGCATCGGACGCCCCTTGTGTATTTGCAAAGTACGGTGCTATTTGAGATACGAACTGCAAGACGATTTATGTCAGTATGTTCATCACATGGAAGCTAGCATCACATACCCCGTAGCCACTGGCAACTATTAGTAGCTAAACGGCAGGCAAATGTTAGTGTACGCATTCTAGAGCCGTGAAGTGATACGAAATACCTGTCCAGCGCAGAATGCACCGATCTCTGTTCGTAGGAGCTTTAGGGGCATTAAAAGCTCTCTGTTGCCCGGAAATGTTTCAAGGATCAGAAACGCCACGGTGGATAGTACCCCAGCAATGATTAAACTATAAACAAGAGGGTGTCCCCATGAAAGGGAATTTTGTAAATCGATTGCTGCCAGAAGTGACGCTGTTGCTATGGCAAGGGTCACTGCGCCTGGGAAATCGAAAGCTAGGACTGTTGGCGTATCCTCCATGTCGTTTTCAGAGCCCTGTCGCTGTTGTTCGGCTTCTCGATCGAGTTGGGGCAAATTTACACTCGGATCTAGTGCAATAAGTAAACCACAAGCAATAGCAATTGGGACTTGTCCTAGGAACAGCCTGCAAAGAACATTAATCATCACTCATAAAGAAGAGAACATGGTTATTACCATCTCCAACCGATGGATGCTGCGAGAAATCCACCAAGGGGACCACCGCCGGAAAGCCCAATTGTCGAGACTAAATTTACGTAACTTCGCAAAACGGCGACGTCTGCTGGATCGGCAATCTCTGCTCATGAGCAGCTATTTGATTAGCTTCCGACTGCGTTAAATAGCAGTTCAGCTTACCTGTAATGATAACGGAGGCCAGAGCGACCATCCCTGAAGCTCCGCAGCCGGCAATTATCCTGCCCAAAATTACTTGCCAGTATGTCTGACCGATTCCGCTTCTCGCCAGATATTGTTAGTTTACGGATTTTCCATAATACTTCTCACGGATCCTTCACGGCAATGGTGACACAAGTCCAGGAGTATCCTAGATAATACATACCACAGTGTGCTACCAACGCAAAATGTGCCGTAAGCGACCAGAAGAGAGCGCAGACTACCGAAATTATCACATAATCTTCTGTACTATTGGACTCTTGTTAGTACATCTACCAGGAGACGTATCGGGCAGTCAAGGAATCGTTGGAAAGCGGCTCACCATTGGTAGTGTTACAAAATATCCTATCGTGAAGCTCGTCATCATCCACGAGGAGTTCTGTAGGCTATCGAATCGCGATGCTATCGTCTCGTGAGTTGCCCACACCAGGGATGTATCGGAATACGCTAACAGGATGCCTGCAAAATTCATCAGATTACTACGTGCTGAAACATCGACCAAGAGTATTAATCACCAAGAAGTGCTCCGAATTGCCAGAGCCCGAATGTTTTGCTGATTCTTGCAGGCCTGGTTGTATACTGGTTGCAACTCGTCGCATCATCTCTTCGCTTCGGCAGCAACCATGTTCTCTCGTCAACAGAGTCGTCGTTTGACCCCACCGTGCTTGAACCTCGAGATTGAACACTTGAAGACGACATCGAAATGGGAGGCTAGTCCGTCTGACTAGTAGGGCGCGAATGGTAGAGTCTGTTCGTAAGAGATCATAGATAGTGTCCCCTCTCGGCCTTGAGCGTGGCATATATGGTGCTTAGATTGCACCAGACGGGATCCAAGAAGTTTGTATCAATAAAGGGTGACGCTGGAAGATGTGATTTCACAATGACATAAACAACACCACGCAGCCCAGGATACTAGGAGTCCATGTCGCATCCGGAAGACGAGCGGACAGACCTGCTGACCTCAAATTGGTTCCCACAGCGAACTCTGCGCGATTGGGTAAACGCTTGGCCGGGTCTTATTACCGAGACTTCCTCCTTTGGATTGTGCTGTGCCCTACACCCCGAACACCCTACAATTTCTACCCCCCTCCCTCCCTGAAGGGCTCAATAGGCTTTCATTTCGGGGGTACAAACGCTATGTAGTGGTACCTTAGCACTTGTGGCAATTTGAAATCTGATCTCCGGACCGTAGTTCCACATGTATTCACCATAGAGTTCCAACTTTGGGGTCTTCACTCCCCGCTACACATTCGGACATTGCGATGGCGACAGGTCACTCTCCAGCCTCGGAATTATTAGAACTGTCTTGAAGATGCGAGACCGGTGAGATATGAGGGATTTACTCACACTGGGGCTTTTCACCCGTGTCGTGTATGTTTGGTACGCTTAGCTGATACTTACATGATAATAATGCGTTGCACCAAAGGAACGGCTAGCATATATGCGGCCCTGAGACAAAATTGTGACGACAGCAACTCGTCATAAACATGTTTTATGCGTCCCGTCTATCAGTGGGTACGATAAACCCAGAATCTCACCCTCTGGGTATATATAAAAGTCCTAATGCAGTTATCGTACGCCATGTCTTGGAGGTATTAGCTGATAATCGACGTGGCTGAAACCACAGCTAGCATCCGGCAAGCCACATCCATTGACAACAATCTATGCAAACCCATGCCATATTTTGGTTAAGCAGTGATATTTTTGTTATGAATGATGTCGCCGGGTAAAGATCCGATGATAGTAGGATGCCTGTGTTTGCAACTCCTCATTACCTTGGCTCGATGGAGCAGAGTGACCATATGTTGTTCAACAACGAGTTGAGCGGAGTGTTCCTCTCAGCATTTACCGCGATCATCTGTGTTTCTTCATATATTATTTTGAAAGGATACCGACGGACACCTCAACAGAGTCTCTCACGCAATGTATCCGCCCCTGTCTTACGAGAATACCAACTGCCAAAGTCAAAAGACGACAGCAAATATCGAAGGCTATATTTTAAGCTTCACAACATCGAGGAGCACCCTGAAGTAGCTACAGAAGGCCGAGATCTCTTGATATCTTTGCTCTCGGAAGCAATCACGATTGCGCAACCGGAACGCCGACAGGATATCTTTGCCATTGAGCATTTCACGAAGGAGCAACTGTTCTCCCACGTCCACAAGGTCCATGAAGCAGTCGGAGAGGAGTATAATCGGTATGTTGAGGGTCGAGGAGCAGGTGATGGGCGATTGATAGCTACGGACCGACATCAGACCGCCAAGGTACTCAGGAATTTGGCACCACTCAAGTTGGTGGATGGTGCCTGGCTTGGTCGAATTCACCAAGCTATGACTCCATTCATTCTTCGACCGATCACGAAACAAGCTTGGCAGGTACTTTCGGAAGAATTGGGAGATGGAAACCTTGATCTCAACCACGTATACCTCTACAATAAGCTCTTGGGTGAGGTCGGGGTGCATCTCCCAGCCCCTTACGAGCGAGACTTTATCGATCACTCCCATGGCATGGACAACGAAAACATCTGGAGAGCCGCCGTGATACAGCTGCTCATTTCACTATTTCCACAGGAGTTTCTACCAGAGATACTGGGCTACAGCCTGCACTTCGAAGGCCTGAATATGGAGACCATGGTCCTGTCTCGGGAGCTCCAAGAACTCAAACTCGATGCTCAATACTTTTTGCTACATGTGTCGATTGACAACGCTCATTCCGGCCATGCCATGATGGCGGCTCATACAGTTGCGGAGTACATGTCCCACGTCACAGAGAGAGAAACGCCGGCCGCGGCATCGAGAACATGGCGACGCATCCAAGCCGGATATGCCCTATCCGCCCATCAGTCCAACAGCATCAAAAAGGACCTTGGTACCACATTGACACTCAGTAACCCCACCTCGGGTTTATACGATGCAGAGATTGTACGCGTACTGGTGGCTAAAGCAGCCGTAGCTCGCAAGACGCACAGCGCGTGTCGTGCCCGGATCGGTGGTAAGCCACTGGCACATTGGCTTGACCCAGAGGTTCTCAAATCAGAAGGCCGAACAGTCCAGGAGCTGAGTAATGCGTATCCCTGGATTATCAAGGGTCGTCCCCAGCAAAGCCGATTGATGCGGGAAGTTGCTCGTGGAGGGAAGATGTTTGGAGCATTTACTGTGAAAGAAACAAAGCTACTGGAGGACTGGATTCTTTCACTGGGGCCGAACCAACAAGAAACAGACACGACGGAAAATATGTACTGGAACTTTACCAACAGGGACCAGGAAAGTCAGCAAAATCTGTCCTTGTTGCATCTGGCCCAGGCACACAAGTGCGACAATCTACTGCAGCCAGACCGCCTCCTGTGGAACAACGATGTGAATATTTGTGACAGGGTACTCGACTTGGACCTGTCCCAGCTAGATTGGGCTAAGATATCCAGTCTCTGGTTTACCCATGTATCTCTGTTGGAATGCTGGGTTGCGATTCCATCTCGAGCGGCCACGGAAATCGGAGCCACCGTCATCCGTATTCTCCGGGCGCAGTTCAGCCTTAGCTGTGAAGAAGACGGCGTCTCTGGGATGGACGAGATCGAGCGAAGCAGTCCCCCCGATCTGGTTGCCATCGGTCTCGAGGTTTCGCGCCGCAAGGGCATGATTCCTCTTCCTACGTCACTGTCAGATGTGTTGGTGCGGTGGCCCTGCCCATCAGCAGAACGTTTGGTGAGCATATCACGACATCCGGTGCAAAACTCTGAAGCCCTTCTCGGGATGACTGCTGCCTTTCTTCATCTGCAACGGGCAGTTCTACAGGCTCCGGGCTTCCTTTGCGACCAAAGCAGGACAGTCTTGGATGGAATCATTGACCGTGAAACGCAAGGTCTCCAAGCTGGGTGTGAGTTGATTGAAGGGGAAGAGATGAAAAAGTCCAAGTTACGCAGTGGTTACCAGATGGCCGAAGAAATGATTAGACAGGCCTTAACCAAGCCTACATAGCTTGACTGACAGTAGCAATACGCCGTCAGTCAGTTTCTACAATGATCTCGCGCAGAAGGGCCAGACCATGTTTGTTCGTTTTACAAGTAAAAACCTTGGACGCAAAATTTGGGTTGCATAGCGCCCTTACGATATCACCAGGCTAGGAAATTTATATCTGTCTTTCTCCATTGGGAATATCGGGATTAAGTCGCTCATTTAAACCCAGCGCGGAACGGTAGAGCCAACGCAGCAACAGCAGTTACTATACTATTGCCTTGACAGGTATCTCATTCATTGCCCACGATTCCGCTCTGTTAGATAGGAAAATAATAGTCTATGGTTGCTCAATTCGCAGCGAATCCCGTGCTCAGTCGTTGTCAAGTTATGCAAGCAATCGTGTAGTGTGATATTCCACCACCAACAAAGCCGATATCAAGGTACGAAGACATTTCTTGGAAGTGTTATTCACCTATTTTGTAATTTTCAAGGCTCCCGTTCTCGTCAACGACTCCCCAGGCCGCCCACTCCCTGTGGTGCTGCTGGTCCCAGTCCAAGTTCATCACTTCGGTCTCTAGGCAAAAGAAACAGCTGTTGCGAAATTCACCCATGTTCCTGACGGATTCTGGAGAGGCGGAATACGTCACGAGCAATCGATGCTAAGTAGACATACAACTTACAGTTCCTATAGAAGAATGGGCGACCCAATATTCAGCGTAATGGGAGGTATATACTTGGTACAGTAGCATTGAACTACACAGAAAGCTAGTCAAACTGGGTCAGTGCAGCGTAGCCCTGAGTCTTAAGGACCTCAGTATCAATCACAAATATCGCCATAAGCCTCGCATTATTCTCCATGCTATAATTTTCTCCCACAGTATGATGGCATCCCGGTAGCTCGATAAAACTCTCTCCAGGGTTGTACACCTTAGGCGGGTTGCCATTCATCCCACTGAGGACTTCGCCCTCTTGTATGATACCGATGACCGTGGCTCTACCATGGCGATGGGGTGGTGTAAACCCATTTGGCAGGTATTTAATCTGTACCCCGACGATGGACTTCCCTGGGGTGTCTGTGAGCTCATGGTCGAAGAGAATCTCGAGGCTTTCTCGGGGACGTGAGCTGTTCGTGTCAGTCAGCTTTGGCTCGGAGATACCGATGCCAGGTAGCTTACGGCTTGGCTTGGCTCGACTCCATTTTAAGGTTTTTTCGGTATTATGATAGGAGACTGATGTTTCAGAGGCGGCGTGGTGACAATGCGCGTATATGTACCTTCGGGTGGGAGAATGCTAGTTCTAGCTCTCGATTTATGCTCAAGTTAACGACCATCACATCAGCCGGTCAGCACTCAGAGAGAACATCAAATATGTCCAACGTAGAGCAGGTTGGGAGTTTTGTATTTACTTTGATTTGACATAAAACTCGTTTTCATTTGCTTGATTTGTTCAGTACATTAGCGTGTTTGGTGTTTGCTATGGCTGGGCTTGGGAGCAGCACTGGGTTGTGCAGCGGACTTGGAGGCTGTCCTGGGGAGACGGAGAGGACCTACCTTATGATACCCCGGATCATGTTTCTGACGTTCGAGAAGAGCCAGACGTCGTAATTACTGGTCCCTGTGACGTGATGTATGCATGTGAGGGCAGAGCTCAACTAGAGCAACCTCCATCACACGCTCCGAGACACCGAGAGAGCATTGATACGAAGCTGCAGAACCACATGAAGTGACCAGTGCGGCCCGCAGTGGCTGGCTGACCTTGGGGTGTTGCACAAAGGGCGATAACGAGGTGAGAATGTAACTATACCCAAGTCAAATTGATACGTGTACATGCATGGTAATGTGCGAGGGTTCAGGCTGCATTTGTTGGCAGTGTTGGTCTCAGTTTCCTTTTGTGATAAGGACCGGCCCGTGTGACACAGACCACTATACTACATAAGGTTCATGTCGCCTTTTTTTGAATCTTTGCTGATTCGACGTAGGTATTACCGTGCTGTGCATTGATAGCCATACCCTACCAGACCTTACATGAAGTCACATTTCCGCACCAGGGTGTGGCCATTCTGTCAATAGTGGCAAATGCACACGCATGCTTCCTCCTTGGCAGAACAAATCCGTATCCGTACATATAAGTCGCCGAAGGTATTCAATTATTGCTTTTTCTCACGTTTGCCACCTGACTACATGTCTGAGCCTAGCTTTCGTGTCCCCGAGTCAGGCAGTTGATCATGACGCTGACCAAATATTTTGAGTCGTAACTGTCGTACAATGTCTTGTCTTGCTATGATTGGGTATCTTAAAATTCTAGCTAGCACCAGCCGTTTCGTCCGCCTTAAGTTGATGTCGGGATCAATGTTGGACCTGCCCATGTACCACTTCGGGTCCTTTGGTTGTAACGTTGTGACCTGGTTCTGTACTCGTGTTTGTATCTCCAAGCTTTCTCATTCGGTAAGGGACTTTCTTTTGGCCCAATACGGATGACGTTGCCATATTTGAGATGTATGTCTGGGAACGATTGGATCAAAATCCTGTTAAGCAGTGCTTTGGTATAGGGTACACGGGTGTGTGCCCTTGACTTGGCACTGGGAAACTAAGAGAGCGGCTGAAAGTACATGTTGTAGATTATCGACAGATTGGACACTACATGCTGCAGTAAGCCGTTACCTACTGACTCTGGTTGTCTGCGATATGTGCATACGCAAGCAACACTACCACACTCACTAGAGCTTTCGGTGTCACCTTACTACCAACGGCGCCGGCAATTGACTTCGTGATGGTCATGATGTCGACGGACATGTGTGGTGCCTGTGTAATGCCCCATGGGCATTGCGTACACATGAAAGTAGACGTCATATCTATCACACCGGTCAAATAGCCGAGGGGGCCAGCCATGAGGAACCTTGGCGCCCGCTAAACAGTGAAGCTGGGCTTCTGACAATAAAACTCTCCGTAGTTGGCAGCCTAATCTGGCATAATATTTGCAGCATCTGTGACAGAGATCTGACATGGGGGCCAGCCCAAGCCTACCTGCAGCAAATACTCATGTACGGCGCTCTTAGTTGCCTCCGGGCTGTCCATAAGCTGTCAGATAGTGAGGGGAACCCGGAGAGCTGAGATTTGGACCATTGGGATGACTTATGGATCAATAACAGGCAAGGCTTTTGCGATGTCAGTTGTGATGACTAATACGGTCACCTCGGAGGCGTCGGTTACATTTGCATCTTTAAATGTTACTGTGGGCGAGTATTTGCGACATATCTTTATTGGCATAGGGTAAGCACCTTGAACGTGATGTAGAGGCATATGAGGTAGTTGACGGCACAGGCTTTCTGTTCATATCTTCGCCTCTGGGTAACTTTATGGGGAATACTTGCAACATGTCAAAGAGGCTTCTCTGGAGAGGAAATAATCAAGGTACGTATAATCGCTAAAACATGCTATGCAATCTAACAACACAGTCATTACATCATTATAACGAAGAGAACAATGCAGCCACTACTGTCATTGCCAACACACTCATCACTGAGACTTTGACACCCGTAGCGCCGCTATCTTTCCCGCCGTTCTTTTCTGAACTTCCATTCGCCCCGTTTCCCTTTCCATCAACACCATGGCCGTTGCGCACATCATCTCTGCTCTGATTAAAGCAAGGCTTCCAGGTATCCCAAGCATTCAGGAACAACTCCAACCCTTGTTGTAGTGGAGTGGTCTTCTCCGCGCTGCCCCTCTGGTACAATCTCGTAGCCATATCTTCAACATGCACAGCACCAGCATACACCAGCCCGAAAACATCACTCCCCTGGGGAAGAGCATTGCACTTTGGTATCGTCTGCACAACCTTTCTGTTCGGCGCTCCCTTCTCCTGGCTGGCTACCGAGAATGATCGCCAGGGATCAAACTCCCCGTTTGTGAACATGACGTTGCTGGCCGTGAGATTCCATCCTCCCATGGCGAGAAGCTGCTGGTTGTTGAGTGTTTTGGGAAAGTTCGACGACGAAAAGCCCCTGAATGTTTGTTTCTCAAACTGGATGTCTCGGACCGCGGTAAAGTTGTAGAACTTGCTGATGACGCTGATGTCATTGGGGTTGGAACCCTGGAAAAATCCAGCTTGGCTCAGCGACTGCCAGCTCCAGCTGAGGTCATCAATCTGATTTGTAAATGGCTCGCTGGATTGCAACGTCTCAAAAAACTTGTTCATATTTCTTCGGGCGTAGAACATGCCGTACACGAGAGCTGCAAATGCGTATGCGCCACCGTTGTTGCCGTTGCTGGCTGCAATGCCGTCCTTGGTGGGCGATTTACCACCGGGATTATTGAACAGAATCTCATTTTGGTCCGCAATGGTACGAGACTCGGAAATCCCTTCAGTAAAAGTCTCGACGTCAAACCCTTGCATGGCATCGCACATGATTCTGCTGGAGCGGTAGGGGCCGAAGCTTTGAAACGCACTTCCAAAGGCCAACGCATAGGTCAAAGCGGCCGTGGTTTCAAAGTTGGAAAATCGCAGGGCAGCGGCTAAGTTGTTAAGAGTCGCCTTCTTATTTGTGGCCAGAAAGATTCCTGTCTTGACTTGCTGAATCGCGATGGTGGAGCCAGATGACAATGTTTGATCAACAAACTTGACGGCAGCTTTGATGTCATTCGTGCAGTTTTGAGGCATTGACTTCACAATTGGGTTATAGTAAATCGAACCATCTTCCTGTGTCTGTACAGGAGCGCTGGATGCCCACGAAGCGTAAAAGATGTCTGGGTGCTTGAGTCGTGCCCAGGCGGCACGCATACCTGGATATGAGCCGCCCACAAAGATCCAAGGAGTATGATAAGGATCTAGATTCGCAGTGCTTTGTAAGTTGGAGTTGAGACTGAGCGTCGTTTTGTTAAAGTTGTTGGCAAAGTAGGCAGTATCTTCTAAGGCTTGCTCTATGGTCAAATATTTGTAGCCTTCAAGGCCATCTACCGGAAGTCCAGACTCGTCGTCCATGGGCACGGGGCGACTATATCCGTAGTATCTGTGTTCCCAGCCGATGACCAACCCGTTCGTTTTGGCGGCCAGTCGCACCGGCGCGCTCGTCATGTTATGCTCGGCGAGGAAGTCGGCTGCGGCATCAGGCGAGAAGCCACTCTCGCCCAAGTCAAAGAAAATAACCGGACCCCCGGGTTTGTAATATGTGTCATTCACGAAGTATCGGTTGGGATATGTGTTTTTATTAGAGGAGTCAAAGTGGTCGACGGGTATGGAAATGTTGTAACTCGGCACATCAGGGAGGTATTTACGAACGGCGTTATCTTGGTCGTTTGCGAATCTGGCGTGATTAACGTTAATTCCTTGCGAAGTGCCTATCAGGGCCAAGGCGGTCAGTATTGATGGTTTCATGGTGGCTGACTGAGACTGTGTTTCGACAACGTCCAAGTCTCAGAAACTGACGATAACAAAGCACACTCAATTTGGAAAACATGGCAAAGCCTGGGATTATTTATTACATGAACTCCCGCGAAACCCATGCACTTAGGCATCGAGCTATTTCTGGACTTTTTGCAAACCAAAGGTTGCGGCGCAGGGGTCTGCCTGCAGCAATTTCTACTAACATCTTTTTTGGCGTCCGCAATAACCTCAATCAGTCATCATGAGAAATTAAAGTCAGAAAAACTGCCCATAAATCGTTAGTCTCCCCAGTAAGCTAATGATGTGCCTGCAAATTCCCCTGTCCGCCTCGCAACTTGTCCGAATTAGCCTTAGAGCTAGCCACCTGGCTGACCCAGCCCTGGGGCGGAGCAAGTAGGGCTGTTCAAATTCTAACAGCTGAAAGGAAGAAAATGAGGCGGCGGGCTGATTTTGAACAATGTTGGTTTTCTGTCCATGGATGTGGCGGTGGAGCTGCTTGTCACACAGCTTCCATGTTGGGACTAACAATGGGCTTTCATGTGGCCCTCGCGTGGAAATCGAAATCATCCAGGACTTCGGAGGTTGTAGATTCGGGCCAGAGCCGAGAGGTGAGACAAGGTTTATACAACAGGGGGTTTGGGTTTCTGCATGTTGACGAGGAGCGAGTTACTAGCGACATCCAGAGTTACATCAATGAGAAGGGTTAATCTGCTGGTGTAATTGACCTGAGGTGTCTGGTGGCTCACTGCTGGTTTGCAAACCGACAACCATGATAAATAAGGGCCGGGCCGAGAAGCAAGACATGACGTTTCATTGCAAATGCCAAGGGATAAAGCGTTTTAGTTGTGCAGTGCCTCCTCATCCCTCCCTATTGAATTGACTTATAAACAGAAGTAAGGTGTGTGGGCCCCAAGTCCAAATGGCTGTCTTCTCATATTTTAAAATGGAAACAAACTTTCAAGTTCGCATTTGTAAGGATCAGCAGCTCGAACGGTTGGGGCGAATTGAGCTTGTTTGGGGTGCCTTTCATACAATTACCACTCAGCACTTGATTCACAGTAGCGGCGTAAAGATCAGGTGGGGAATGTCAGGGTGTGATACCAGCATCAATCAACTATTTTTCAAGACAAGCCTCAAGAAAGCCATGGTAGAAATGCTGCGCGTGCTGGCCGATGAAAAAGGCAGCAGGTGAGGCAGCAACCATGTATGTTGCGCCACAAGCTGCCATTTTGCTCGCCGAAGCTGGCGGGGGAGGGATGGCCAAGGCGGGCCAGAGACCAGGAGTATTGTGAATTTCAAGCTTGTCGAAGTAAAAGTAGACCTAAACCATCGACCCTTCCAGCACTGATACCAGCTACAGCAACGATCACGCCACCGTATCTTCCTTCTTGGCTATATAAGCCTTCCATGCCGAATTCTACGGACATGAAGAGTCGGGATTACGTATGACTTAGGTTCATTGAAATATTTCTGTAAAATGTCAACGGTCCCTTTGGGGTAGGTACGTAGTTGGTGTCAACCAACCGATCATGCCAATATTTAGGCATTACATGCTTTATGATCTGCTGAGTGTAGCTCCTGTAGCCCGGCTTGATGGCAGCTTTGGCTGTCACCATCGCAGCTTTCCAGAGTCTCTTTAACAGTGAGTTGGGGCTTAGCTTTGCTAACATTGCCTCATAATTTCGCAAACTAGGCCTTGATAGCCTCCCCTTCGCCATTCATCAAATGCTCTAGCCAGTGCCAACATGACAAGGCTAGCTGGTATATCTTAAGGCAAGCTCAATATATGCCGTAGCAAATCGCGAGGATAACTACTGACCCAATAATGACCGCAAAAACTTTGTACCAGTTCAATCCAGGTCTTGAGCTCGATACATAGCGCTGCCTTCGTCTTCCAGGTGTGGAGTACGGTAGTAAACTCGTCCCCTCGTCATGCCGAGCTTGTGCGTGCCTACCTTGAGGATACACAAAGAAGTCTACGGCAGCCTGTCGCCCTATTCTTTCACCATGGAGTACATTGCGAACCTCATACCGGGGTTCCTCGACCGCGGGTGGGATACGGGATGCAGGGAGCCATGCTGTATGGCCAACAACAGGCATGCTGCCTGAGTCCGGAGAAAGGACTGAGTATTGAGAAAACTTGACTAGCTGATTGTACGAGTTGTCTGAGAGGTATATGTTTTGACGACGACGTGTTCGACGAGGTGTTCTGTAGGGTCGTAGCGCGCCTAGCTTGGTCGTATACACCTGGGCTGTCTTTACGTACGACATCTTGTGCAACCTGTGTTCTGTTTCTGAGAGTTTAAGCAAAATGTTGTTCTCCGGATGAGCATCGCTGGGGTGTATCGGCAGGTAATGGCTCCTAGCTGCTTTGTCGGTTGGATACTTCTGTAGCAGGCTCTTACCACCGAGAGAAGTGATCTACCCAAGCTATGGTTAATAAAAATCGTTTCAATTTAGCACTATGTAACGAAGAGTAGGCTTTACCAAAAAGAAGTCCACCGTTCCACCAGCATACATGTACAAGATAACAACCGGATGATTGTAGAGTCCGGTGTCGAAACCCAAATCGAACAGTTTTCGGAGGCAGCCACATGATGCGTCCTTTCTGTGTTGGGTGCCGCTGAATCGCTCTTGTGCTATCAATCCGCCTCTGAGGACCCTGGTGGCCGTACATGATACGACAATATGAAGGACTCGCAAAACACAAAAGGTCTGAACACGAGACGCAAATGAGGTCAAAGAAGGGTCAACTGGTTGAATGGGGAACATCTCGACATGTCCCGGAACCCGGCTTGCTGCCCAATGTCACACGGGACGGCCCGAGAAATCATTGATATCATTGATCGCCCTCTGCTTGTCACAACCAATGATATTGGCCCTCTGTTGTGACTGGCATGCTGAGACGAAGTCGGGCCAACGAAAAACGCCCAAAGTGCGCAGCCTCGTCATTCTTCCAATCCTGAGCTACGAATAAACAAGTCTGCTGTATTTCGTATTTCCTGCATATAGCGGAGGACATGGACCACCAGCATTCAGTAAAGACCGCTGACCAGTCGTCGACTTTGGGTGCGACCTCCCATTTCCTACGATACCCAAGACAGTGCAAGACGGTTTCGAAAGGCTCCAGCCTTCAGCCGACTACAATCCACGACATGGATCCATAACAAGGACGGCACGGGACTGGGTCCAACATCGGAATGAACTTGATATGATCACGTTTAATCCCTCTTTAATCACGAGTGACCTTTGTTCATGGTGTGGTAGGCTATGTAATGAGCAGCGTCGCAGTTCATCAACAACGAATGATGCTCGACCTATTTTCTCAAACACATGCAGTATCAACATCAACATCGTCGCCTCCGCCAAAAGGACCACCATGAGGGTACCCTAACATGTAGCAGGTGAGTGCTCAAACGCATTACCTCGTCTTATCTCTCGAGCACAGATTGCCATAGCAGCCATTGCACAGAGGCTTGCCATACGGATCCTGCGCAAAGGCAGCGAGATTTGATGTTTTTTTGACCACCACAATGATTGCAGTTAAACGCAACGCATTTGTTCGGCCGATGGAGGCGCAGCTGGTGACGTATGGGGATAGATAGCTTGGCCGCAGAGGGCGTGGTCAAAAAAGACACAAAAAAGACTTGGAGGTCAAGCGGTGGTTTGAAAGGAGGTCGAATGCTTAAATTAGAGATTGTACTCAAGCAAACCCTCGGAATCCTCGGAATCCTCTGTAGCTCAACACACAATTTCTAGTAAGTAAATAAATCCAGAAACATATATGGCGTATAAGTATGACGAGCGGATTCTCATCTTTGTTGTAATCGCGTGGGAAGTACAGTATAACACAGCTATGGCAATGGAAACTACTACTGATGCATTTGCATTCAGCCGATTGATTTCTCTTCCCCGAAATCTGTCTCATGACTGATCAGTCGATGAGCATCATGGTGTGTACATTCAATCTTTCTTCACAACCCCTTCGCTGGCTCCTTCGCCGGCCTTGTTTCCAGGCACGGGCTCCTCACCCTGCTCGTTCTTTACGTCCTCACTAGACTGATGGGCAGAATAGCCCATGGCGGCACCACCAGCGGCGACGCTAAGCCCGGCTCCCTGGACGATGCCATTGACAATGGCAGCACCAGCTCCGCCCGTTGCTGCGCTCTGAAGAATTGCAAAGGCGCTTCCAGTCGCGACGTTCCCGATCGCGCTATGGACGGTCGCTGCGAAGGACGCTGATGGTCGATTAGAGATGTCAAGTCTGCTTGAACAGTGAAACGATGTAGTACGGGGATTGGTGTTTGATGTCAAGCTTACCTGATGCTATGCCCGGATAACCAAATCCGGCCATGGTCAGGGCTGGAATGGTCAAGAGCCATGGCCAGGCCACCAGGGCAGCCCCTGTCCCGACGGCTACGGATGCCACGGGGTGTTGTATTGCTATTTCCTTGGAATGAGATGCGAGATTGGACCCGGTATCAGCGACTACCGAGGCAATTTGACCAGCTATGAGTTGGATTCGTTCAGCCATGGTTGAAATTAGGTACATCGGTGTGTTTGAGGGTAAGGTGGAATATGGTCAACTGGTGTAGGTGTAGAAGGAATTTGGTGGTGTTGGGCCGGAACGGGTTGGGCACATCAGATGAGCCCGGCGGCTCAATCAATTAACATTGAATCAATAGCACATGCAGCCAGCTGGTGGTAGGCTCCATTGGGACATTCAATGTCTGCACATGCAGTGCTGGCACCAAACCCAAATTCAGGTCAAGTCTGGTGTCTCTACCACTTCCCATCAATTGATTGTCTGGCGGAATATTGTCAGCACTTAACGGCTACGAGTTCTGGCGTGGTGCCATAAAGTACCTAGGTTTCTGGGATATATTTGCGAAGCTGAAGATGTGTGCTAAATATAGAGACCTATATATGCAAATATGACATATGCTTGGAAACCCTGAACCGTTCTAGGTACGTAACGCGATTTTCTTGCTCTCTGTGATTAGGATCACATCTTATCTCTCGATTCAATAGCTACATGTACCTATCATAGCTACTCTTATTCCTCTTAACGACAAATATATTTAGCTATTACCAAAGCACAAATCTGCTAAGAAATCACCTTGCAAGTAATAGGAGCTATTGCAAAAAGATAGAACTAGTAGATTGCCTTAGGACAGGCCTATACTACTAAGATTATTACTGTGGCATTGCTAAGTGGCTACCATCGATCAGCTGGGGAGGCATATTATAAAGCCCAAAGAACCCGGACTGTTTAATGAGAGCTCTTTCATGTTAGAGCAAGCCGGTTAGCCAAACTAGCGTAATTGAACGACCTGAGGACGACGACAACGATATCTACAAGGCGGAACGGAATTATTTGCAAGGTGGGGTAAGAACATTTTCTTACCGAGGTGGAATATTGATGGTAGTACTAATTGAGAGCTGCGGAGGAACATTCTGGACAGGGAAATGCTGCCTAGCCTTGAGTCGAACTACGTTGGATTTGATGACACGGAGGGCGTTGACGCGCTTAATACACGGGAGAGCAAACGTGGTAAGCGGGACTATCCGTTGCATTTACACGGTCGTTCCAAAGCTGAGAACTCTTGGGTAAAAGAGGACCTGTAGATACCCGAGTCCAACATGACGAGGTCGGACAAAAGAGTCAAGGGCACGCGGCGGTCGCCTTTCCGTCAAGTAGCACGCCGACTGGAAGATTTTCCCGTGGATGAGATTGATACCATTAGACTATTCACGCTGTACCCCTAACATGAGCATGTTGTACATTAAGAAAGCTCAAGCATCAAAGCCATTTAATCCTTTCCAACCTACCTAGGTAGGCACTTAGTTAGCCCACGCACGCCAAAAGACCCAACGCTTTGGTGGTGCTGACATATTCCTTGACTGCAGACGACGCTTGGCTTCCTCTATATCATGTCGCTGCTTCGCCATAATCTCCTTCATCTCGTGGTGTAGGTCGTACAGCTGCTGTTCTGTCCGTTTCAGCCGTTCCTCTTTCTCTGTGATTTTCCCCTGGAAGACCAAATCCATAGTCCTCTCCATTTCTTTCATTTTCATTTCATGCTTCTTTTGCACCTCCGGGTCAACATTCCTTACCCATCGTTGGGTTGACTCTGTTGGTCTTCTCTGTTCGACAGAGCTGTCCTTCGTTACTGGACGGTCCAAGGTGTCATGAAGCTCCAGCTCATGCTGCTGGGGTGGGCGGTCACTGCGGAAGGTGACGCGGCACTGATAGCAGTAATCGAACGGCGGCTGGCGAAGCGACCTTGGGTACGACTTCTTCCTGTGGCGAGACTGGATGGTCGCATGGGAAATCGCATCATCTTTCTCTGGTCCCTGTGCCCCTTTTACCTGGCGAAGCGACCATTGTGTCTTCAATATCTCTGTAGGAAATCCATTGGTGTTGTCCTGCTCGGTGTTGCGCTTGATAAGCCAGTGGTTTTGGTGCATGCAGTGGCGGCCTGCTCCCACACAAGGGGCGCAGATGTCGTAGCTTGAGTAGTCACAAATGCTGCAATGGTAGTAATCCCCGTTGATTTCGTCTGAGCATGCATAACAGTGACCAAGTGGTATAACTAGCAGCTGCGCTTCTTTGGTTCTGAGTGGAAGTTTGCAGGCCCGCTTGTAGTACTCTGGGGCGAGCGACATGATGGCAGATCAGACACCAGACACTTTGTGCGTTTGGTGAGTACAGTACCGCTTCCATCAACTACCTAGGTACCTAGTACTTAAATAGTGTTTCAACTCGCCTGACTCGGAGGAGAAGATGCAATGTTGGTAATATCGGAGGAACCAAGCAAGACCTAACAACCTCTGCTGTTGCTTTTGGGATGTAAAATCATTCTACTGGCACCCAGCAGTTACAGCAATGGAAGACAGCAGGGAAGGCCAAGGACGAAAGCCTCACGGTTGTTGGATGGTGGCTATGCTCCCTACGGCTGAAAACCAGCACCCCGGCTGAGAAAGCTCAGCCTCGCAATGCAATTTGATATTGGCATTTGATCCATTTAGACTTGCATTGAGTCTGCCTTTGTACACAGCCTGGGCCCAGGCTACCATACGGCGAAGAAGACCAAGGCCATCGCACTGGGTTTGGGCGTAGTCTGTTCGGGAGTGGAAGGCTTTGTAAGACCTTCAGCAAACCAAGAGAAAGGCCCCATATTTACACTATCCCATTCTTTTAGGTATTAACGTATGGAACAGTCTAAAAGATTTGAGTTTGTCATGCCTCATCCTGCGATAGACGGTTGTGGGAATAAAGCTACAATTGAACCCGAGCGACATAGGACGCATTCGAAACTTACGACACGAGTCCCAGCAGCACGCGAAACAAAAAATGATTATTTTTGGCATTAAGAACATCAATACAGTACATAAACCTATGAATGCATATGCTCGCAAATGCTTCATATCTACACATGACTGGCTTGTGTATGCGTGAGATAGTTTATCTGGACTAGGAAGAGACAGCTTGATTGAACTTGAGCACCCGAACATTGCCTGAGCTATTCCAAATGACTCGTAATGAAAATGCAAACTCACCAATTGACTGGTCGTATGGTTCAACCCCTCAAAGCCGACTTAACAATCGCAGCATGGAGTTTACCGCTGGAAAGATGATTGGAGGCACTAGTATGATCAACGGTATGATGTACTTCCGTACAGCTGTGCCAGAGATTGATGGCTGGGAAAGACTTGGTGCTAAAGAATGGAATTGGGGTAGCCTGTGGCCGTACTATAAAGTCGTCGAACGCTTTGTCGACCCAACCCCGGCGCAGGCTGATGCCGGCGCCGGCGCCGTCCCGGAATACCACGGCAGAAGCGGTGAGGTTGCTGTTACTTATCCCAGCCAACTGCTAACAGGAGACTTCTCCTCTACTCTCGCCGCGACATGGGAAGCCTTGGGTGTCTCCGTTTGCCAAGATGCAAGCGGCGGAAAGGTTGAAGGCTATACTGTTCGGCCAATGATGGTCGATAGAGAATCTGGTCGTCGAGCAAGTGCTGCCGAGGCGTTTTACTACCCCATTGCCGATCGACCAAACCTTAGACTTATACAAGGCACTGCACTCAACTTACTTTGGATCGGGCGTGCTCAAGGAGAAAAGCAGGCAGCCAGCGGTGTCAAATACTTGGACGGAGATGGGAATGTTCAAAGTATTATTGTCAATAAAGCCGGCGAGGTCATCATAGCAGCTGGAGCATTGGCAACACCAACTATTCTCGAGGCATCGGGTGTTGGAAACCCGTCTGTTCTGACAAAGCTGGGTATCGAAGTCAGAGTCGACCTCCCCGGAGTGGGAGAAAATCTTCAAGACCAGCCAGACTTGACCTTGTCATACTCTTCAAAAACCGCGACACCAGGTGTTTTCACCCCTTATGCGGCGTTTGTCACGGCCAAAGACGTCTTTGGGAATGGGACAGAAGACATTGCGGCGTATGTTTCCCACGGACCGATCCATTAGCACTCCGAACAATGGTTCCCACCTTTCATCTTCTGAGGCACTGTTGAAGGGGCTGGCTGATTTGTAATAACCTAGGTCTACCGAAGCGAACTTGCGAACTTGGGCTGAAACTGTTGCATCAGCTAGCAACCACATAGGCCCAGATGCAATTGAGTCAATATTTCGTCATCAACACGACCTTATATTCAAGAAACACGTCGCTATTGGAGAGATTACCATGGCTTCATCTAATACGATTGCTTCTGAGTACTGGTCCCTGCTTCCATTTTCCAGAGGAAGCGTTCACCTCCATTCTAAAACTGCCATTGGAACTTACAAGGTCGACATCGACCCGAGGTTCTTCCAAATCGATTACGATCAGCAGTCCTTTATTGCTCTTAGACGATTGACGCAGAAATTTTGGGCGACTGATCCAGCTGCAAACCTAGTGACAGGCACAATGGACCCCAAAGCAGATCAGGTACCGACAGGCGCCACAGATGAGCAATGGAAATCGTTTATCAAGAGTGCCAGTAAGTTTCTTTTTTCCACTAGGAAGAGGCGTTTGAGCTAGGTGATTTCGGAAGTCCTGGATCTTTTGTAAGGGCCTGCACGGATGCTTTGCGTGTTGGGCCAGTGCTGCGTAGATGCTCACAAAATGCGAACCTTTAATCACGGACCAGTTGACCTTGTAGTGCAATTAACAACCTGGGAATCACCTGCAAAATATACATATGTACTGACCTTGAGTTTTCATTTTTACAGGAGTCGAGATCAATTACTGTGGTTGAGATATTGGGGATCCTGTACATCGGTCACGTCACGATTCATGTGACACTCCTTACTCTTCAGAAAGGTTGAAAATATTTCGTAAGAGTGTTATTCAGTAGCAAACTATGAAATGATCACTGTGTAAAGTCCAAACAGTGGTATGCATGGTTCAGCTGTGCAAAGGCGCGTCTTCTCATTCCCTGTCCATGAACTCATATGGTACTCCAACACTGCGATCCTTGTCGCCATTCGCTTTCGCCAATTTTTGATATGTCTGCATCTTCTCTTCAAAATTTTCCGAATACCCTGTGAACATGAAACTTCCAGTCTCCTCCGTCTTGCAGGGGAATGCATGGACAGCTCCATGATTAAAGCTACGAACCACCGTCACCGTATCCTCTGCCTTGTCGTCTTTTCCAACGACACAGAAATATTCCGTGTTCCAGGCTTTCTTTTCTGGAGTAGCACGCAAGTATTTGACACAATCATCCAAAGACTGGTTCAAAAAGGGAGAGGTAAAGGTGTTGGATACAGGCGGCCTTGTGCCTTCTGCTGGCAACTCACGCTCCTCACCATGTTCCCTGGTAGTTTCGCGGTCTGGTGCACAGTCATATGGCGATTCTTGGTTGGGGATGTCAACCAAGCTTAAGAATAAATCTCCAAAATTGCTCTCTGAAGTGCGACGAAGAACATCATTGAGGTACTGTAAATGCTTGTTAGTATCGGGGAAGTTGAAAGGATTACTCGGCGTTACGACTTACGTCGACATCGGCTGTGTCGGAGAGAATGAAGAGTGCGTAGGGAGGTGGTATGGCAGACATTGTAACAAGAGCTCTCTTCACAGGCCAATGGTCGTGAAAACGATTACAAGTGAATATGTTTGTGTTTTGTAGGGTAAGGGCATTCGGCAGTTGTTAGAAAAAAGGAGCGCCCGAGTATGGTGAGTGTAGACGGCTTGCAAATGATACGTCGAACGTCTTATAGCCTCTCGCTACACATGTTGAGGGCAAAAGAGAAATGTGGAAGAGCAGTATGACGGCGTTTCGCATGGCATAGCAGACGTCATGAGTCCTTTGCTGATGGTGGCTGACATGATACGATCGGCAAGGCAAGGCGCAATACATACACAGTCAGCAAGGCTGCAACTTCAATGCGACCAATTTCTATGAGTAGTTTCAACCAACAATAGTTGTCTGCAACATCCTTTCGCGATTGGAGGTGTCAAATATCGATCCTTCGAAACACTTAGTTGCATGTTGGTCGTACTTGCACAGCCGAATCCTATGCAGGACGGAATAGAAATGTATGAACATCCATGTAAGCGAAACTATTTTAATAGTAGCTACCATGCAAGTCTGCAATGCCAGTATGAGAATTAGGGGGCCAAAACTGTCCTGTGACTAACGACAGATGTTCTTCCGCTGACTGAACATAAAGATGATACTGAAGTCCGAGTGGTTTGGGTTGGTATAAATAGCTGGAACAGTATTCCCATTGACTGATTGTCTTGCTGTGAATCATTTGTATCAGTATCAGATTCTCTACCGGCTTTTCTTCTCCATATTAGCATATATCTTCCTCATTATGCTCATGTATATGCTGCCATTGGCCTTGTTGGCCACATCAGCTCTGGCTGAACCAGACGAGGCCAGCGTCCCCTTTGGGGGTGACTTATACGTTGCACCTGGTCGTGCAAACCGCCTTCAAAAACGTGCCGGAGCAGACTTCGGAGTGCTCAAGTTCAACTGCAAAGGAGGTGAAGCAGCGTGCAACAACGCATGCTACTACATCAACTGCCAAGCACAGGCACACAACATAAAAGACGCTGACAAAATCGTCTACACTGGTCCAAACTCCAAAGATAACGACCAAAATCGCCGTGAGTCCGGCTGTCAAGCTCGCCACCCACAGAAACCACACGATTCTGTGACAAGTGTTTGTCAAGCGTTCCCGTACAGTCAAGTACTCATCCCAAGTGATAAACAATCACAAGCTCTGGACTGGCAATGCGATGAGTGGCCACCGGCCTCATCTCAGCAGCAGCCATTCGGATCTCAAGGGCGCGCTGCCAATTCTCTCCGCTGTATGCCTGGAGCAGAAAATCGCGCCTTGGGCAGTCAGCTTGCGGCGTTTTACTTGGGTAGGGGGAACTTCCCTGGTCGTAAAGGCAAGGGTGCAATGGCGCGTGACGACTACGCCCATGTCGAATTTGATGTGTCAAATGCCGATAAGAGCAAAGTCCCTTTCTGTATTAAGAACGCTGGCACTTATAACTGTGGCAATGACGGTTATCAGTTTGGCATGACCAGAAAGGATTTGAAAGATGGCAAGATCTCGGCACCAATTGCGCCAAATGCCAAGGACAATTTGTATGCTCTTCAAAATACAGTTTACAAGGACATACTGCAGTGTTCAGTAAAGTTTACACGCGATGGAGATAAAGATTTCAAGGATGTTGTACTTTCGGATGCGGATGACAAAGATCATAAAGCTGCTGATTGCAATATTTCTGGTGGCACTGGAGATTGCACGCTTAAAGGGTTGCCCAAGGACTTGAAGTTGTCCAAGACAGGAGCACTCGGATCGGTTATCAAGTTTGAATATGCTCCTGGAGAGAAAAATGCCAACATCAACTGGTTCGCGTGGGACACTGATTCCAAGGGAACAGGGAAAGGACCGGCTACAAATGATGGCGACTCGGAGTCGTATTGCAAGAAGGCAAAGAATGGAAACAAGGAAGATGTAGAATGCTGGTTTCCTTGTTACAAGAGTAAGGACGGTCGATGAGGTGTCCCGGTATATACAGCTGTATACGGCACGTACTTGCATCAAGATGATGCGGTGTAAAGATTTTAGTCAGAGCTCAGGTTACATTCTGAAGTTTACCCACAGTAACAAGTGGCGCCCTCATTTGGAAATTGCCGGTTCTATGTTTCTAGTCACATTTAGTTCTTTTATAAACTCAATATGCCCCGCACGAGAGACGCCAGACTCAGCTTCGCGACCGTGAAACTGCATGATAAGCCTGAGATTGTGATATATCATCAACAATGACACAACAACTACGACTCTCTGACGGGCGCGTCCTTGACTACAAGATCTCCGGGGCGCAAGATGGCTTCCCACTTCTGTGGATTCACGGCACACCAGGTGCATACACCGTGTTTTCCGACTTGGAGGGTATGTGCAGAGAAAAAGGCGTGAAGCTCATTACCATGTCAAGAGCCGGCTATGGTAGCTCGACCAGGCAAAGAGGGAGATGTATTGTTGACGTGGTGCCGGACTTGAAACAGCTCACTGAGCATCTCAATATCAAGAGGTGCTTCGTGGCGGGTTGGAGCGGCGGCGGTAAGACCAGAAAGCGTCTCTTCGCAAACTATGTAACTGACGTTGTGAGAAGGACCGCACGCCCTTGCTTGCGCGGCCGGATTGCCCGGATGTGTCGCTACTCTGGTAATTGCTGGGGTTGGTCCCTGGAATGTTGAAGATCTGGATTTTCTGAATGGCCAAGGCGAAGATAGTAGGCTTCAACCTCAACCCAACACATCAAGCATAACTAATCTTGAGCGAACCAGATGTCAATGAGTTTAATGCCGCCCTTCAAGGAGAAGATGCAATTCGTCAGTTCTGTGAAGGTGAGCGGCCTGGAATGATAAAGGGTGATGCGAGTGACCTCGTCGCAGCCATGTCTAGCATCCTCCCGGACGTGGACAAAAAAGCCCTTCTGGAAAACGACACGCTTGGCCAGTTTCTAGTGGATAATATTCGAGAAGGCCTCAAAATTAACTCAGATGGGTGGATCGATGACGACTTGGCCTTTATTCAGCCGTGGGGTTTTGACTTGAATGAGATCAAGGTGCCCGTCTTGCTGTATCAAGGAAGCGAAGACAAGATGGTTCCGTTTGCTCATGGAGAATGGCTTGCGAAACACATCCCTTCCGAGTTTTGCAAAGCTCACCTATTGCAGGGTCAGGGACATATTTCTATCGTTTTGGGTCAGTTGGAGGCTATGCTGGATGGTTTGTTGCAATACCGATGAGCTTAGCTGCGACATTCTGGACAAAAGGCATCATTGATGGTTTGTTAGGCAGGCTAGGTCGCAATATTGCGGTCATCACTATGGGTATAGCTTTATACCTTGACTCATAATTGCCGTAACTTCCTCGATTCATTTCCACTCGGCTGCTACCGGTCTTTGGATCTGGTAATGGTACTGAAGCCTATTTCAGGCTATCTGGTGTGCACCAATTGGATCCCTGAGGTGACCAAAATGAGTTGCCCGTCGCCAAAACACGCCATCAAACCGTAGAGTCCTAGCCCTTACGTCTTGTTCTAAACTGGGCCTTTCAGTGCAATGTACAAACCCTTCACACGGTCGAGTTCAGCTATCAAGTTTTCTCTTGCCTCACCATCCGCCTCGGCAGCGAGATCCATCAAAGACCTACTCTTGAAGTAGTTATTGTCATGGTTATACAACGACTTGACAGAGATAGTCGGGTTGCTCGGGGATGCCGTCGTCCCAAACAACTCGTCAACAATTTCAATGTCTTCCGGGACCCCAAAAATATCTCTAGTCTCCTCGTAGGAAAAGAGATAGTACACCTTCTTGAAATCCGACCATGCAATTGCACTCAAACACATGCAACATGGTTCATGCGACGAGAGAAGAATACAATCTTGAGGCCCGGGTTGCGGGCCTTGATTCGACGAGCGTTGAGCAAAAAAATCTTGGATGCAGACAATCTCTCCGTGATGAATTGGGGAGGCTTCGTCTTTGTTCCCCGCCGCGGTGATCAATGTCAGATGAGATGTTGAAAGTACGGCTGCGCCAAAGATCTTGGCAGCCGGTGAATCAGTTTCTTTAGAGCTCGTCAAGGGAAAGATGGACTTTTCAATAGTGTGTAGGAGCCTGAGTAGTAATTGTTCCGTAGGAAAGGACATTTCGCCGCAAAGGATCACGAAAATGAGGTTCCCAGCTGATGTAGTTTGACAAAGGCAAGGTTGCACAGAAAAGTAGGATCAACTATTATGACTCAATGACGTGAAGTTATGCTGGCTAGATGCGGCTGAAACCGCTGGGCTGTTACTCCTTGCCATAATTGAGCCAATGTGCGCCAAATCCCTTTTTGCGTCTAACATCCTGGACTAGCTATCGCTATGTCTGTTGTTGATCTCCTTTGGGTCAACTATTCATCTTTCGTACTTCGAGAGTTCGACAGACTGAAAAGAGAAGGTCTCGTCAAGTGTGGTTGTGCCCCAAGTTTGGATTGAATGAGCCCCAGTGCAGCCGGCGCGACTGTAATTGTTAGCTTTTCAAGTCTCTGGTTTGACTATAAGGCGTCTTACTCGTAAAATATCGCCTGGACCATCTTCTCGGTTTCGACGTGCTTCACCTTCCCTCTGATACCCGTTAGCTTGGCTATATATCTACTGCCACGTCGAACCAGCAACGTACTGCATCGCATAGCAACGGAACCCATCGCCAATGATTGTTTTGGTTCCGTTTCTATCTGCTGTTGACCAATAAGATGCCTATAATGAAATTAGTAAACGCGTACACATGAAATCCTGTGGACGTACCCGCTGGAGCTGGGCGTTAGCCGCACCCAACAACACGAGTGAGAATGTAACAAAAGTTGGCTGCATGTTGTCGTTTCTGGAGTGCTACCTGAGAAGAAGAGGGATCTACAGAAAGTTAGATCTTAGTTCTTGGGCAACTGAGTCGGCCGTAGCGCGGTGGTCTTATACTTTGCCAAAATCTATTTCTAGACCAGTGCGACTCCCAATCGCCCCCTCAACCACCAACATTCCAGCAATCCGTTGTGCGATTTGACCAACTGAGACATCACAACCTAACTTTTACACATCTCGGAAGCCTCCTCCTTTTACAAATGTCTTACTATCTCATGTCTACTCCGAGATTAGTCGTTGCTGCCAACAAGAATCCTGGGAATGGCTGTTCCCGACACAGCTAATGTACCCAAGTCTAATGGGTTTAGAGAGGCACACGTACACTGGGGTTGAATTCAGACACGGCAATTCCCTCTAATACTCATATGATGCAACAGATGTCCTCGACGAATCAACCAGGTGCATAATTAAACGTGGGGGACCGGGAGTACCACCTAACAAACCCCAGCTCT
This sequence comes from Pochonia chlamydosporia 170, assembly GCF_001653235.2. Lineage (NCBI taxonomy): Eukaryota > Fungi > Ascomycota > Sordariomycetes > Hypocreales > Clavicipitaceae > Pochonia > Pochonia chlamydosporia. The sequence goes on along the minus strand of NC_035794.1, from coordinate 3,505,367 downwards.
CATCATAGTCGTCGCCAATTCCATCAGCCCATTCTCGACCATTGCCGTTGACTCTAGACACAACATTTACTCGTAACCTTGTGCCACGGAAAACCTGTTCAATAGACTGAAAGAACGAATGAATGTTCTGCCTCAACTCAGCCAGCAGCAGCCGACCCTGCTCCATCCAGCGCAGATCTATACCAAGACACACCAAATTTGGAAACTTCCCAGCAGCGACCTCTTCTTGTAGGAAGGTGATATCCTTTAGCACTCTCCAACCCGAAACGACTCGGACGACAAAAATCTCCACGCTTTGAGGCAACATATTGGTAATGCAAACATTACCGCAAGTATCGCAATGGGGCGAAGGAAGCCAGTGTCGACAAAATGATGGCTCGTCAAGCTTCAGCGTCTTGGGGCAGGGGAATTGCGCTAACAACGGCCATATATGTTGTTGAAGATCTTCTATTTCCGATTCATTCATTCCCCAGTTAGCAGGCTCCATGTCCACGTCAATGTCAAAATGTTGCAGCCGTTTATTGCACCCCGTTTCGATGAAGATGTCGGGCAGCTGACGAGCAGATATGTTCCAAGATCTACGCCGGGACGGGTCTTGTGTACAATATCGCACTTTCTTGAGACGGTCAGTATGGCTCACCAACTTGGAGAGATATTGTCGATCGTTCGGTTCGGGAGAAAGCTCACAAGACAGGAGGTGAAGCTTTTTCAGCCTCTTGAGCCGTGGCAAATACGTGTCGACATTGTAACCCGAAAAAGGGCTTTCACCCAGCATGTAGCTCAGTCCAAAAATTGTCAGATTCTCCAAGTTTGGTGCAGCTCGTAGTAGAACACCCAGGCTACAGTTGTGGCCTGGGGTCCGTGATAATCGGTCGTGGTGATCCTCAGCTTACGCAGGTTTAGAAGGGCTACAGATCTTCCATTTGCTTGTAGAACCGCACAGCGATGCGCAAACCGGCATTTATCCACCTTAGCCTCCTCGGGCGACGAATACCCTTCAAGGAAAACCATAAGGCACTCAATTTGGGGATTAAAGCCAGTAGGAAGTCTGCTGCGAAAAAAAGGCAATCCTTGAGATATTGCATTTTCCAAATTCGGATCGTCTTTGCCATTGAGATGTAACTGTGGTGCAAGCGATGCCATATACTTGCGGTCTTGCTGAGAAATTAGTTCCGCCTCATATTCCCCATTCTGGCTGCAAATATGCTTGACGTGGCTTGCGAGGTCCGGTCGCTGCCTCACCATCCTTACGAAGCTGCCCAATTTGCCCATACGGGCGTGTAGACATGGTCGATGAAGTAATATGGGCTGTGCAACCCGTTTCATTGTTTTGCAGGTCTTTGACAGCCTCGAAAGCGCAATAATCGCCTCAAACTGCGCACCGCAGGCTACTTCACCAGGACATGCTGACGGATCAGAGCAGTGGACGCAGAGGGATTCGCAGATGGCTTGCAGGATCTCAAAAGGAAGACATGTGAGGCTAATGCCAGCCATTCTGGTTTGAAATGGTGAAGCAAGATTGTCGATGACAGCCGCATGGAGTTGACGTGAGTATTCACGGAGAAGTGCTGGAAGCTCAATCTGTGAGTTGTCCTGCCGCCAAGTGACTCCCTTATCGCTCACATTTGGCCATTCGATACCACATTCTGAGACCCGCGATCTGAGCAGAGTCCAGCTTCATGTAGCCAAGACGGGATATGGACTTGACAAGAACTTACCTGGAGCCACTGCCCATAGGCTGCCAAGCAGTGAATTTGTTCCGCACCTACTAACCCTCAATGTCTTTGGCAATATGAAAGCTTGTCAAAGGAAAGTGGAAAAGGTCAGCACTAGCCCAGGCACCGGCTGAGACCCCGCTTCAAAATGATCAATGATATCACAAATCACCAGACTCCATATCCACAACTTCCTCAGGCTTTGGTGGCACAGAACCCCAGTGGGATGTTTCACGCCGGTGAAGTCGTCGGCCACTCCCCGAAAATGAAGGAGCCGGACTCTGTTACTGAAATTGCTATATATACCACAAAGTAAGCTCCTCTCCAGCTTCTGGCCTAGCCATTCATGCTCAAAAGCTTGCTTCCATAGCAACTTTCCAGCCACCTAAGAACAAACATGGGTGGCGCAGATGTGTATTGCTGCCTTTGTGGAGGTCCGCTGAGTCCACCGTACTGGGAGGTGGATGAAAACATGGAAGATATTGCGATTGATGGCGAAGACACGCCAGACGACAATTCTCAAAAGTCTGGTGGCAGCAAAGTCCATGATGAGGCGGAGGCGACGGGAGATGATCACGACGAAAATGCAGACGAGGCAGACGAGGGTCCCGAAGAAGAGGAAGCCGAATATGATCCAAAAATTGTTAGGCCTGATGACGATGTCATGGATTGGCTTCGTGATGTTCGACTTGTTTGCGAAAATCTCAATAGCCCGCGACCAATGCAGTGAGCACCCCTAACCTCACCTCAGCTTTTTGTGGCCTCTAGATACGCTAACTGATTATCAGAGTGTATTTTACTGGCCTAGCAAAGCATAACGATTTAAATATGTTTGACGTCGAAGCCGGAGGCGATGAAAACTTTCCTGCGGATTATGACGGATTTTTAAACGTGTAAGTTCAGCCCACAAGAAACTGCAAACCCAATCAAGAGGACTTAACAGGCGATGAGTTTACAGGTACAGTTGGCAGCAGGATAACCCAATAGCATTCCCGTTTCATCGGCCTTGTTATCGCCTCCTCTGTCATTCATTGCAAGCAAATGAGTTGGACAAGCAATTGCTATATGACACTTTCAAGAGTGTAGCCCATGTGGAAGAGTACCAAGGCACTCTGAACATAGACTACGGGCCCGTCTTGCAGTTCCAGGAACAATACTGGGTCTGCCAGAGAGGTTTTGAGTATATAATGTTCAATCCTCATCAGGTCCCCCAATTGGCGGAATACTATATGGCCCTCCCAAAAGCATCAACTGAGCCTACAAACGACGGAATTTTTAAAGATGGCAGCAGAAATGACACATTCTCTCGCTTGCCTCAGCAAATCCACCAATTGATAATTGATCTTCTTGAAATATCAGACGTTTTCCGCCTCCGATTGGCCTCCAGCGCAGTGTCTGGTCTTGAGCTGCGAAATTCGTTTTGGAGGCTACGCATAAAGCAGGATATGCCATGGCTGTATGACCTACCAGCTCACCAAGGTCAAAATATTGATGACATAGACTGGTTTCAAGCATACAAAGATCTACTCCTGGCCAGTAGCTCCAAGTCAATCCCAGGCAGAATCATGGGACTAGTCAACCGCCGAAGAATATGGGAGACCATACTACCCCAGATTACTCAGCCTTACCGGGAGAAGGAGAGGGAAAAGAACAATTTTTTCAGTGTGCCTCCAGCGCTACAAAATGCAACCTCCACCAAGAATTCACGACTGATCTTGCCGGACGCCAAACAAGCCAAAGCTAAGACTCAGGCTTTAATCCAAGATTTTTGGGAATTGACAAGTGCTCGCCCCAAGTTAGCTGTGTCATGGTCAGAAGAAGGAGACTTGACGGAAATCGTTCTTGGTAACGGGACGAGTACCGCTGACAATGGGGGAGCTAATCATTTCTCGTTTCCTGACGACGACTGGCTCACAGGCTTTGTGGTTACGACACGAGAGGATTTTCGTGACGAAAAAGGTCCCATCACCCGAAGGCTGATTGGTATTGAACTTGTTTTCGATCATCAAAGGCCCGTTCAGTTTGGTAACCAAGCTGGAGACAAGCGGTTGATTCATGTCTCCAAGGACCATTTTGCAGTTGGTATCAAAACAGAAACCGCTGCCAGCGGCCAGGTCGCTAAAATCTCGATCTTGCAACAGCCATACACCATGAGCAGTGGCTCACCGCGAATTGCAAATGACCCAAACAACGGTTTCAATCTCCATGCCTCCAACTACCTTTGGCGTGGTGAGCTGATTCCTGCGCCTCTTAAGGCGACGGACTACAGTGTTGGATACTGGCATCATGATATGCAAGCTGATCTGTCTCCAATGGAGGCTCTTATATTTGGTACTACGGAAGAAGAGCTTGCAGACATGACATCTCTTTCGGCCGATACACAATTTGGCGGGTTTCAGGTCACGTATGGGACTCGACCAACTCGGACAATTGGGCCACGTCTCCATGCGTTGAAAACTCTCAAAATTGATGGCAGGAACGGTGAACGTATCGTCCGCATGACGACATGCACAGGGCATATCCCTGGTATCGTGGGCTTTGTAACTAATCGAGGACGCCAACTTGTTGTTGGACACCGAAGTGGCAATGAGGCATTTTCTCCGACAACTCATGGTCTTGCCGGGTTTTACTGTTGGTGGTCGGCCAGACAACTTCCAACTGCCACGCTTGCTGCTATAGGGAGCTTGTATGATCCGAATGTGCAATGGCAGCCCGCGGCTAACCCCCCCGTTGGTCCAACAGACTCAACAGGTTTGCCGTGGGAACCTTGCGCCCCTGCGGCCAATTTAGAAGAGTATGGCACAATTTGGGGTAGTCGGGAAGAAAGCCAGGAAGGGTTAATCAGTATGTCACCTGTTCCCGGTCCAGCCAGCGTAGTCTGCTTTCTAGACTGTACTCGGCCAGTGGCAGAAATCGGATACACACTTTGTCATAGCACGACAGTCAGAAAGTTGCCCTTGTGTGGCGTAAGATTCACATATGCTGATGATGGCCAAGAAGTGTCCGCTGGACCAGACGTCTTCCCTCCACTACCGGAGGACAATCACGAAGGTAATAATTATATGTGGTGTTGGTGCGAATTAGGAGGCAAGGACGACCGGGTCAAGAACGAAATGGCGAGCAGTCCGCACTTCCAACACCATGTAGAGAAACTCAATGGATCGAGGCTACGAAGTTTGCGGATTTGGATCAATCATGATAAGCGACTTGTGGCATTGCAGTTCACAACAAGTGAAGGGCAGCTGCCGATTTGGACTAAAGAGACCGAGGATCTTGGTGAACCATCTGGAGAAATCATGTTTGGGGAGGCAGAGCAGAGCGGAGCAAGTGGCATAAAGTTGTTCTTTAACTCCGATCATAGATCTGTCTCACGGGAGGACTCCATCGTCGAAGCAGTCCAGGCTATGAAGACTCGGTGATTGCACCATGTGCGATCCAGGATGTCTGAGACCTGGTTTTACGTTTTCGGGGCTCGCAATTACTACCGAAATAGACCTCTTATTCAGAATGTTGTTTCAACATGCCCTTGGTGAAAATCTTTAATGCTGTAAACAGCGACCGGGAACAACCCGAACCCCGCCCTGTTTCCTCAAGTCTAGACAATTTGCCGCACACTCTGGCCAGCTCACAGTCACATCACATATCACTGCCTAATCAATGTTGAATTTCCCCGGTTGATGAGGACATCTTCCCAAGCTCGAACCAGGCGGGAAGGCAATTGTTCTCATATGTGCCTTCAGAAACTGCTAAAGTCGTAGAGTATTCCGCAACTCAGTAGCCGTAAACAAGTCATCAAGTTGGTCTCTATAACTTAAATAATTGGTCTCGACGCAAAGAGGAAGTCATTGCGACGTTTCAACCACCTCACCAATTACTCCACCTCGTTCGGATAGCTTGATACCGGCAAATTGTGAGAATGGCCAGTTCTTATATAACAACTTTAAAATATTAAGTAGGACACCAATTGTCAGAGACGATGAGTAAAACACGGAACTGCTAAGTGCTAGGCTCCCTGGTATACGATGTCATGTAGTGTTGTGGCCGTAGATCCAAAAACCGACACTACGTTTAGATTGTCCTGATTGGGCCTCGTGTCCGGAGTGCTAGTCAACCTCAAACGTGCAAAGTGGTGAGCATAATGAAAATAGAATCAGCCACGGGACTTGAAACCTGATTTTCAGGGCTCCCCAGCATCTACGTGTACATCTGAAACTCAGAATAGGGCAACCGATCTGGCTCCCTCACAAATAGCCTCAACGCCTTGCAGATGTTGATCGGCTTGATCCTCGCCGGCCGCTTCGTTGAGCCGCAGAAACAATCATGGGTTTTCGTACACGACAGATTGGTACCAATGGCGCGATCGCAAGTTTATCTTCTTGCAGTGAGTGCACAAAACTTGCCAGGTTTATGGCAGAAACGAATCCCAAACGCCGATCCACTTTCGTATGTATATGAGACTCATGACACCGGACGCCTCTCCACATTGAGCATTGCTGGACCCCAGAAATTAACCTAGGTGTTTTCTGGAAACATGTGAAATGGTATATGTGAAAGTGAAACGATCTACAAGGTACGGCTGGATGGGAAGTCTGATCTGGTGCCGTGCCCTCACTTATAATGACGCCTGCCGAGCTACAATACGTCATGCATGGCAGGTAAAAGATCACTCCAAATTGTGTTAGATCTTCTTTCGCTCGTCGCGGGTCGACGTGACATCGTTCGGCACCCATTTTTTTATTCTTTTTGCTTTATGTTTGTAATACATTGTAATATATTTCCGCGGCGTAGTGCCAGCCAGCATGATGGCTGAAATCTCTACAGGTCGAATTGCCCGCCTACTCCTTTCAGTTCTGGTTTTGTTCAATGTCATATATTCAGTCTTGGCACAGAACGGTGACGGCCCTAGTCAAGATGAGGATGGCAGAGTTACACTACAGTCACCTGGCTTATATGACATTTTATCATCAAAGACAGTGGCAGCCATTGCCGCCGACAATCAACTACGACACACCTACATGGCACTTGTTAGCATGCTGAGCGACACATCTAGAGAGGCAGCGAACCGGTACGGCGTTTCTGAGCTTTCAATGCTAGCTGATGACCTCGACACTCATGTTCAAGTTGTCAATGCTCAGACGGAGGAGGCGTATCGATTAGATCTAAGGTCCTCCCTCAATAACAACAGGCATGACAAACGGGCCGGGCTACTTGGTGGACTATTTTCCGGACTGTTGGGAAGCAAAAAGGGCAAAAACGAACCCAACTCCGAAAATGCTGCAGCAAACGAGACCTCGGCCGGAGAGAGCAACGCCGAAGCGATTGGTGGGGGAGGGCTCAGCGGTCTGTTGGGAAACTTCCTGGGTGGTGGACAGAAAGGAGGAGCTGGAGATGGTAAGGCTGGCGGCCCTATAGGTGGACTCATCTCCAATGTTGCGAGCAACGTGGTTGGAAATCTTCTCCAAAAGACAGGCTCTGGCCTCGCCGGTGCAGGTTTCTTTGGCGGTGTTGGCGCTGGTGAGGGAGCAGCTCAGGGTCTATCGCTGGCACCTGCATCCAAGACAAAAACTACAGGTCAGCAAGTTGCCCAGGAAAACGGCATGAAGAATACGGGACTCAACCCAATCATCCAGAATGCCGCCATGGGGCTTACAGCAACAGCCGTGAAGGCATTAATGGGCAGCAACTCATTGAAGTTTCCGCCCCTCGGTGCCCTTGGACTTTCACTGGGATCAGGAATTGGCAACGGAGGTGCCATGGGTCTAGGTCTGACGCAGAAGAACCTTGCGCCACCGTTAAATGGAACGAAGCTCGAGGATGCCGTTGGGAGCTTTGGCTTTGGGGCCACTCAAGCGTTCACCTCGAACTTGAATGGGACGAAGGGCTTAGCATCATTCCTCCCACCGATTGATATCGGAGCAACTGTGGCTGATGTTGGAACTGGAATTGGAAAAGGAGCTGCTCTTGGACTGAAACTCACGAACAATACGGGCATTGCGCCGCCGCCGCCTGCATCCCAAACAGATATCCCCAAGATCGCGGGTACACTTGCATTCGGGGTAAGCCAAGGACTCACCGGATCCATAGATACCAGCAATCTGAATAGCTTCATTCCTGCCAACGTCGATATTGGCGGCACGGTTCTTAACGTGGGAACTGGACTTGGCAGTGGTGCGGCGACCGGGTTGAAACTCGTCACGCAGAACAAGAATCTCACTCCTCCTCCTCCCAAATCTGTCTCTGACATACCTGGAATTGCTGGCACGTTGGCATTTGGGCTGAGCAACTCCTTTACGGACAACATTAACGTCAATGCGAAGAGCCTGACCTCAATGTTGCCACCTATAGACTTTGGAGCAACAGCATTAGATGTTGGGAATGGCATAGGTAATGGTGCGGCGCTTGGCTTGAAGCTCACGAACAAGAACACATTTGTACCTCCGCCTCCAGGATCTCAATTGGATATTCCCAAGGTAGCAGGTACACTGGCATTTGGTCTCAGTCGGAGTTTTACGGACTCTGTCAACGTCAGCAGTCTCGCCGGTGGTCTCCCAAGTAATATTGATATTGGCAGCGCAGCACTCAGTGTTGGAACTGGACTCGGTAGTGGTGCTGCTCGTGGGTTGAAGCTTACGACAAAGGATCTGACTCCGCCGCCGCCAAGGTCAGCACAAGATATTCCTGGTATTGCAGGAACATTTGCCTTTGGCCTCAGCAACTCTCTTACGGATAATATTAACGTTAGCGCAAAAAGTCTAGGCTCGATGCTGCCTCCTATCGACTTCAGAACGGCAGCGCTGGATGTTGGAACTGGCTTAGGAAGAGGAGCTGCTCTCGGACTCAAATTAACACAAAATGATACGACTGGCTTCTCCATGCCGATACCATCCTCGCCCTCGGACATACCCAAGATTGCCGGCACCCTTGCATTTGGGCTTAGTAAGAGTCTCACGGAATCGGTGAACACTAGCAATGTTGGTTTAGGGAATGTCCTCCCGGCGAACTTTGACCTCGGTGGTACTGTACTCGGCGCCGGCCGTGGTCTGGGTAGCGGCACTTCCTTGGGCTTGGGATTGGCGAGCAATAAGAACTTCACGCCCCCTGTACCCAAGTCACAGTCCGACATTCCGGGTCTGGCCGAGACGTTTGCCTTTGGACTGAGCAACTCTCTCACTGACAAGATAAATCTCACATCTCAGGCAAAGAATTTCGGTTCCATGCTACCTACATTTGATCTTGGTGCTGCTGCCCTCAACACTGGGGCTGGCCTGGGTCTTGGGACTGCAAAGGGGCTACGTCTAACAAACAAAGAACTTAGTCCACCTCCTCCAGCGAATGCCAATGATATACCAAAGATTGCGGGAAGCTTTGCTTTTGGTCTCAGTGATGCGATAGCGGGTAGCCTCAACACCACAGATTTAGTCTCAAGATTCAGCGGCGGTGCAAACGGTGTTCTCAGTGGCGGCATAAATGGAGTGTTATCCAAGTTTGGTGCTCCCGCAGCCTCAGGTTTGGGTAAGGGTCTTGGTAAAGGAGTGGCCGTCGGCCTTGGTCTGCAACCTGAGAGTTCTCCCAAGCCACTCCAGTCAACGCCGGGCGGCGACCTCGACATTGGCGGCATAACAGAGAATTTTGCAGAAGGCCTTTCTTCACGATTCCTCGCGAATGGTACCATCACCACGGCTTTGAGCGGCGCAACGAACGGTACCGGAGGATTAGCAGGCCTCGCATCCAAGATTGACATTCCCCGAGTCGCTAATGGTTTTACACGAGGACTCATCACGGGCGCTGGAGACGGCGTGCAAGCTATTGGTGGTATCAACGCTATCATCAATGGCACTTCCAAAGCGCCGACGGTGTCCATTCCCGATACCAAGATTGACTTCAATGATTCCACTGGTGGAGCAGCTGTGGGCTTCGGTCAAGGATTGGGTAGTTCTGGTGTTGTGACCTTGCAGAAACTCCTCGCACAAGGCATCAATCTGGGTGGATTGCTGACGGGAAACTCTAACAAGACCAGGAGACATGTAGAGGATCCAACAAAGGCCCTCGCCTTGATCAGTCGGGACGACACTCCAGGAGGCTCTCCATCGGGTTTGAATCTATCCAACTTACTGAGTGCGAACACTCTGTCTGTTGTGGCACAAAAGGGTGTTGATGTACTCACATGCGACGGCGTTGCAGGAGCATTACTCGTCGCCAATGGCCTCCAGAGGAGCGGGACAATATCTCTAGGTGGTGGTGACTCAAACAGTAATGTTCAAGGCATTCTGAAAGCACTCATTCCGAAGGGAACTGTTCGTATTGTTTCACAGGGCAATACATTTGACATTGATGGTCAGCAACTGGGCGATGCTTTGGGTTCTGGTGGGAACCCAATTCAGACATTGAGTATCAATGGCTCTCCTTTCAGCAGATACTTTGCTTTTGTAACTCTACACGGTAAGCACTCAATCTTGTGTATCTCTTGGTGAGTACGTTCATGTCTAATAACTTCTGCACAGTGATTGCCGCTATTATGGGATTTTTCGTCCTCATGCCCCTTGTCTTGGCTCTCACCAGCCTTCGAAACATCTTCGCTCGTCTCCGTGTCCCAGACATGCTGCCAGCATGGATCCCGAAAGCGTGCAGGATGATGGTCATCTTCGGGGTAGTTCCATCCATGCTTTTCATCCTAATTTTTGGTATTCTAGCAGGCTCTAGTACCGGGCATTTTCGAACTGCCCACGGTGTAAGTTGCTCACTTGGTCTGTCCCACAACATATGACTAATACTTTTTGCAAGATTTTGAGTCTATTCACTCTCATTGTTGCTATCGTCGCTGTGGTGCTCTTCCTATATTCGAAAACGGCGGTACCCACGTCTGCGGATGCCAACACGGCAACAGACCAGATGAGCAAGCTGACAAAGGTGTCTCAGGCCGTCAATCAGCTTTTGCTGGTGATGTTGCTGCCTACCGCCATTGCAGGGTTCGCAGACCTCAGCAGTGTGACGCTGTGTCTGACACGAGTGGTGGTGTCGTTTGAGATGGCCATCTCGCTTGGTCTGGGGCTGGGGGCTGTCTTTGTTCTGGGTCAGTTCATTACTGGCTTGGAATTGTTTTTATTACTGAGAGCAAAGAAAATGGGAGGGAAAGGCGCATCTGGAGCATTAAAAGAAAAGATTCGACGAGTTGAACCTGTAGAAACCGGCCAGAGTTAAATGTATCAAAACAGGCAGGCGTTGTCTCCGTGCATTTTGTGGCCGTTTTTCCTGGGAAATAAATATTCCCACAATGCAATTTTGAAAAGTGAACAGACTTTCTCTAGGCTTCCTTCTACCCGGGAACGTGTTGTGTTACATCCAATTGATTCCGTGGCACTGTCACGGTGACAAACGAATGAACTCCTCGTTCTGCCGGAACTACTTGAAATGTTTGAAAGGCCGCGCCTTACTAGGACTCATACCACTTGGCCCGCAATTAAGCGCAAAATAATTCCGTTTCAGCCTTATTTGAATTTCCAATCACGGATTACGGCTGCGTTAGGTGACGGATCGGAAACACTTCAATCATAACAGCCATGCCATCTTGTAGTCTATCATTATAGATAAAGTTTATCAAACACATTATCAGGTCAGATTGTGGTTTTACGCGATTTCTATTGCGTATATCTTGTGGTGACTCTAGAGTGGCGAAAATTGACATTTGCACCCTCGTGCTGCAACCACATGCGGTTATATGTCCCGTTGGACTCAACCCTGGGCTGATACATATTGATAGCTCATGTAGGGGCTGCTCACCGCTCCCAGACTGTGACCCTCCACAGTCCATCCGTCTGCCGGCTCTGTCATTGATCTTGCCTTCCTAACCCTGTGTGTCCAACTCGCACCACCCCAGTAAACCCTATCAGTCGGGATGACGAGTTACGATAATATTTTACAGGCCAATGCCGATGATGAGTGCAGGGCCTGGATACGGAAACTACTAGACGCAAAGGAGGAGGTCGTGTCTTTTGTTGACACGAAGTTGCACGGCAAAGGAGCCGGCGAATATCTTGGCTTCTTGAAGGGATCATTCAACCTCAGCTTTCACATTGGATTCGGCGATCACCGACCGAGTGCTCTCATTCGCTTTCCGAAGCCCGGTCATACATACTCCGTTTGGAGGACTGAAAAGCTTGAAAACGAGGTGCGGATCATTGAGTATCTTCGGCAACATACAACCATTCCCTTACCTTGCATACGCTGCTGGGGTTCAGCCGAGGAGAGTCCCGCAAATTTAGGTCCTTTCATCATAATGGACTTTATTGAAGGGATCAAATTGTCGACACTGCTCAAACAGCCTACCGAGGACGAGGATGCCGAAATCGTCCTAGATCCTGCAGTTGACAACACCACTCTTGACATTATATATGAGCAACTCGCGGACTACATTCACCAGATATCCCAAATGGAGTTTCCTCTTATTGGCGCCATTTCCAAGGATGCTCTCGGGGATTGGACTGTCACTCGCAGGCCCTTGACGTATGACATGAATGAGTTGGTTACGGGCACAGGATATCCAGCAGACCAGCTTCCCACCGCATCGTTCAACACCGCCTCTGATTTCTTTGAATCAATCGCGCGCCAGCGTCTCCTTCACCTTGAAACCCAGCGGAACATTGCCAAGGACGAAGCCAATGTTATCAGACGGTTCACCGCCCGTCATCTATTCAAGCAACTAATACCGAGGTATACCATCGACGACGCAGGCACATTCAGATTATTTTGCGACGACATGCGACCCTCTAATATTCTTATCGATCCGAGCACCATTCGGATCACCGCTATCCTTGATTTTGAGTTCACAAACAGCATGCCAGCTCAGTTCGTCTACAATCCGCCTTGGTGGCTGCTGTTGCGCGGCCCTGACGTCTGGATCGATCGTGATAACCTGGACGAATTTATAGCGCGCTACGTCCCGAGGATGGAACAGTTCCTGAGAGCTTTGGAGAAAGTGGAACAAAAATCGATGAAGAATGGGGATAAGAATATGACTACGTCGCTATCAACCCGCATGCGCGAGTCGTGGGCATCAGGGCGTTTCTGGTTTGACTACGCTGCCAGAACGTGCCTAGATATGGACGAGGTATACTGGCATGTTTTACATAACAAGTGTTTCCCAAACAATTCCAGCCACGTTGACGAGGCGACGATGAAGGGACTTGATCCTTTGATTGAGAGAAAGATGGAGCAACTAAGAGCGTATGAAGAGGAGTATGCTGCTCGTTTCCCTGATCCGTGAACTACCACAGTTCCTAAACAGTGGGCAGCATTTTACATCCCGAAGGCTTTGTCAACTGGAATAGTGATGCAGATCAGTCTCACCACTACCGCCGTGATGCCAGGAGCTTCTCTCCTTCACCCCCGCCACTACTCTCCACGGTGACCGTGACCAGAACTTGTCCCAAATACCCCGAATCAATATAAATGTAGCTCAATGAGTCGTTTAAAAGTCTAGAGAAGGGTACTATTTTACAAGGCTACAAATAAACTTGTCCATGAACCTCCCTCCCAATCAATCTAGGACACAGTCGCCTTTCGAGCGCCTCTCCATCCAAAGTAGTCTCGATACTCTACCATCCTACATGTGCCTGGCGCATTCTTACAACTTTGGCTTGAAAATTTCGCCCCTCTCGTCTCTATAAGTAGCCAGTTGGTTTCTCTTGCTATCGCCCCCATGGCTAACTTTCGACGGCGCAGCAAAGGCACCCGCATCAGTCTTCTGCTGTCTGCCCTCCACGTCGACATAATCCCTCTGTCCCTCGCCAAGATACAACTGTCTTGGGCGCCAGATCTTGACACCAGATGGATTCAGCATCTGCTGGCGCCAGTGGGCCAACCATCCGACGCAACGAGGGACAGCAAACAGGACGGGGTAAAAGCTACAAAATGCGTCAGTAAAAGTTTCCAAAATAAGCATAGACAAACTTGGAAGTAGAGCTCCTTCAATCATAATGCGTAAAAGACAAAGACAAGACACGTACTCTAGAGGAAAGCCCATGGCTTGATAGATCAGGCCAGAGTAAAAGTCCACGTTGGGGTACAAATTGCGGCTGCGCATAAACTCACTCTCCCCGGCAAGTTTGGCAAGGGCCAACGCCGTGTCAAGCAGCTTGTTGCGGCCAGTAACCTCAAAGACTTCCTCGGCGAGTTCACGGATGGCCTTTGAACGCGGGTCCACGTTCTTGTAGACGCGGTGGCCGAACCCGACCAGGACGCGCTCGCGCTTCTCAACCTTGGCCATGAAAGCAGGGACGTTTTCAGGCGACCCGATTTCCATCAACATGCGGATAGCGCTCTCGGATGCGCCGCCGTGAGATGGCCCGTAGAGCGCGGCACAACCGGCTGCGACGGCGCTGTACGGATCTACCAACGAACTGCCGACTTGGAGAACGGTCGCGGTCGAACAGTTCACCTCGTGGTCGGCGTGAATGATGAACAAGGCGTCCAGGGCCTTTTCAAGAACCGGGTGCGGACGGTACTCGTGTCCAGATAGATTGTCAAGCAAGTACAGGAAGTTGCCGGTGTAGGAGAGACCCTGTGCAGGTCGGTTGAACGGCCGACCCTGTCGCATACGATACGACGCGGCTGCGAGAGTCGGCGCCTTACCAATGATACGGAGAATTTGCTTGTCTAGGACTTGAAGCGCTGCGAGATCACCCGTCGCAGCATCCGTGTACAGCTTCTGGCCCTGCAGCGAGGGATTCGCCTCGGGTGCGAAGGCGCCAAGAGTCGCGAACGCAGATGTCATCATGGACATGGGGTGAGAGTCATAACGGAAGGACTTGAACATGCCCTCGATGTCGCTGTGGATGTACGTGTGGTGCATGATCTCATCCTGCCAGCTCTGGTACTGGGAGCCGGTGGGCAGCTCGCCGTATATGAGGAGGAACGCGGATTCCAGGAAATTGCTCTTGTTGACGAGCTGCTCAATTGGGTAGCCGCGGTATCGCAGAATGCCGTCTTGTCCGTTGATGTAGGTGATTTTACTTTGAACGACAGCCGTGTTCATGTAAGCTGGGTCGTAGACTCTGAGTCCTTGGCTCGTCTCATCCTCGGCACGGTCTTGTTGCGACTGGGCCTTGATCTTCTTGATGTCGGTGGCCAGAACTGAGTTGTGCTGAATGGGGAGCTCATAGTTCTTGCCGGTGCGATTGTCAATCACCGTTAGTGACTGACGAGGGACGGTTTTGACAGTCATGTTGGCGCGGTGATGTGAGGAAGCAGAGTGAGAGGTTTGTGAGTTTAGGGGGATTGCCGAGGGCAAGGTGAGAGGCGCAATGAGATCTGTTGGAACACCACGTAAGAAAGCTGGTAAAACAAGTGAGTGGAACGCGTCAAATCAATCTGTGGATGTTGCAACACCAGATAGCCGTGGTTGTAATCCTGCTTTTGAGTGTTTCGAGTCTTGAGTGTTGTCGCAACCTTGGCATATGAAACGGCTCAACTCGGGATTGTGGCTCGTCAAGACCGAGGCATCCACTTGTCAAAATAATTGGGTCAGCCAAAACAGCCACTCAGCCAGGCCCTTCCGGATCAACGGAACCGCACGTGCATATTTGTGCTGCGTCGCATCGATGGTTGTCATCTGGACATTTTCAGGTTGTTGGTCTTTGATGCCCAATTAGATGTTGCGGGATTGCGAACCGTTTGGTGTGAGCATGTGTAACGATTTGGTCTTCCATGTGGTAACGGCAAGACGGTCGCCATGAGGGATTAAACAGGTTGGCTCTACTGGATGGTCCATGATGGCAACCAGGCAATAGCGCCTTTGGAACATGTAAGATGAGTTTTACTCTTGTGCCGTGGCTTGCTTCATTTTACTTTGATCTACGCGACGCTGTATGGAGTTCATATCGCGTCGCGTCGCCGTTGAAAATTTCGGTTGCTACCCTAGATTCGATGACGAAAAGGTCGTGATGTGAACCAACAAAGCCAAGTGAAGCTTGTTGAGGCAGGCGGAGAGGATCATTGGCTTCAATGTTCTATAATGGCCTAAAGCATCAAATAGCTGCATAAGAGAACCAGTTTAGTGCCCCTTGGGTGCGCAGACTTGCACAGCATGCTGTGCTCCAGCTTACCACCTGGTCGACCACGAAGTACTCGGGAGAACGACCAAGTCGCTTCAAATCCTTGGTCGGCTAAATTTGTAGCAAAGCCATTAAGAATACTCACCCTAACGAATTTTCCTCCATTTCGTAGTAGACTTGCATGCCCATCCACAACACAAGACTTTACGCACCAGCAGTGATGGCCAAAGACATTACGGCCGCGACAGCAAATCTCACCACGTGACAGGAGAAGGACATTTTCGCTAGATCCGGGGACAGTTGATTTCAACAACAACAACAGCTGGATCAAGAACTTATGATACCAACAATCTGTTCAACCTGATGGGGTTGCCGACCACGAAGAAATCCAGCACCAACCCAAACCCATTCAGTTAAATGACATACCCTCGTTGTGCTTACCAGTGGATCCTCCGCTCCCCCAATATTTTCCTTACGCGGCGGCCGGACTGCTGATGTTCAAACTCACACACACTTGGCAACCATGTCAATGACAATGACAAGGCGCAAGCGTGCGAGAAAGGCATGCATTCCTTGCCACCAGCGCAAACGCAAATGCGACGCCGCATACCCTTGTGGCATGTGCACAACCTATGAATACAACTGCAGCTACGTCGACGACGACGCCACTGGTGCTCCTCAAGCCAAGCGCGCCAGCATCAACAGCAGAAGGAACACGGCAAGCCGGACAGCCACATCAAGGCAGGGTTCCGCCAGCCAGTCTCAGGATGCAGAGCCTCAGCCAAACGCCCGCGAAGCCGATGATCCGGAGAGGAGGAGCCCCACCTTCGGACTCGGGACCGGCGCCGGCTCGTTCAAGGATATCGGTAACAGCTCGGAGTCTGCCGGCATCTTCGATGAGCACAAGTCTAGATACGCCGGGGCATCAGCAGTCATGGCATTCCCGCACATCCTGGGCAGTGCTCTCGGCTCCGACAGCCCTTCCAAGATGCACTCGCTTGCGTTCAACTTTGGCATCCGACCAGAGGAGGCTGCTAACTCGCATCTCTTGCTGGGAACGCTCATCTTGGAGGAAGACCTTGGCCTCTTCTCTGCTGTGTACTTCTCGGCCCTGGCACCTATCAGCGACTATCTGGACCCGGTAATCTACGCTCAGCGATGTCGAGATTATTACCATGGCTCCGGCAGTACCATGATCGCCTTTGGTGCTGTGGCAGCTGGCGTCGCCGCTCTTGGGTCGTTTCTATCCCCAAACAGACACCCGCGAGAATCTGACCTGGTGCAGTACGCAAAAGCCATTCTCGACGATCCGGCATCCATGCGCATGCTGGGCATCGACCACATCATTGCTTGGGCCATGCGTGTGTTTTACTTACGGGCTACGAGCCGCCCCAACAATGCCTGGATTGCGTCGTGCACTGCCATGCACCTAATCGAGGCGGTAGGTCTGCACGAAGAGGAAAACATCAAAAAGATGGCATCAAATGGGCACGATGCGGACCGGCTGAGACGAATATTCTGGATCTCCTGGGCCGGACATACCTTACTGTCATATGAGTACGATCGCTCGTCTGTGCGATTTCGAGCCGTGACGTGCCAAGCCATCAGCCCGAAATCAGGGTCCGTTGCCGACCAGTTTGTTCAAATGGCCCAGATTATCCCGGCGCCAAATTCTCCATTCCACCTCGACTGTCAGCCCTCATCTCCTCGAGAGGAGCTATTTGAGCGTCTCAAAGCATTGGACAAGCTCCCATTAACTCATCCGTTTCTGTTGGTGACCAAAGCGGACCTTGCATTTTGTTTCTATCGACGCATTTACCAGCTCAAGATGGGTATATCGGACGACATCATCAACCTCATAATTGATAGTGGCAACGCTGCAGTGGATGCGGCTCAACAGCTAGCTAACCAAGGGCGTCTGTTCTGGAACCTCATCGGTAGTGTCTTCCAGTATACCTGCGTCCTGTTGGCCATCGACACGCCTGCATCATCTGCGCACATCGCCACTGCTTTCAAGGGCTTGGAGAGTCTCGTCAAGGCTGCCGACACGGGTCTGACGCGTGAGGCATTGTCCATGGCGCGGCATTTGCTCAGCCTCCATACGGCGAAGAAGCGAAAGGAGCTTACCCAGCTGGAAGCAGTTGAGTCGAGCTATCAGTCGTTCGAAGGGCAGCCAGATTCTGAGCCTGATAACGTTATGTCAGACATGGGCTGGGAGATGGACTGGGAACAGTTCCTCTTCGAACCATATCTATCGATGCTCGGCCATGACGCACAGTTGTAGCGGCAGGGCGACTTTTAGAATTGTTAACTCCACGCAGCAGCATTAATTGCTCAACCAGCATGAAAATGGTGTTGTTGAGCAATGTGTGTTGTATTCAGGTATTAGCACTGCGCAGGTTAAAGAGGTAAAGAGGGATTTGTAATCTTCACGGGATTTTCAGCTTCCTCATACTCGGTGTTGAGAGACACATGCTCGGAGCTCCTCCCTCCGTTCGTAGAAGAGTAAGAATCGTAAAGCCGACTCAAGCGGCTTGTAATGCGGCTGCTGCGGTTGTTGCGGATTTAGTCACTTAGACTTTTTCCGCATTTGTGTTTCCGCAATTCTTTGCTTGGCCGTTGCGGCTGCTGCGGCTACTGCGGCCGAGAAGAGCGGGCTCCCATAAGCACCACTATGAACAATTGCATCAAGTGTTTTGAGCGAAACAAGGGTTGAATCTGGCCAGATTAATGCAAAATATTGTCGGGGTTTCCAGCTCTGGTCGGATTTAACAAGTCGTGGTACGTCATTGCGACTTGTCTGAAATGTATAAAGGACGAACTTGTTCCGCACAAGACAGTGACCATGCTTGACTAGGGCATTTGAAATATTCAGCTCTACGTGCAACTGACTGAAGAACTGCCAAAATGAGCAAGTATGCGAAGAACCAGCCTGCCGGCTTCAGCAATGCTATCGAGAACGTCGCCATCGTCGGGGTAAGTACATGTCGTCAACACCGAGACTTGCATAAGTTACGAAATACTAACACATCCGTCCAACTAAGGCCGGAGGTACCATCGGATGGCATATCGCCGCTGCGCTCCTTAAAACCGGAAAACATACAGTCAAAGCCCTCACTCGCAAGGACAGCAGTAACAAACTCCCCGAGGGCGTGCTCGTCGCCCCAGTCGATTACAACGACCAGTCTACCATCATAGCCGCGCTGAGGGACCAGCATTTCCTCATTATCACCATGGCTCCCACTGCACCCCGCGACACCCATAGCAAGCTCGTCCAGGCGGCTGCCAAGGCTGGCGTTCCCTACATTATGCCCAATGGGTACGGCGGTGACATTGACAACATCAAACTCGGGGAGGAGACGATGCTGGGACCTGTTGCAAAATCCAACAGGGACGAAATTGAGAAGCTTGGCATGCAGTGGATCACTGTGTGTTGTGGATTTTGGTACGACTATAGCCTCGCAGGCGGTGAGGCGCGCTTTGGATTCGACTTTGACAAGCGTTCCCTGACGCTTTATGATGATGGCAACACCAAGAACTCGACGTCGACCTTATCGCAGGTTGGGCGAGCCGTGGCCAAGGTTCTCAGCCTCAAAGAACTTCCCGACGACGAAAATGACAAAAGTCTTACTCTTTCAGCGTTTCTCAATAAGGCGGTTTGCATTAAAAGTTTTGTAGTCAGCCAAAACGACATATTTGAGAGTGTCAAGCGCGTCACTGGCACTACTGATGCTGACTGGACAGTCACGCACGAGGCCACCAAGAAGAGATACGAGGATGGCCTGGCGCAAGTTAGAAATGGCAACATGGCTGGTTTTAGCAAGATGTTGTACGCGAGGACATTTTACCCAGATGATCCGAATGATGTCTCGGCCAAGGCCCAGAATCAGCTGCTTGGCTTGCCGGATGAGAGCTTGGATGAGTCTACTAGGGCTGGGATAGATTTGGTCAAGGTCCTGCAGC